>NC_142080.1:13349455-13665107 GCF_059756535.1 Pantherophis guttatus | reverse complement strand
CTAAGGAAATCAAGGAGTATATGAAATCCCATGCACCGCCTGCCCCACCACATACATCGGACAAACCAACAGATGAATAAGTGCACGCATAGAAGAACACAAGAACTCAGTCAGAAAAGAGGAACCAACTTCTTCCCTGGTCCAACACCTTAAAGCCACAGGACATGATATTGACTTTAAAAAGACCAGAACTATCACCAAAACTGAACACTTTAACAACAGAATAATCAGAGAAGCCATCGAGATAGAAAAACGCCCACACAGCATGAACAAACGAGATGATACCTCCCGCCTACCAGCCATTTGGAAACCCGCCCTTATTGACAAACGAGTCCCTAACACGACGAATGACACCAGACCCACATTCACAAGAGCCACACAGGATGTCACCACCACACATCCACGCAGAAAGCAGACTCAAACCCACACTGATAATGAGCCACGACCAAGGACCAGAAGCCAGACCGCAGCTGCATCATTAGCCACTTTAAACCCCTCCAATCCATACATGAAGCAGACTGACACCCACCATGAAGAGCTCGCACGGCCACAAACACGAAGCCAAACAACAACAACGCAGCTCACCAGCTCAAATCCCCCTGCAACTCAGACTAAGCTGAGCACAACCAAGCCCCCACCCAAACAGAACACACCCCCAGCCAATCAGAGCACAACCAACCCCCCCATCCAATCAGAGCACAGCCAAGCCCCTAACCAATCAGAACACACCTCCACCCAATCAGAACACAGCCAAGTTCCCACCCAATCAGCTCACACCCCCACTAGCAGTTAAAAGGAAGAGACAGCTGCGATCTCACATTGCTCCTGGAAGCACAAAGCCGAGAACACCAGCCTGAAGATGACGAATGAGACTTCGTTGAAACGTCGCCAAGACACTTCCAATTTTACGTGGGAGAAGACCCGAATAACCAAAGACCTACATACAAACACCCGCGAAAACCTGAGAAAACATATATGTATCACCCAGAGTTAACAGTTAAGATATATCAAATCAAGTAGTGTTTTAAAACAAAGGTATACATGTCTTTGACCAATTCTATCTTACTTTCATTGCCGCAACAGAAAATTTAACTTCTGCACAAAGACCCAGAGAAAGTTCGTGTAAAATTTAGCTGGACTCTTCAATAATTTATTTGTTAGGGGTACAATGTAGATTCACGAAATGTCTTTGTAAAATTGACAATGTGGTAATGCATGTGAGACAATTTCAACCATCCGGAGCAGGCAGGGAGGGCTTTAATTTTTCCAAGGGGCCACATGAGAACCTGGGACGGATGGGAAGAGATGCACCAATAGGGCCGTGAAGGTGCAGAGGCATGCATGCACATACATGCATCAATTGCAAAAAAAAAAAAAAGGCAATTGGCTTCAAAATGGAAGCAATGCAATTGTATTGTGTGCCTGGCATACAGTTATTTACATTGGTTTTCTAATTTCTGATTGACCTCACGTGGGTGGGACAGGGACAGTCAGAGGGTTGGATGTGGCCCAGAGGCTGAAAAATGTCCAGGTCTGATCCAGAGGAAAGTTGCCCCTCTCAGTCTTTGGGTGCTAGGTGGCAAATAAAGGCCTGTCCCACTCACACCAGGCATGATGGTGGTGGTCTCATCCAAGCTGGGCATGGCTGCTTGCTTGGAAAATCCAGGTGCTCTCCAAGATGTTCTCTCAAAGAGATGTTGCCCTCCTTTGGAGTCCTAGAACTGGCCTTTTTGTTGTTAGTTGCAAAGTCATCGCGACCCCATGGACAAGGTTCCTCCAGGCCTTCCTGTCCTCTACCATCCTCTGGAGTCCATTGAAGCTCACGCCTACTGCTTCAGTGACTCCATCCAGCCACCTCGTTCTCTGCCGTCCCCTTCTTCTTCTTTTGCCCTCCATCATTCCCAACATTAGGCTCTTCTCCAGGGAGTCCTTCCTTTTCATTAGGTGGCCAAAGGATTTGAGTTTCCTCTTCAGGATCCGGCCTTCTAAAGAGCAGTCAGGGTTGATCTCCTCTAGACCGACCGGTTGGATCGCCTTGCAGTCCAAGGGACTCTCAGGAGTCTTCTCCAGCACCAGAGTTCAAAGGCCTCCATTCTTTGGCGCTCAGCCTTCCTTATGGTCCAACTTTCACAGCCATCCATTGCAACTGGGAAAACCAAAGCCTTGACTATATGCACTTTCCCCATCTATTTGCCAGTAATTGAGAGGGCCAGGCACCATGATCTTAGTTTTCTTAATGTTGAGTTTCAAGTCAACTTTTACACTCTCCTTCATCTATCTTTGACTGATAGAAAGTAGCAAAATCCAGAAACATCTCAGAAAAAAAAGTTTGGATTATCTTGCTTGAAGGTGTAACAATTAATTAATTAATTTACTTTTGCAATCAATATACAGTGTACCAAAATGAATATCCCACTCACCTAAAGATAAAATTCACTATATCCATCGAGTGTTTTAACAGTACTACAAGTACTGTTACTTGTAGTAACAGTAGAGAATAGTGCAATCAGCGCAGAAAAACAGAAAATAAGGACTAGGGGGGACATGATAGCAGTCTTCCAGCATTTGAGGGGCTGCCACAGAGAGGAGGAAGGGGGTCAAGCTATTCTCCAAAGCACCAGAAGGCAGGACAAGAAACAACGGATGGAAACTAACCAAGGAGAGAAACAGCCTGGAATTAAGGAGAAACTTCCTAACAGTGGGAGAACAATTTATCAGTGGAACAGGTTGCCACCTGAAGTTGTGGGTGCTCCATCACTGGAGGCTGTCAAAAAAAACCCCCATTTGTCTGAAATGATAGAGGATCTCCTGCTTGTGCAGGGCGTTCGACTAGACGACCTCCAAGGTCCCTTCCAACATTGGCATCCTGTTATTCTGTTTTCGCTACTCTCAACAATGTTTGTATATTTTATTTTCTTCATCTTCAATGCATTTTTCTGAACAAAGCTAACTCAATTTTATTTTTTATATATTAAATTTATTTGCTGCCCATCTTGCCGTGAGGAGTCTGAATTTTGATTTCCAGATTGATTATTTTACCTATTCCTGTAAATAATAAACCCCAGACATTTCTGATTCTTGGGCATGGCTCTCACAGATGGCCTTTCTTAATGTGGCCATGCAGGCAGAGCATAGATTTCTTCTTATTTTTATATATATATCACTTTCACTAGAGTGATGTACCACACAGATGTTATTTCAGTGTAATTTCCTTGAATTTAGGCAGAGGATGAGAATATTGATTTGGATCCACAAATCCAAAAAGTAATTGGTTTGGTTTTAATGTTACATGAATCTAGCGATTGAGATTGAAAACCATGATTTATGGCTTAATATGTGTTGACAGTTCAGCTAATCTTGGTTTATTTAGTAAACCATGATTAATCTAAAAATGTCACCATGATGTTCACCTGACATAAAATAACTTGCACACCCCTGCCTCTCCTTTTTTGCAGACCAAGCCCAGGAGCGAGGCAGATGTTTGATACACACACACCCCATTTCAGAAAGGAACAGTTGGTTTATTTGAAAATAAATCTGGCACCCCTCAAGTGATTCAGATCACCCATCGCTCGCATGATGGGGAGAACCAAACAGCTCTGCCTGGGATGGCCGTGGGGAGACCCGAGGCAGAGTTTGCAAGGAGCTGGGGCCGGGCTCTTGAGGGGCAGGGAAGAGAGAGACCTTCACAAGCCCCAGCCCCCCCATCACCTGGGACAATCACGGTGGGGGGGGAAGGGAATTTGGCCTCCCAGATTGGCAAAACGGGGTGCCCTCTTCTTCTGCTCTCTCTCTCTTTATGCCAGTTCTGTGAAAACATTTCAGGCTGACTTGTGGGCAGAAAGCCAACAGCCGACTCCTTCCACTCCCCCCTAAACCCGTCAACTGTAGCTTGGAGTGAAAGGCAACTCAGGCTTCCAGCTTGTTATCTCTTCGAGCAGATGTAGGCCTGCTAGACTCGGCTGAACCACAACTCCCAGCATGCAATGCTGCTGATCAGGAATCCTGGGGGATGTCAGGTAGTCCTGCTACATCCTACAACATGGTTTTATTGCAGTATGTGTGTGTGTGTGTGTGTGTGTGTGTGTGTGTGTGTGTGTGTTTTAACTTTGGCAGGTTCCCAGAGTTGCTGGGAGTTGGGTCGTGTGCAGGTTTGATCAATAACCCATAAATAAATCCAGAGTGCCACAGGTTTCCCGCCCCTGGGAAGAGGGAGAACTCCTGGTAAGCCTGGCGGAAGCTCTTTACTCCTTGTTGCTAGGAGTTCCGCCGGCTGAAATCCAATCAAACTTGTGTCTGCCACAAAAACAGGGAGCAGCTTTGTCTGAAAGAGGCAGGGCAGAGAGGATTCTGGTGTGCTTCTTCTTCCTCGGAGGGAGGAAGTTGAACTGAGAGAAGATATTTCTGAGTGTATAAATGGCACAGTGGCTAGGATGTTGAATGGAGTGTGAATCTCCGGCAGCTTCTTCACCAGCTGGATGGCCTCTGCTGGGGCACAATCCTGCCCTCCTTTTCTCTCCCTGCCTCAGGCAGAGCCGGAGCTTTCCCGGGGGGGGGGGGAAGGGGGACACACTCTGAGAGCTGCTTTGTGCGGGACCCGACTCTGAATGGGGATTACCCCATGGAAACAGAGCGCCGTCTGGCCTCCTTGGGGACAGCGCCAGGGTGGCTCAGACTCCCAGCCACGTGGCAAGAGTGACATTCAACACCAGGCCCAGGTGGCCGGGAAGGCAGCCGCCAGGGCGATGCCAGCTGGAGTCACAGAGCAGCCCTTGGAAACAAAGAGTGGGCAACTGGCACACAGGGGCCCAAATCGGGCATGCTGGTGGAGCCCGTTCTGCTCTGGAGGGCAGGCAAGGGGGATAACCAGCAGGGTTTGGGGAACCACAAAGCAGAGGGAAATCCACAGGAATTAAACGTAAAAGAGACATCCATAGCTCTGGATGGCGACTGTGTTTGCATCACTCCATTGTCTGGGGCCGGGGTGTCCAAGCTGGGTAACGTTAAAATCTGTGGACTTCAACTCAGAATTCTGGGAGTTGTAGTCTACAAGTCTAAAAGTTGTCAAGGCTGGACACCCCTGCCCTAGGGTGTGATCAGTTTTTTGTTTCAGGACATTGTGCCAACTCAGAAAATGAGGTTGAGAAAACAATGGTTACCTTAATGCTGAATAAGCATCTTGTGTGAATTCAGCCGCCCTGGACCTGTTGCCTAAGAGAAAGCCACGAAGGTCCCAAGGAAACGCTCTTTGGGGGCTCTCTGCCCACACCCTGTGAACAACACCATCGCAATACCCATGATGCCACAGCAGCCCCTGGGCTTGGCAGGCGGAAGGAGGCTGTCCCGGTTGTGGCACTAAATGGGCAAAGTAGCCGGGGGTCTCTCCTCAGCTCATCGATGGCTGAGTTGCGGACATGTGAACTGTTGGCACCTCCCTTTTGGGCCCCAGTGGTCCTATGGGGCCTTCTTGGCATTTCTGAGCGTTTTAATGGGCCTTAAGACTGGCAGACAGATAGCCTGGAAGCTCCTAAAGCTGCTCCCCAGACGAGGAAGCCTGCGCTGGAGGGGAGTGGGCTGGGGGCCACACCACCTTGACTGAGCTCCAGGGTGGTGGGCCAGATGCCGAGAGAAGGCACTAGGCAGGGTGCCACCTCAGCCCACCTGCCCCAGGTCTCCCAGCCTCTGGCACGCTTGGCATTTAGTAGCCCAGGATGACCCAGGTGCCAAAGGGCAGTTAAGACCAGGCTCCCCATTCATTTGAAATAGAAATGAATGTATGCTTCTTCTCCGGGCCTTTCGTTGTTTCTCCTTCTGTCAGCCTTCCAGGGTAGACCAAACGGGAAACACAACCTGTTGTGATGAACCAATTATATATCAACAGAATCCTGCAAGTGCACACCTCCCACTTTCTCTGGCCTCTGAGCAGCCTTAAGGAAGGTCCTCCCGAGCTTCTTTCTACCCCCGTTGTGTACCAAGGGCTGTGCAGTCTCTTCTCGGACTGTTCTTTAGGGAACGCCTCCTTACCTCTTCTCTCAAAGTTTTTCTCAGACACCATTACACCTTCTGCACAATAACAACTACAGGTAGTCCTTGACTTACAACTGTTTGTTTAGTGACCGTTCAAAGTTACAACGGTACTGAAAAAGTGACTTATGACAGTTTTTCACACTTATGACCGATGCTGCATCCTTATGGTCACGTGATCAAAATTCAGATGCTTAGTATGACACTTGCAGTGTCCTGGGTTCACGTGATCCCCTTTTGTGACCTTCTAACAAGCAGAGCGAACGGGGAACCCATACTCACTTAGCAACCGTGTTACTAATTTAACAATTGCAGTGATGCACTTAACAACTGTGGTAAGAAAGGTAGTCAAATGAGGCAAAACTCTATTAACAAATATCTCAACAATAGAAATTTTGGGCTCAATTATGGTCGTAAGGCAAGGACTACCCGTATAACTTGGTAGCACCATCTGGAGGGGCTCTGAGTCCTCACCCTAGGCTTCCAGAGTCACCACCAAGGGGCTCCCGTGGGGGGCAGAGCAGGGCCTGGAAGCTGCTCCCTGGATTCTGCTGAAGCCCCAGACATGCCAAAAGGCCTGGAAAAGCCATCCTTGAGCTGGAAAACACCCCTGCAGAGTCTCACCATCCAGCTCCCCCCCTCTGGGGGCTCAGCCTTCATGCAGAAACCGAAGCCCCCAGGCGATCCTCAAAAAAGAAAGAGGGCTTCACGGGGATCTTGGAATCAGGTGAATAGAAAGTTGGTGAATGAACGGATCAATAAGTAAAATTATAACAGGAAGCCAATTAATGTTAAAACCCATGAGAAAACCCATCAATCAAATTATTTTATTCATTTAAGAAAATTTATAGGGCAGCCCAACTCACTCTCAGTGACTCCGGGTGGCTTACAAAGATTAAAAGATTAATATAAAAAAATAAAAAGCAATGACACCCCACCCACCCCACTTCCTGGGAACAACAATCACTCAACCGATCAGCCACCTGATAGTCTCCCCTCCCTCCCACTCTGGGTTCCCCGGGGCCCTTGGCAAAACCAGACCTGCGGGGCCTTGCGAAGGAGTGTTGGTGTGGGGGAATTACGCTAAGCTGCCACTTTGAAAACTTTTTGAAGGAACCTAAAGTCATTCAGGGCTGCACAAGGTGGGTCCCAGGCAGGATAGAAAGTTATTCAGTACATGAAGAGTAAGCCTGTTAACTGCATTTAATCAGTCAGTCAATTAATTCAACCACTCTCCTTTGTATTACTTAGAGATAACTTTGGCTCTTGCTCAAAGTCCCTCATCCAGACTGAGGGGTTCATACAACTCACCCAAATCACATTCAGTCTGACGGGAGATCATTTGATTTGGGGGGCGGAGGCACCAGGATGGCCTGGAAAGCACATTTCACCACCAGATGGCAGCCTCACTCTCTTTTGCACTTGGAGGTTTGCATATTATTTGCATATGCTAATAAGGAGACTGGAATCGATCAGCATGTAGGGAAATTAACCCGAGTGAGTGATTAAAAGAGCAATCAAGGGGGGCTGGAAGCCGCAGGTTCTGCCTTGTAATGAAATGTGTTTGTCTGATAAAGAGCCACAGAGGAGAGACCTTGTCCAGATGGGCTCTTGCTCTGACTGTCTGGGGTGGGGGTCTCCCAGGGGACCACACTTGGAGGGGGATGGGGCAGGGCTCTCAAAGCAGCTGGGAGGCCTTGTCTGAAAGCTCACCCTGGCCCAGTCTCTTTGTTCCAGAAATTACTGCAGAAATAAGGATGGCTCGCCTCACAGGGTCGTTGTGAAGGACTGTCAAACTTGACTTCATGGATATCTGACTTCCATGGCACCCTTGAGAAGGCAGGGGATGGAGTCTTAATAAAACCCAGTGCAAATGAGAAAAACAGAATTCTCATCTTGAAAAATAACCATCAATTCAAGGAATTCTCTGCAGCTGGATTTCTCCAACCCTTTTTTCCGAAGCCGCCTCCCCCCAAAGTTGGCCCAGCGACCCTTGTCTGGCCTGAGGGCTTTGAGTCCCGATGGAGGGGTGGAAAAGGGAGACACTTCAGACATTCCTGGTTTGCATGAGAACCACCGTAAGCTGGGACTTCCACAGGAAGGGTGAGAAATAGAGCTAAGCTGTGTTGGCATAGCGTATCTAGCTTTGATGAATTGAACCTGGTTAGTTTTTTAGTTTGCATGAGTCACCGCATCTTATAAACAATCATGGGGCGGGGGGGGGGGAGGGGGTTGGTTGATAGAAATCATAGGTTACTAGCTGGTCCAGACTCATCAAGGGGGACTCAAGGGCTGGGAGCAGCATTTCTCAAGCTCAGCAATTTTAAGATGTGTGGACTTCAATTTCCAGAATTTGCCAATCAGCATCTCCCCTCCCCTCCCCTCCCCTCCTGAAACTTTCTAGGACAGGGGTGTGAAACTCAAGGCCCGTGGGCCAGATCTGGAAACAGTGAAGGATCGGCCCACGGTGCCTCTGCCAGTGAAAACAGCCCAGGAGAGCCGCATTCAGCCCCCTGGGCTCCGTTTTCAGCTGCGACGGCCTCCTGCAACCATCTGCCAGTGAAAACAGGCTCCATTTTCGCTGGCAGAGGGCTGCAGGAGGCCGTCGCAGGCGAAAATGGGGCCCGGGGGGGCTATACGTGCCCCCCCAGCTCTGTTTTCGCTGGCAGAGGGCTAGCAAAACAAACTAAAAGTAAAACAAAACAAAAGGAGAAATGTTTCCCCTTTTGCATTTGAGCATCCAAGAAGGGACAGGAAAGGAGAAAGGAAAAGAGGAAAGACAAAGGAAAATAAGGAAAGATAGAAAGAGAGCAAAGGAGGAAAAATAAGGAAAGAGGGGAAGGAAGAAGAGAGGAGTATGAAGAGGGAAGAAAAAGGAAGGAAGGAAGTGTTGGAAGAAATGTCCATCTGGGTTCAATTCCAAGTGGGGAGAAAGACACGGGGAACACAGAGACTGTTTGGAAGGATGGTTTTAATGGTAAACAGGACCACATGCTTTGAGGTCCTGGGCAAAAAAAAGGGCACATGGGTGAGAAAGAGAGAGAGAGATTTACACCCTCTTTTGGGCTTTGAACTTGGTTCCTGTTCCTGTGAAAGAAATGTATTCTGATTGGTTGTCAGACTCCCATGGGGCCATGCAGGGGTAACTTTGTAGGTTGTCTTGAGATCCAGGCTTGGTTGAATCTTGCTGGGTGATGTAATGAAAGGGCTTTGGGCAATTCCTATTATGGCTTAATGCAATGGTGAAATCCAAATTTTTTTACTACCAGTTCTGTGGGCGTGGCTTGGTGGGCGTGGCTTGGTGGGCGTGGCAGGGGAAAGATACTGCAAAATCCCCATTCCCTCCCCACTCCTGAAGGAAGGATATTGCAAAAACTCCATTCCCACTCTACTCTGGGGCCAGCCAGAGGTGGTATTTGCTGGTTCTCTGAACGGCTCAAAATTTCCGCTACCGGTTCTCCAAAACCTGTCAGAACCTGCTGGATTTCACCCCTGGCTTAATGGCTTTGTCCTGGTTTGGATCTTGAGTGAGGGCTAATCCTATCATGTCCTGAGGGTGAAGGTCTTTTGTTCTGTAGATAAGATGGCCCAGCCTTTTGTCTTGTAGCTAGGTTGGCACCAGGCTTTCTGGGGTTATTAACAAAGATCCAAGAGTATGTTTCTCCTTTCTCATCCAGGGACGTATAATATTCTGCCTTTTTAATATTTTCTAGAATATTTCATTCTTCTATGAGAAAGGTGGGTGCTAACTTTCTACAGAAGGAAGGAAGGAAGGAAGGAAGGAAGGAAGGAAGGAAGGAAGGAAGGAAGGAAGGAAGGAGAAAGATGGGAGGGAGGGAGGATCCCCCAGACCCGCCTGGGCCACCACAGGTGCCCCCAACACAAGTGACATGGACATGACCCCCCAGACCCCCCGAGGTCAAACACAATCCTGATGCAGCCCTCAATGAAATGGAGTTTGAGACCTCTGTTCTAGAACAAGCTCATCCAGTTTCCCAGCCACACAGCCAGATCACTGAGGGAGCCTTACAAGAGTTTCTCCCAGCAACCTAGAGATTTGGGGGGGGGGGGTAGACTTTAAATCAGCTCCAAAAGGGAGGAAGCTTTCCCCCCTTCAAAAGCCTCCTCAAGTTCATATCCCAAAGCAGGGGCATTTGGGGGAGGGGGAGGTTAAAAAGCTCAAGATGGCCAGGCAGGACCTGAATGGGGGCTGCCATCTTGGCATTTTAACCTCCCCCTGGGATGTCCTGTCCTGATGGATTTTCCCAGTTGTGGGAGGGTGGGCGCCGTTTGGACAGGTCTCCAGCAACTCAAAGGGGGTGTGGGTGGGGGGTGGGTGGGTGTGGGTGGGGGTTCCCCTTTGGACAGGGGCTGGCCGAGCTGTCTCTGAGTGCCAGAGGCCGGCCGTGCTGACCAGTCGCCTCTTTGCTGCTTCCCCAGCGCATGAGGCTGCCGATGCTGCCACTGGGGGGGGGGGGAGCATGTGATGCGCTTGTCAGACCGCAGAGGCTTTGGGGTTTCCCTGATGTCACTAAGGAAACCACCTCAAAGAGCCGCCTCAGCTGGCAGGGAGGGGAAAGGGAGGCTCTGTGGGAGTGTCGGCATGGTCTTTATTTTTAACCCTGTGCTGATCCACGGAAACTGAACAGGAGGAGACCCCCTTTGCAGACACTGGACCCCCAAGCCAGGGGTGCCCTCCCTGCCCCTCCCGCCCCCCCCGGTCCCATTGCTTGAAAAGGCTTGTTTCACAGAACATAAGGACAATATTTGTAGCTCAGGGTTGACTCGAAGGCTCCTTGGCGTTCTCTGAGCTTGCTTGTTTTTGTGCAGACGTTTCATGGCTAGAACAGGTAACATCAATGCTCGGAGAGCACCAAGAATCCCGCACAGAACATAGAATTATAGGGCTGGAAGGGACTTTGGAGGTTTTCTAGCCCAGGGGTGTCAAACTCGATTTCATTGAGGGCCGCATCAGGGTTGTGTTTGACCTCGGAGGCCTCCATTTCAGCCTGTAACAGGCCAGAGGAGGGCCAAACGGAGCCTCAGAGGCCGGATCTCGCCCGTGGAGGCTCAATTTCAGCCAGCAATGGGCTGGGGGAGGCTTCTGGAGGCCCCCGCACCCTGTTTTGGCTGGCAGAGTGCTGCAGGAAGCCGTCCAGGGCAAAAATGGGGCACAGGGGGGGGGGCGCACACAGTGGTGAAATTCAATTTTTTTTATTACTGGTTCTGTGGGCGTGGCTTGGTGGGCGTGGCAGGGGAAGGATATTGCAAAATCCCCATTCCCACCCCACTCTGGGGCCAGCCAGAGGTGGTATTTGCTGGTTCTCCGAATTACTTAAAATTTCTGCTACCGGTTCTCCAGGGGTGCTGGATTTCACCCCGGGGACCACGCCTCCCCATGCCCCGTTTTTGCTAGCAGAGGCACTGTGGGCTGGTCGTTTGCTATTTCCAGGCTGGTCCTGCGGGCCAGATCTAAGCACCCCACGGCCCACATTTGGCCCATGGGCCTTGAGTTTGACACCCCTGTTCTAGTCCAACCCTTTGCTCAAGCCAGGAGAGACCATCAAATGGTTGTCCAGTCTATTCTTGAAAACCTCCAGTGATGGAACCCCCACAACTCTGGGAGGCAAACTTTAGGAAGAGGTCCCTGTCCCAAGTTGGATCTGTTTTACCAGATTTTTCCACAGGTCCAGGCTGAAGATTACCGGCCCTCAGGAACACCTCCTGCCATGCAGAAGTCAGGCAAAAGAGAGCCAGGATGCTTGAGTGCGCTGGGGAAAACGGCATTTGTGCCTAAATGAGACCCCACTTCACGCCCAGCGGGGAACATGGCTCTCAAGGAGACACTTCAAACATGCAGAGAGGACTTGATTGGCATTTGCTGCTGACCGGAGCATCCCACTCGATGGGATATTTATGTAGGACTTTGTGGTTCTCCATCTTATTCTCAAGGGATTCCCTGGCTGACCCACTCTCAGGCCAAACCATGAGGCCAAAACTGCCCCGATGGTCAAAACTAGGGAGAATGGTGGGTTGTCTCTTGATGAGAAAAAAAAAAGAAACAAGGAAACCCCATTCCTAAAAGCAGGGAAAGGCAAGACCAGAGGCCAAAGGCCTCTTCCTCCTTGAAAGAATGAACAATTAACCAGTGGAACATCTTGCCACCAGAAATTGTGGGTGCTCCATCACTGGAGGATTTTAGGAAGAGACTGGGCAGCCATTTGACTGAAATGGTATAGTGTCTCCTGCTTGAGCAGGGGTTTGGACCAGAAGACCTCCAAGGTCCCTTCCAGCTCTATTCTATTCTAAAGAAGATTCTGTGCCTGGACTGAACCATAGTTTTTTTTGCCGGAAGGAGATTTGATCAGCTGGACTTGCTCCAACCATTTGTTTTAAACCTTTCTGGCCGAAAGTCCACATTTTCCCGCCCTTTGCCTGGCCGAAGGCTACAAGGTGGAGGAAAGCAGGAAGGAGCAGGGCCAGTTCAGAAGAAGAAGGTCGGAAGAAGGCGCTGCTTTGGACACCTGTGCTGAGAGCCTGGAGGGCAATGGAGAAGGTCAGGCTCAGCATGGAGCAGCCCTTCCTCTTCCTCTCGCCAGGCTTAGACAGACATGCAGAATTAGAACCTCCCCCTTAGTGGGTCTTGAACCTGCTGAGGGTTCAGAGCCCTCAAATAGAGGCAGCCCTTGACTTAGACTACAAATGACTACAAATGGGACCAGGACTTTGGTTGCTCAGCAAGGTGGTCTTTAAGTGAGTCACGCCCAATGTTAGGACCTTTTTTTGCCACGGTTGTTCAGCAAATCACTACAGCTGTTAAGTGAATCATGTGGTCATTAAGTGAATCTGGCTTTCCCATTGGCTTAGCTTCTTGGAAGCCAGCTGGGAAGGCTGCCAATGGCGATCAGGTAACCCCAGGATGCTACAAGTGCCCATTGCCCGAATTTTCATCACTGGAACGCTAAGACCAGCTGTAAGCCACTTGTTTCAATCCCATTCTAACTTCAAATGGCCGCTAGATGAATGGTTGTAAGTCGAGGACTACCTATACATACGTTTCTTTGGACTCAGGGCTGGTGGCTGGAGAAAGGCCACTCAGAAGCAGTTTCATCCACCTGCACCTTCCAGCGGGTGACCAGATGTTTTGCAGAGCTGCTTGGAAGATGACTGGGAAAATCACCTGCACTGGGGGATCTGTCTAGAGATCCACCAGATCCTAGGTCAGGCCATCTTAAGAGCGGTTAGGGATGGGGGGTCAAAGCAGCTTGAGCAGGAAGTGATCTGACCATGGCAGGAGGCTGCCCTCTGGCGTGAGGCTGAGATGACCAGGGATTAAGCCCATGATGGACCCGAACCTCTTTGAATTTCTCTCCCAAAGCATGGCGGTTAAAAGTCCCCAGCATGAAAGCCTGGAAGACCCCATGCCCAGCCCTGCGAAGAGACTCAGGGAGGCAGGAGCATGGACCCCCCTTCAGCCCTGGCTCATCTGAAGGCTCCAACCCTCGGCCACCTCCTGTCAGCCCTTCCAAGCAGACCAGAGGGACACGCCACGGCTGGTGAGCAAGGGGCATTTTCAGAATCTTGCCCATCTGAAAGTCCAGCTCACCAGCTGGCTCCTTTACAGCTCAAGAACTTCGAGAAGGTCCATCCTGAAGCTCTGCTCACTGTGCAGCCGCCGGACTGGGCCCCTAGGCAGCCTCTCTCTGCCCCTCTGCCAGGGCCAGCCCCACACAGCCCCTGCAGGGAGGAATCTAATTGCAGCAAACGGCTTCGACCTCTTTGCCCCCCAACATCCCCCCCTTGCAAAAGGAGAGGTCTTCCTCTGCAGGGGCTGGCCACTCCCCCTCCCCAGAAACTGCAGTCCTAAAATAGCTGCAAGGCATATTGGATTTCCCTTTATCTACCTTTGTTTGTATTCAGGTGTGGTTTGTGTACGAAGGAGGGTGTGACTGCTTGTTTCCCCATCCTTCCTGCTGGCTCTTTTTGGATCCCCCTGAATTCCACTCAGGGGCTGCTCAGCTTCCAGGTGGGAAACCGCAGCCACTTGCAGCCACTGTGTTACCAAAGTCCAGTTCTGAAGACGGCCTTTCACAGTCTGCCCAGGGGTCCTCTGTGTTTGAACCATGAAGCCATGATTAGCAAGTGACGTGCAGGGGTGTATTGGGGGAGGAGGGGGGGCATCTGCAGGGAAGGGGTCCACAAAGTCAAGATGGTGGCCACCCTCTCATCATGCAAGCCTTTTATGGGCCACCCCCCCCATAGGGAGCAGGTCAAAAAGGGGCTCGGTTGTGGTTGCCAGTTCTATTCCGGGGGCTGTTGTGTGGCTCACACAAGGCAAAGTGCATCACACACACCACCGCAACTTCAATCTTGCCATTTTGTAAAGGATTTTTAAGTTGTTATTAAAGTTTATTATAATGTATTTTATTAAATTTTAAATTCTATAAATTTAAATTTATAATTTATTGAAGCTTACTTATAATTTAAAGTGCAAATAGATAATAGCGGGATAAAAAGGGAAATAGAAAGGGGAAGAAGGAGTGAAATAAGAAGGGAAGAAACAAAAAATGGTGACTTCCAACTTTTTGGTGCAATAAAATACAAAATAGAGCCTCAACTTTTTTGCTTTATCTGTATAGCAAATACTAGCGATTGCTATAACAACAATCTAATCTAATCATCAAAAGCCAAAATCAAAGTTTCATGTTTGTTTCTGTTTCCAGCATAGCCATTTTCAGGATTGCTGCAAAGAAATAAAGTTCCTTGCAGCTGACCTCCCCCATTCCATTGCTCCCCCCCCCTTTTAAAAGCCCGAATAGAAATAAGCATCTCGGAGGTTTCTGTCTTAAACGGAATTCGTTTAAGCTTCACTTCCTCCGGTGCCTTTCAGCGAACTGCTGATTGGGAGGGGCGGATGGGGCCCCCCATGGTGCCCGGGGGAAGCCGGGGCAGCCTCGGTCACCTAAGCCAAGCAGGGCAGTCCCTATCGGTATTGGTGCGGCTGCTACAAACACTCACACGTGTCCCGACCGAGGGGCCCTCGCGGAAGGCGGCGCTGTCCCCTTGCGGGGTCTGGGGGACACCGGGAAGCGGCGCCGCCTCCCCACCCTACAGGCTGCACTCCTCCCAGGCGTCCGCCGCAAGCAGGGCCAGGCCGGGCCAGGCTGAAGGGCCCAGAGGTGGCGCCCACAGGGCTGGGCAGGGGATCCCTCGTGTTCCCGACGCCCATGGGTTAAGTCCTCTCCTCAGGGCTCCCTTTCCACCCCTCCCCTCCCTTTGTGCCCATCCCAGCGACCCTTGGAGGTGGGTCTGGCTGAGGGCAATTTGGACCCAGGAGGTGAGAGCTGCGCCAAGCATCCCGGCTCCCTCCAGCCTTGCCAGCTCTGCATCCAGGAAGTGAGGATGCCCGCAGGCCCCACTGGGTTGGCATTGTGGGATTGACTGGTGAAGGTTGGTGGGGAGCTTGCTAAAGGGTTGCACTTTTAGAAAGACGAACTGGACTCTCCCAAAATTATCTTTTTAGTGGTTTTAATATGTTTATGATTTTTAATGGTATTTGCAGTGATTTGGGTGGGCTTTTTATTTGGGGGGGGGATTTTAACTTTGCAAGCCCAAAACTGTCTTTGCAAACTTGCAAAAAAAATAAAAAAGACAGCCGGTTGGGGAAACATGGTCCAACATTCTTACACATTTGAAACATGATCCCAGGTTCAATAAACGAAACCCAACACATTTGCAAGACAGAGAAAGTGAAGGAAACAGAAATATTGTGGCCAGAGGCTTTGTGTACATAAAAATTTCAGTGCTGCAAAAGTTATCTGATGGGGGGGGGGGAAGCGAGACCCAAGCGCAGAGTCTTCACTGTTTCAGGAACACCATCCGGGTGTGGGTTCTGTGTGTTGGGGGACGGCCAGCCTGTTTCTACCCACTCTCAAGGCAGATGCCCTGGTGCCCGGGGCCCTTTCTTCTCTTCCACAATTTCAGTTGCTGCTGTTACCCGTTTCTGCCTCTATATAGTCAGCTGAATGCAACCATTTCTTTTAATACCGGTCTGGTGCCCAGCATCAACTTTTTGTTAAGCACAAGATACATAGTACAAAGGGCCCATGCATATTTTTGTGTATAATAATACAATAAATAATAAAATAAGAATATAATATATTTCATATGTATATACGTATGCACACAAACACATAAAATAGAATAACAGAACCATTACTCTTAACTGGGGTGACAATGGGGGTCTCCCACTTAGCGTGGTCAACTGGCTCAAGAATGCCCTGCCTGATCAGTTTATCAAGTTCTTTGTCAATCTTGGGTTTTAGGGCAAATGGAACCCTCCAGGGTTTCAACCTAATCAGTGCCACCTTGGGGTCTGGACTGAATGATATTGGGGTGCCCACATACTTGCCGAGTTCGGGTTAAACACATCTTGGAATTCCCAGATCAGGTCATTGGCCCACGAGCTGTCGATGGCGTTGATTCCGGTCACCCCCAGGCCAAGGGACTCGAACCAGTCCAGCCCGAGCAGGTTGGGAAGGTTTCCTCTGACGACTGTTAAGGTCAGCTCACCCCGGAATTTGTTGAACTGGACCTTGAAGGTTCCGCAGACGATGACAAGGATCCGATTCCCCTGGTAATCGCTGAGTCGCAAGTGTTGGCATTCAAGTTGGTGTTTTTGAAGTCTTGGGACAGCAGCCTTCAATGCTTGCCAGGAGATAATTGTTACCGATGAGCCGGTGTCAATTTCCATGTCGCAGGGCGGCCCTTGTATCTGTACAGTGACATGAAACTTTTTCCTGCAGGGGGTGCTCGCCTGCGCTATCCTAGTTTGGCAGTTTGTTTCTGGCGCTCTTGCGTTAGCAGCTTCACGCCTAGGCTTCCAGGTTTCCCGCCTAAACGGTCTTGAACCCTCTGTCTTTGGAATGTCTGTGTCTGCACGATAACTAGCAGGCAGGTTCGCTCGGCAGACTTTTGCCAAATGTCGACATATGGCGTCCTTGTAACGACAGGATGCCCTAGGGTGCTGCCCCCCACAGCTGGCACATGGTTGCCTTCTATTTTCTGGCTCTGCGTGTTTCTTCCTTTCTGTCCAATAGACCTCGTCCTCGTTGCTTTCAGATTCTTCGTCTTGGTGATGGTTCTTATGTATAGTGGCAGTTTGTTTTGTTGCACCCGGAGCTGTAGCAAGCTTCTGGAGGGACTCGGCCACCCTATTTGATGACTCGGTTGCCCTTGCCTTGTCCAATGCAGCCTGCACTGTTAGATTTGTCTTTGCTAAGAATCTTCTCTGCAGCCGGAGGTCTTTTACCCCCCAAATTATTTTGTCAATTAAAATATCGTCCAGGTCTCTAAACTCGCAGTGGGCAGCGGCTTTTCGTAGCGCAGCGACAAATTGATTGATAGGTTCTCCATCCTGCTGCATTCGGTGCCGGAATTCATAGCGCCTCACCGTCTTTGATGGGGCAGGAGCATAGTGTGTTTTTAGTGCATTTTGTAGCACTTGCCATGGTACGGATTGTACTGGAGATGGTTCGGACAGGGCTTCAGCAGTGTCGAACATGTGCCCGCAGTGGCTCAGGAACAGTGCTCTTTTCCTGTTGTCCGACAGTCCAAGGAAGTAGTTTGCTTCCATGAAGCATTCAAATCTCGTCATGTTAAGTGCCCCATTTCTCCTTTGCTGGGTCGAATGGAGCCGGTGGGTGGAACGCAGAAATGCTTGCCGCAGTTCCGAGCATTTGAATTTGGCGCGCAAGATGGCTGCCGTTCGTGTTTGCCGCTGGGCTGGATTGTTTCGTTATCAGCTCTTTTTGGTCTCAGTGTTTTCTTCGGTATCCCATCCTCGTCGCCAGTGTTAGATAGATGGATTGAAGAGACTGGAGACAGGCTTCAGAAAACAGCTCTTTATTCAGCAACTATTTACTACCCAGCAACCAGTCCCTGTAACAGCCAGCCTTTATATAGAGGGCTGTCAGGGAGCTCAGCCAATCACATTTAAACATTCTTCCCGCCCAAACAGTGGACCAGAGGGAAAACTATCCTGTTAATATCTAACCAGAAGGGAACTTGGAGGTCATCTAGTCTAACCCCCTGCTCAAGCAGGAGACCTTATGCCATTCCAGACAATCGGCTGCCCAGTCTCATAGAAACCTCCACGGCTGGAGCCCCAACAGCTTCCAAAGGCAAGGAGTTCCACTGGTTAATTGTTCTCACTGTCAGGAAATTTCTCCTTAATTCTAGGTACATGTATACTTTTCAAGAAGAATAATGAATTAGAAGTTAGTTATTTTGCTGCCTTCTAATAAAAAAAAAACAGGCAAGATACAACATTTAAACATTAAAGTGACAATCTTATTTGTAATGGATAGGCATAGGTCTAGCATGAATACTCAAATTTAGTAACTTTGATATGTCTGACAGACATTCGAGTTAATCAGCAAATACTGATTATTACTACAAAAGAATACACACAATATATTATGTACTATTCCCTACAAAAATGTGAAGAAAATTAAGAAAACCATATGAAATACTGTCTAATTTTGGGTATGGGCTTTATTTTTGGCAGGAGGGTCCCAAAAAGTCTCAAGCCATGGTGGCACCTTCAGCATGCCTGGTCTGCCTGGAAACATGTTGTAAACTACAAATGAAAATAAAACAACAGAGAAATGGGGAAGAGAAAAGATGGAAAGAAAAAAATTGGGGAATGGGGGAAAAAAGGCATTAATTTTTTTTCAGTGCAATAGAATAAAAATAGTAAGGTAAAGCCTCAATTTTTTTACTTTTACATACAAAAGATATTAGCCATTCCTGCAACAACAGACTTTATCTAACAACAGACTTAGCAATTCCCAAAGTCAAACTTTAATTTCCTTCTGTTTTAAGTGCAAAGTCTAGAAACGGTTTCCAAGTGGAAAGGAAAGGGGCGTCTTCTTTCTTTGGGAGCTGATTCCTTCTGGCCAGAGGGTCAGTACTGACCACCAGCTGCTGCTTTTGGGAACTTGAGACTCTTTCTTATCCATAGTTAGCAAAACATCCCATCTTTGAATCGAATTGAATTCCTCAGCCAGACATGCAATCATTCCGCTTTCATTCTTATTTCATTCCTTTCCTTCCATGTCCAGTTTTTCCCACCATCCATTCATCACTCTATAAAAAACAATCTGTACAGTTCAAAATTTCTTCCCCCCCCCCCGCCCACCCCCCGCTCCCCTTCTGCTCTTTAATTCTCTCAGCCCCTCACCAGAACCAAGCAGGTCAATCCTGAGTTTGGCTCTTATGCATTCCTTCCCCTAAGAGCTACTTTGGTGTGTGTGTGTGCGGGGGGAGAAGGCATCAGGCAAGAAACCAGGAGACAGTGAGTTCTAGTCCCGCCTGAGACAGGAAAGCCAGCTGGGGTCAGTCACTCTCTCTCAGCCCAACCCTGTAGGAGATGGCCAGGCTGAGCCCAAGGGAGGCAGTGGTCAAGCGAGTCACCAGTCTCGAGTCCCTTCGCGCCCACAAGAAATCTAAGTCCGGTCCACTTTGAGTTCCGTTGACACTTATCTGCCGCCAGTTTGCTTTGACCGTTATGAGTTCAGATTTTTGTCGAGAGCTTGAACTAGAAATCAACCTTTACACCTATTTGAACCGCCTGGATCTTCTGATTTCCCTGGCGCTTGACAAACCCATTTCGTGGGGCTGTTATGGGAAAATAGGAGGAGGAAGGAATATTTATATATGCTTGCTACCTTGAGTTACTTATACTTATACTTGAGTACTTATTCCTTATAAAGTGATAAAGGTGGGATAAAAATAAACAAAGCCATGTTTGAAAAAGGCAGAGCTGCTTCTGACTAGAACTTCTAGCAGTATCTCCTTCATTCTTACTCTCCAAATGTCACAGTCGCTTCTTCCTAAGTCTCTTGGAATTCCCATCCACTTATTCTCAATCCATTTCTCCTAGATTATGTTTATCCAGACGGCTGCACAATTCCCCCCAAACACTTCTCTGGTTCTTCTGTTACCTTATTGGACTTATTGGAGGCCTTCACAACACACAACCAGTACCCATTGATGCCTACCTTCATAAGCAGCTGCAAGAGCCTGAATGTCACTCATTCATATTTCTGATATGCACTTTAGCCTTTCATTCCTAATGAAACCTACACCTTCACTTCCCTGCATGTCTTCACCAACTCCACTTTCTATCTCAGTGCCCCCCCCCACCCCCAACCTTTTGGTGGTGGTTGTTTCGTGCACTACTAGATTCTGCACATGTGCAGGTGAAGCTTCACTTGCTTGTGCGGTGAATGTTACCAATTGATGCAAACAACTGTTCTTTGCAAGCTCCAGTCTAGAACCCGCTCTGCAGCATGACATCCTCTTCCCACATCTCACAATCTGGAGCTGTTTGCAATAGTCTGACACACTCAGGATGCAGAGAAGAAGCCAATTTACATGGAAGAAAGTTGGAAAGCAGCTGTTAGACATCTGGAGGGGACTCTACAATTCTTTTTCTACTACAACTGTGCTGTTCGTTTCCTTCCTTTTTTCATTTCTTCTCCTGCTTAGCTTTTCTTATTTTCTAAGAATAACCGTCCCAGGGTTTCTTCTTGCATTGGTTAAAAGCCTTCCTTCCCTCTGCTGGAAACCAGAGAATTCCAGGGCTGAAGTCTGTTTTGTGTTAAGCAGCTTGGAAATTTGGCCGGTGGCTTTGGGCAAGTCTAGCCACAGCTCAGATCCCTCCCCTCCCCTCCCCTCCCCTCCCCCTCCCAGCATTTATCCTTTTTTACTGATTCCTTGAATGTTCCTGATCTCCTCAAATCTTCCAACTCTCAGGCTCCCTCGTTTTGTTCCCCATGTCCCTTTTAAGTGAGGCTTCAGGCCCTCAAAATGCTTGCACAAGTTGTAACAAGCCTCCTTTGATTCAAGGCTGCACAGCCTACAATTTTACACTATTGCATCATCCAGACACGAGAAAGTTGCAGGAGGAAAATGCCAAGCCATACATGGCAAAGGTTGTGTTTTAATGTCCAATAGTGTGTTCCCAATAGAAAAGGATCTTTGAGCTCAAGGTTGAGATGAGGGGTCCTTGGTGCTCTCTGGGTTGGCTTGTTTTCTTGCAGACGTTTCATGACTCAGCTAGGTAATATCATCAGTGCTAAAGGGGAGTAGGGTTTGCAGAGTGGAGGTGGGGGGGAGGAGGAGGAGGAGTGTGGGGTCCGTGGAACTCTCTGAGTGTGGTTGTTTTGTTGCAGACGTTCCATTGCCCAGCTAGGGAACATTATTCCTCCTCCTGCCCCTCCCCTCGGAAGTGCAGCTAATTTCTGTGGTACCTGGACTTATAGCAACATTAAACCATGACTTGCTTAACTGTAACTGGCCAAATAAGCCACGATAGGCAGGGTTCATGTAAAACATGGTCTCAAACCACAATGGTGCATCCACACCACGTGCCCATCTTAGTATGATGTAGAGCTCTTTACACACCTCTCCCATCCCCGAATGAAGGGGTTTCTGATGGGTTGGTTTTCTCCTGAGAAGAAGACCAGGGGGAGCCCTCTGCCCAAGCCTGGCCTTCTGATGTGCTCAACAGCTTCTGGGACGCAATCCGAGAAGATGCTCCACTATCTTGGATCAGAAGGGATCCAGTGTTGCCCTTTAGTGGCCCAAGGGATCCAACATGGATCTTACTCTGAGAAGAGAGCAACATCAGGAGAGCAAGAGCTGAGGAGAGACCCCTGGAGGGGAGACCGGTGGGCACCTGCAAGGGAAAGCCCAGCTCCAGGTCCCCACTGCTCTCTAGAGGGGCGTGTCAGGGCATTGATTAATCCCATGTTTGGCTCTGGGACAAATCACCCTGGTTAATTAGAGGATGGATCGTGGCTCCTCCTTGTTGCAATATTCTGAAAAGAAACGCGAAGAAAAGTTCTCTAATAAAACTCATTTATTTGTTATAAAGAAAATAAAACACCTTACTAACTAAGAAAAGTTAATTGCTACATTTTGAAAATAATTTGGGCCAGTTGCTTTCCAGCAACCGGCACCCCCGTGGCATGAGAACAAAGGAAAAGGAGTGTGTGAAGCAAGTGAAGGAATGCAGACATGCGTAGTAACTTTTGATAACAATTCTTGGCAAGGTACGGAAAGTCTGATAGTCCAGAAATGATGAGTTCAGCTGGCAAATAAAATAACGCAGTGACAGGGCGCAATTCTGCCACTCCATATTTAGTACTGTTAGCATTATAGAGGCAGTCCTCCATTTATGACCACAACTGAACAACATTTTCTGTTGCTAAGCGAGGCAGTTTAATGAGTTTTACCCCCTTTTATGACCTTTCTTGCCATAGTTGTTAAGTGAATCACTGCAGTTGTGATTAGTAACCTGGTTGTTAAGTGAATCCGGCTTCCCCATTGACTTTCCGTGTCAGAAGGTCACAAAAGGGGATCACATGACCCAGGGACACTGCAACCATCATAAGTATGAAAAATGGTCCTAAGTCACTTTTTTCAGTGCCGTTGCAACTTCAAACAGTCATTAAATGAACTGTTGTAAGTCGAGGACTCCCTTCTACTTTTGCTAGTGTTGTTACTGTATTCTTCCGTATGGCAGGCGAGCCTTGGGAGCAATGGTGGGTTTCAAATTTTTTTACTACCGGTTCTGTGGGTGTGGCTTGGTGGGCGTGGCATGGCTTGGTGGGCATGGCTTGGTGGGCGTGGCAGGGCTTGGTGGGCGTGGCATGGCTTGGTGGGCAGGGTTTGGTGGGCGTGGCATGGCTTGGTGGGCAGGGCTTGGTGGGCATGGCAGGGGAAGGATACTGCAAAATCCCCATTTCCTCCTGATCAGCTGGGACTTGGGAGGCAGAGAATGGATGGGGGCGTGGCCAGTCAGAATAATTACTACAGATTCTCTGAACTACTCAAAATTTCCGCTACCAGTTCTCCAGCACTGGTCAGAACCTGCTGAATTCCCCCTCTGCTTGGGAGGCAGATGACCAGGGACATAATCAGGGCATCACAGAGACATCTCCGACCTCTTGACCTTTTAGCACAAATGCAGCCGGTTGTGTCACTTGCACGAGTTGCACCAGAGTAACATCATGATGCTCCTCCTGATATCACCTGCCCACCACAGACACCCCTACCCCATGCAGGGTGGGAAAATCAGCCACTCACCAGCGGCAGAGAAGAAGCGGTGACCCACCTGATGCCATTGAAGCTCCCAGGTAGTTCATGCAGGGAAAATCCTTCCCCACCCATGTGTGTGTTTTCCTGGCGGTTCGTAGAGATGACCTTGGCAGACGGCGGGATAAGTGGCAGCTGAATTTGCAGAAGGAACCACAAAAGTCTCTGAAGGGACCTTCCCTAATTTATTGGGCTATAAAGGCTGCGGAGAGAGATGCACTTTGAGACTTGCAAGAGTCCGTTAATGCAATAAAAGGGAATGGAATTAGAGCTAACACTTCTACAGCTGTGGAGCACCTCACGAAGCTGACGCTTCCCCACAAAGACACACAAAAGGTAAATGCACTCATCTTGGCCCATGGGAAAAATCTGCCACCCAGGGGTGTCTGGAGAGGGGTCAAAAAAGTCAAGATGATGGCTACACACTACACTCTTGAAGCCCCGGCCCTATGAGAACCAAGCCAGTGTCTGAGCCTTTTCCAGGGCCAAGACCCTGCGATTCATCAGGGAAAAAAGGGAGCGGTTGGGGCTTGGCCTAGCCGTGCTGGCCCATTGTTAGTTTAACAGAATAGGTCCTTGGAGGTCATCTAGTCCAACCCTGCTCAAGCACGACACCGTACCATTCAGACAAATGGTTTTTAAAATCTGCAGTGATGGAGCATCTACAATGTCTGGAGACAAGCCATTCCACTGATCAATTGTTCTCAGGAAATTTCTCCTTATTTCTAGGTTAAATCTCTCCTTGTTCAGTTTCCATCCATTATTCCTTGTCTGGCCTTCAGGTGCTTTAGAAAATAGCTTGACCCCCTTCCTCCTCTCTGGGGCAGCCCCTTGAATATTGGAAGAGTGCTATCCTGTCTCCCCTAGTCCTTCTCTTTGCTAGACTACCCATGCCAAGTTCCTGCAACTGTTTGTCTTATGTTTTAGCGTCCAGGCCCCTCATCATCCTGGTTGCTCTTCTCTGCACTTTTTTCAGTACAGAGACGAGCACCAGGGCTCATTCCCCGAATCTTCCAACTTGATTGAAGGGAAGCAGCGACAGGACAAAAGAGTGCCAGGAATCCAAATGCTTTCAAACTTCTTTGGTCTACTTGTTTTGCAACAATAACTCTCACATTACCACAAAATTTCAATAGTTTTTAAATTAAAAACTATGAATAGGTGAAACAGAAAGGCAAACAACTGTGCTGGCTTAGAATTTCTCCAGAGGGGACCAGAAGATTTGGTCTTTTTTCCCATCTCCAATGAGGACTAATGAATCACGACCGTGTCATTCACTTAACAATGCATTGATTCACTTAGCAACCATGGCAAGAGGACATAAAACTCACTTAACAACAGCCTGGATTAGCAACAGACATTCTGGAGCCAACTGTGGTCGTAAATCCAGGACTACCTGGAGGGTGAGACTTTCTTTCAGGAGAGCCCGCAAAGGAGCTGCTTCTCCGCTGTGAATTGCGGCCCAAAGGAAGCTGCAGCCCAGCAGCTACACTGGCCTGAAGCAGTGCCACGGCTGCTGCTGCATGGCTCTGTGGAGCGGGAGGGTTTTTGGGAAAACTGCAGGGGGCACGTTGAAGGGGGCTGCAGCTGAGGGGAGAGAACTTGTAACCATCAGGGTGACTCACCCTGGCAGAGTCTGGGAGAGGCATGCTGCTGGTCGAAGGCTCTGGGTGTGCGCATGTGTGTCTGTCTGTGTTTGCATGTGCGTATGTGTTGCCAGGGCCACCGAGTGAGTCACTCCTCTGGTGCTGGGAAACTACTCCTGGCTTTTTTCTCCATAAAGTTGTGAGGATGTTTGGTCTCCTGGAGAACCAGGCTGGCCTATCCCAGCCAGAGAAGGAGCAGGAGACACAGCCAGGGAGGAGGGGCCCCATTGCATCCCCTCCCACAGGATTTTGGAAAAAAGTTTCTGGCAAGTAAAAAGACAGAGGACAGAAGGAATCCAAGCCGACTGGCAGCTCTGCCTGCAACTCTTTTAATCTTGCCAAAAGTGGTTTATTTATTACTCATGTGTGCATTTATTAAATTTATTTGCAACTCATCTCATTTCAAAACAAAGCAATGAAATGGATGGAAACTACTCAAGGAGAAAACCAACTTAGAACTAAGGAGGAATTTCCTGACAGTGAGAAAAATTAGCCAGTGGAACAGCTTGCCACCAGAAGTTGTGAGTGCTCCAACACTGGAGGCTTTTAAGAAGAAAGCAGACAGCCACTTGTCTGTAATGTTAGGGTCTCCTGCTTGAGCAGAGGGTTGGACTAGATCTCCAAAGTCCCTTCCAAGTCTGTTGTTCTGGGTGGCTTATAGCATGAATCAGTTCGGTATTTTAATGGAATATCTGTGCATGCCTGTGTAAACACATAGGATATTAGTTTTAAATGTTCATTGTTTAAAGAGGCAGCCTCTTCACCTGCTTGCTCTGCAGGGCTTTGCATCCTGAAGTCTCTCAGTCCTCACACTTTGTGCCAGTATCAAACCACTGTTTCCAGGATTATACTGCACAAGGATTACATACTGCAGTCCTCCCCCGCCCCCCAACACCTGTGATTTGCACTGCTAAATTTGTCTCGGGGGGTTGGTGGTGTTCCAATGGTGGGTTTCAAAATTTTTTACTGCCAGTCTGTGGGTATGGCTTGGAGGGTGTGGCAGGGGAAGGATACTGTAAAATCTCCATTCCCACCCCACTCCAGGGGAAGGTTACTGCAAAATCCCCATTTCCTCCCGATCAGCTGGGACTCGGGAGACAGAGACTAGAAGGGGGCGGGGCCAGTCAGAGGTGGTATTTACCGGTTCTGCGAACTACTCAAAATTTCCGCTACCAGTTCTCCAGAACTGGTCAGAACCTGCTGGAGTGTTCCATGATTGCCTGTTGCAGCCCAAACTCTCAAGGGCCTTACAACCTTGAGCACAATCCCACCACCAGTTTACATCAAATCAAACCAATTGAATATTTATTATGGTCATAGACCAGCATAACCAGCCCATATCACTGCACTGCAAGGTATTTATTGATTGATTACATTTCTATGCTACCCCTCTCTCCTACAAGGTGACTCTGGGCAGCTTACAGCTCTAGTAAACAAGTAAAAAATAATTAAAAAATTAAACCATTAAAGCTGTACAGATTAAAACATTAAAAGCTGCACTAAAACCAGACCTATAAGAGCCAAGGGACAGGCGGGATGGAGATCAGGTCTTCTTACCCCACCAGCCCCCTCCTGGGGTGAGCACCCCGCTCGGGGCCCAGGTCAAGCCAGCAAAACCAGAAGGCCAAAGGGGAGGGGGCAGTTCTCCCCTTCAGTGGCAGAGTGTTCCACAGCAGAAAGCCTCTCCTTGATCTCCTCTGCTCTACTTCCTTAGCAGACAGGATCCTCAGCAGGCCTCCTCTTCTGTTGGCATGAGTGGGGTTGGCTTGTCCCCTCAGGGAGAGACACGTCTCCTCAGAGACCCTCAGACATTCTCAGCAGCCCCGTCTCTGACTAGGATGAGGCAAAGTGCTGGAAAGACACGGATCTCCACCCACCTCAGCCCAAAGCGCAAAGGATGCGCTTTGAGCTGCAAAAGGAGCTGCATCTCTGGGGAGGCTCATGTAGTTGCTTTAAACAGGTGCCCCGGGAGTGCCAACAGGCAGAGCGGCTGGGCACAAGGTGGGCATGGAGAACCTTCAAAGTAGCCACAATTCACTCTGGAGTCACCTCTCTTCTTTTCTCTCCCCTGCTTGAGAAGGGGGTTGGGCTAGAAGACCTCATAAGGCCCTTTGTACCCTGTCATTCTGTGTGAAGGTGGGCATCAATGGGTCCTGGTTGTGTGTTGTAAAGGCCTCCAATGAACAGTGGTAACGGAAGAACCAGAGATAAGTTTGGGGGAAATTGTCCACCCCTCTGAATGAATCTAATCCGGGAGAAATGGATCGAGAATAAGTGGATGAGGATTACAATAGAGGAAGGAAAAAGTAACACTGACATTTGGAGAGCTAAGAATGAGACGCTGCCTGCTAGATGGAATCTGAAGCAGCTCTGCCCTTTTCAAACAGGAGCTTTAACAATTTGGTTCATTTATTTTTATCCTACATTTATTATTTTATAAGTAACTCAAGGCAGCAAGCATACATAAATACTCCTTCCTATTTTCCTCAGAAAAACCATCCTGTGAGGTGGACCGGCCCGAGACAGAGGGCCCCAGCTGGCTTTCATACCAGGAGTGGGATTAGAACTCACCATCTCCTGGTGATCCGCCCAATGTCACCCAGCTGGCTTTTACGGCCAAGGCAGAACTAGAACACTGCCCCTTGGTTTCTCACCTGATGCCATCGCCACTACACCTTGTTCTTATGGCAAGGAGTGAGTGGGACTCAAGTGCAGGATTGGCCTGCTTGGTTCTAGTAATAGAAAGAATTAGAGAAGGGCGGGAGGAGATTTGAAACTGGGAAGGCTATTTTGTGATAGAGTCACAAAGGAATCGTGGGAAAAACTAGATATGGAAGGAAAGGAATGAAATTTGAATACTGCAGGGAGAAAAAGTAGGAGTTTGAAATTAAAATGTATTATAATATAAATTATTTTAGTTGTTACTGCAATTTGCTTCCCAGCCACTTCTCTAAAGCGTCTAGTCTCCCAACAGAGTTTGTGTGGAAAGTGGGTGTAAGGTCTTGCCTCTCCAAGCGTCCCTCCCTGTGGAAATATCTGGGACCTGACAGTGGGCCTTTGGGAAGAAAAGGGGGGGGCAGGGAAGCTGCTTGGGACAGAATGAAAAGAACAAGGGTGCAGAATGGATGAAAAACAAAGTGTGGGAGGGGGGTGAAGGGAAAGACCCCATAGATGAGAAAAAAGGGCATAGAATGGAATGAACAAGGCAAAGAAGGGAAATGAATGATATAGATCTTACAGAAAGAGGAAAAGAGCTGCAAAGAATGCAGGACATTGGAAAAATGCAAAGAAACAAAGAAAATCCAGGGTGATTTTCCACCAAAATTTGTAGCAAGTCATGGAACAAGACACGTTCAGCAAAGTGAAAAGGGGTAAAGAAAATGAACCCGATGAAATGATGTGGGCTGAAACCGAAGTGAGGCAAAGGCTGATGGTTGGAAGGAAGGAAGGGAGGGAGGAAGGGAGGAAGGAACGGAGGGAGCTCCTGCTGTTCCTGGGGGAAGCTCCGTCAAAAGGGACGGGGGAATGGGCTTGTGAAATGTGCCTCTAGACTCCTTGGGTGCAATTTTGGTTGAAAGGGTGGGAAAGATGTTAATTTGGACAGTGTGGTGGGGCTTTAAGTTAGGAAGATTGATACTTTTGAAATTGATATTTATTTATTGAACATTTATAAACATATATTTATGAGTAGTTTGTCCTTGAGTTATGACCACAGTTGGGACTGGTACTTCTGTTAAGCAGGTTGATCATTAAATGAGTTATGACATTTTTGCCACACTTGTTAAGCAAATCACTGTGGTCCTTAAATCAAACAGTCATTAAGTGAACCTGGATTCCCTCATTGACTGTCAGAAGCTGGCTGGGAAGGATGCAAATGGCAGCCTTGTAATTCCAGAATGTTGCAAGATCCCAAGTTCAGGCTATTCGTGACCAAATGCCCCAAATGAGCCCTTTGATGGCTGATGTCCAGCAGGGCCTGCATTCCGCAAAACCCCAAATATGCAGTGAGTGTGTGACCCCCAGATGGCCTGCCTGTCACCCCTCAGGACCCCTTGATGCACTCCTGGTAGCAAAGGAGGGAAGCTCAACTGTGACTGGCAGGCATCACTCTGAAGGGCTGTCACTCATTAGCTCCCCAGGCAGGAGAAAAGGGAGGCTGGGCAAAGACTGGGTGGCCCCAGTTCCCGTTTCCCCCTTCAAAGGGGGGGGTCTAATAGGTAAAATAGCAACCCAGCTGAGCCTTCAGGGTCCCTGGGTGCCCCAGAAGTCCCTCTACTCACCCCCCCCCAGGATCCCACCCAAGAGGGGGGGGGTCTCTGTCTTGCAGAAGAGAATTCAGGGCAACAAAGCCCCTTGATGGCACAGGAAGGGGGCTTCTCCCGGGTACGGGCAAAAAAGTCAAAATGGCAGCCAGGCAGTTGCAACTGAAGCTCGGCTGCGATAGCCTGAAAAAAGCCAGGTAGCGCTTGAAGCGCGTCTTCCCGGCCACCGGGCGATCCTCTCGCCCCGCCCGCAGACCCCCCCGGAGAAGCCAACGGTGCTTGAACCATAAACCATGGCTTATGCCGCACGGGAAGCCCGGCCTTGGGAAAGCGAAAGGGCGGCGGGCTGGGCTGCCTCGCCCCGAAAGAGCCGGGGGGGGCGGGGGGACTCGTCCTCTGGGAAAGGAGCCCGCCCAACTCAGCCTCTCAGAGCCGACCCGGCAGGCGCCGCGCAGGCAACGAAAACTCCCAGCACTCCCCTCCCTCCGCCTCTCCCGGGCCGCCCCGCTGCTCTTCCGTCGGCGGGCCGGAGCTTCGGGGGCTCGGCGGCGCCCGGTTGGGCAGCGTCCTTGGGAGGGGCGGAGCCGTCGCCGCCCAGCCCGCCCCGCGCTCCTCTCGGGGGTATTTGAGGCGGCGGCCAGGCCGGGAGTGACTCAGACGCGCCGCCGTCAGCCGGAGAGCTGCGCCAGCCCCGCCTCGCCCACCGCCGCCATGGAGACCCCCGCCGGGCAGAAGCGCGGCCCCCGCAGCGGGGCCACCTCGACGCCGCTCTCGCCCGCGCGCATCACCCGCCTGCAGGAGAAGGAGGACCTGCAGGAGCTGAACGACCGGCTGGCCGTCTACATCGACAAGGTGCGCTCGCTGGAGTCGGAGAACGCGGGGCTGCGGCTGCGCATCACCGAGTCGGAGGAGGAGGTCAGCCGCGAGGTGGTCGGCATCAAGGCGGCCTACGAGGCCGAGCTGGGCGACGCGCGCAAGACGCTCGACTCGGTGGCCAAGGAGCGCGCGCGGCTCCAGCTGGAGCTCACCAAGGTCCGCGAGGAGTTCAAGGAGCTCAAGGCCAGGTGAGACCCCCGCCCCGCCCCGCCCGCCCGCTTCCGTGGCGCAGGGCCGGCCGGCCGGCCAAGCGGCCGTAAAATGGCAGCCGCAGCGCCCGGCGCTCCTCGGCCCGAAGGCCCTTGAGGCGGCGGCCTTTGGCGGGGAGCCTTTGGGCGCGATCCTCCTTCGCGGAGGCAGCCCCGGACAGCCCCCCCCGCTCCCTGGCCGGCCGGTCCCGCGTGGGCTCCCCTCTCCGGTCGGGCGTGGCGCTGAACGTGTGTAACTCCTAGGCCGTCCGACCCCAAAGCCTGCCCACCGGGCACTGGGGGCCAGTTGCACCGCGCCCAGGATGGGGCTGCGGGTCGCTGCATTTGGGGGCGGCCGCGCGGGGGTGGCATCCCCCTCCGGCCAAGGCGGGGCCTCCCGGGACAGAGGGCGAGCCTTAAAGCGGGCTTTGGGTCCTCGGAAGGCGAGAAAAGGGGCCCCTGAAGGCCGCCAGGGCCTCTCTTGAGCGCGCTTCTGACTAACGGATTCCTTGGCTCGGAAAAGTCCAAAAGGCGCGACTGTAGTTGGTGACAGCAGCGGAAAAATTGTAGGAATGTGTGTGTGTGGTAGACGACTTAGTAGTTTAAAACTTTGGGGGGGGGGCTGTTTTTTGCAGGGGATGGGAAAATAATATTATAATGTATTAATCAGTACTTAGCTAGGTGGGTTAATGTGTGTGTTAGTTTTTTTAAATGCAATCTGTAATGTTTGTTTTGTGTTTGTTTTATTTTTGGGGGGGGTTAGGATTTTAACTGTTGGGAGAACACAACACCCTCAGACTATAATGGCGCCACACCAGCTGCCTTCTTGTGGGCCATCCCAGATTTGGTTGTGGTCTTCCTGGCATAGTGAGAGGAGGGAGTTGGGGGAGGTCTCATGTTCAGTGTGCCAAGTGGGCCCCTTAGTGCCAAGATTGGGTGGGGTAGAGCTCTTCCTTTGCACCCTCTTCATGAGGCACCGTGGGCAGGGGCTGCATCAGAACCCCCAAGGGCCTCCTGGAAAAGGGGCTTCGGAGGATGAGTGTCCTAGGTGGGCTGCCCCATCAGCAACACGCCTGATCTTGTTTAGAGGAGAGGGGCCTCCGTGGGTTGCCTGCAGAGTTCTTCCTGATGGGGTCTGATGCTTTTCAGTGGTGGAGCTACAGGGGGTGGGCAATTATGGCCTCTTTACGACCTGTGGACTTCAACTCCCAGAATCCCATAGCTGGCTCAGGAATTCTGGGAGCTGAAGTCCACAGGTTGTAAAGGGGCCAGAGCTGCCCACTCCTGAGCTGCACCAATGTGGGTCAGGAGGATGCAGCTAAATAACCCCAAATTGCTGTGTAGAACACAGAACCCCCCCAAAATGTGGAACATCCAGTTGACGACATGTGCATAAGAGATAAAATTAGATTCCAGTTTAGATTCTAACATTCCTGACCTTAAATAACCTCATGATTTGGGCTTCCCATTTGCCAATCTGATTCTTAGCAGGTTTGGCAGCTCTAGTTTTGTCTGCTTACTCACAACCGAGCTGTGACGGTTGATGTGCAGATTACTCCTGCACATGCTGTGTGTTCAGCTGAACCTTCCTGGCTTCTGCATTGATCATTTTCACATTTCTTGCAAAGGTCCCTGAGAAATGAGTGTGAAGGTCCTACAAGGACGTTGTTAGTGATAAGTGGACTAATGGGAAGTGTGCAAATAAATCCACCCCAGGAGGCAACTCTCCTTCTGCTACTCCTGGTGTTACCTGGATCTCTCTGGTGCTGGGTGTGGCTGTGTTCATTTGGCACCTGTAATTAATCATTCTGAAATGTTATAGGTGTGCCAGTACCCTGTTCCCTCCTGGCTGGGCGATGATGCATGGGCTTTGGTATGCTTCTGCCAAGGCTGACTTTGCTTTGACTCGACTACAGCTCTCACCTGGATGGCTAGAGTTCAAGGCTCAGTTAAATTTCCTTGCTGTCTGCTAAAATGGATGAATGCCTCATGTGCTCTTGTAATTTTCCATTGGGGGAAATGACTGATTTTTATTCATACAAGTAATACTCAATTTACAACTGATGGGTTAGAATCAGAATAACAGAGTTGGAAGGGACCTCGGAGGTCTTCTAGTCCAACCCCCTGCTCAGGCAGGAGTCCCAAAGTTATAATGCCTCAGAAAGGTACTTGATGGCGTGTAAAACAATTCCAGCTGTTGTAAAATGTTGATTTGCCCCTCCCCTGTGGTCACAGGACCACATTTTGGGTGCTTTGCATTTACAATCATGGTCACATGACCATGCTTTCTGCTTGGGAAAATGGTTTTGGAATTGTAGCCCTTAATTTGCTTCATGGCTGCATGGTTCACTTAATGGCCTTGTGATTTGCTTAATGACTGCTATAAAAATGGGTAAAAACCCCCCAGGTCCGGTCACGCGGTGCCTCAACAGCAATGACTTTTGACCGATCCCAAGTATGGTTGGAAGTCGAGGACTCCTGAGTTGCCTCCTGAATGAGCAGTGGCAAATACGTTTAGGGGAAAGGTCACATCCAGGTGGGGGAGGGGTCTTTCCTCAGCCATCCTGGCTTGTGCGTGTGCCAGAAGGACCTGAGCTTTGCAGGGCAGACCCAGGTTGTGGCTTTCCAGAGAGCCTGTTTGTGCTGTGTCTCCCTCTCCCCTCTGCCCATCCATGCACCCTGAGTAGATCAGCTACTGTTTCTTCTTGTTGGGTGAGTTACATTTGTGTCTTTACCTAGAGAGAGAAACTTTGAGGAATGGATTTCCCAGAACAATAAATAAATATTGCTGGGCTGCTTTCAGGAAATCCTCAGCGCAGAACTAAAAGCGCAAGTGTTTTGTGAGTTCAACAGACTAACACATTTCATTAAAAGACATGAAGTTTGGTAAGCTGAAGCTCGCTCTAAGCAATGCAAAAAAAGCTTCTTGCCTCTTAATCAAATTGGCTCGTTTGGAAAGATGCAGCCGGGGTTAGAGTTAAGTTGCCTGATTTTTGGTCATTGCACAGCTTTCCTCCTGCGAAAGATTTGCCCATGAGTCAGTAAGCGCAGTAGTAACTCCTTGACTTCAGACACGCCTGGAGGGAGAGAGAAAGGATTCCATGTCTTCATTTGGGCTGTTTATATGGGTAGAAACTCAGCTTCTCCTAAGCTTTGGGGCCGATTGGTGAATCTGAAGGACTCTTGTGACCCTCTTTCCTTTTTGGTCATCGTGGTCTTCAAAGAGCCAACCTAGAAGTGAGGAGAAATTTCCTGACCGTGAGAAACAATTCACCAGTGGAAGAGTTTCCCTCCAGAAGTTGTGGCTGCTCCATCGCTGGAGGCTTTCAAGGAGAGGGGGGGGGGCAGCCACTTGTCTGGGATGGGATAGGGCAGGGGTGTCAAACTCACATTGTCCAGGTCACGTGATGTATCACGACTCCCCCCCCTTTGCTAAACCGGGCGTGGGCAGCTCGTGATGCCTCTGGCCTTTGGCAGCCCTGGTATAGAGTCTCCTGCTTGAGCAGAAGGGCTGGACTAGAAGACCTCCAAGTTCCCTTCCAACTCTGGTATTCTGTATTCTGTGGAGCTGCTGGAGGTGCCAAATGTTTGGCCCAGAGCTGTGTCAGAGTCTCCGGATGAGAGCCTTGGCCTGGATAAGACTTCAGGGATCCTTGCTGGCTTCCCAGCGGCATTTCATTCATCTTGCTGCCTAGTGACTTTTATCTCGGTTCCCCGGACTGGGTCCAGAGACCTACAGAGTGATAATCTGGCCCAGTGGCAGCTTCCTTCTTTTGTGACACCCGCTCCCTTCTTTGGAGGTCTTCAAATACTGAAGTCCAGAAAAAGAAGACGGCTGCTCTGATGCGCTCCTCAGAAGCCAGCAGGTTTGGCTGAGGCTGGAGCATGTGCTGTGTTTCTAGTCCTTAGTGTTTGTTTTTGTGATCCATAGGCATTAGGGGCATATTCCATAATCTGGAATAATTAATCAAGTTAGGGTATAAATCAGTCTTTTTGGACCTTGACCACTGTAAGATGCGTCAACTTAAGCTCCCAGAATCCCTAGCCAGCTTTGCTGACAGGAATTCTGGGAATTGAAGTCCACACAACTTCAAGATTTAACAAGACTGGCATAAATACAACTTTGCTGTGAGAAATTTAAATCCCAAATTCTTGATCTGTTATTCCAAGTCAGTGGGAGGAAAAGCTAGCTTCTTGCAAGTGTCTTTTCAGCTTGGTGCCTCTCTCTGTCTCTGATAGTTTTCCTCCCGCTTCCTGCCATTTGCTCTTTCTTAAATCCATCCCCTGCAACCGTTAAAAACTGCTCTGTCCCCGACTGAGTGGCTGCCACCTCGCTCTCCATGTTTTCTGAGTGAGTTTCTTCCTTGGCCACTTTTAGAAGTGACAGCTGCAGGCCGAGGCTTTGGGGAGGAGCTGCCGGAGAGGGTTGCTCCCCTTTTATCTTCCTAAGCCATTTGTGGCTGGCATCCTGGATTGCCTCTGCTAGGTCACAGGCCCAGCATTCATGCAGACGGAAGAAAAGAGGGCTGGGCAGTGCCTGACAGGAGCCGTGTAGGACAAAAGTGGAGCTTGATGGAGAGGTATTGGTTTGGGTGGTGAGAAGCCAGAAACATTGAGCAGAGCAACGATTGGACTAGAAGATCTCTGAGGTGCCTTCCAGCCCTATGATTCCATGTTCTATCAACACTCTTCCAAGTCGGGGGACTCTGCATTCCTCAGTGAGGAGAGAACTTGCTTTGCTTAGGCCCCAAAAATAGTCTTTCTAAGCTTACGTATTGCTGCTCAAAAGAGAGTCTGAGCTTGCATCAATGGCTATAACCGTCCGCTTCATTCTTGAGTCCTTTCCAGAATTGCTTCCAGCCCAGTGCCCTGTTTCTGGGGGTCACTAAGAAGATGCTTCCCAAAGCCATTAGCAGGGCAGGAAGGGATCCCATTCCACGACTAGGAGTCAAACGTGACCTGGGTGTTGTGTTTTGGGATGATTCAAATGTTCAAAGGTCCTTAATTTTCCACATGCGTTCAAACAGCCTTCAACCTCTAGAAAGTGCCCTCTCAGCTGCAGCTCCCCGCTTCTCTACTCTTGGGGGAACCCTAGAAAGATTCCTGAAGTTGCTGCTTGGCCCTCCCTTTGTGCCAACTGTGCCAAGGCAGGAGCTGGCCTCTGAGAGCGGGGCAGGCTGTGAGTAGCAAGGCTCGCCCACGTGCCAGGCGAGCTTTGGGTTGCCAACTTGGCAGAGGCACTCTGGGCCTCCTCCATGTTGAAATGGAGGACCTTCCTCGGTCCCACCTCCCCTTGAACAGGCCAATTGGCAGCGGCGGGCTGCTCTGCATAGTCCGGATTGGCTGTCCCCATGGAAACCAGCCGTTAGTTTGGATTTGAACAGCAGAGGAAGCGCCAGGCAGGACCGTTTCTGACTCATGGCGGCCACTCCTGCAGGAGCAATTATTCCTATGATTCATGGGCCGCTGGTTCTTTCCAAGCATGGGGAGCTGCCAAGTGGGAAGGGGAAGAGCCGAGATGGGCAAGGTGCCCACTTGGAGGGAGGAGGCAGGAAGGAGGCCTCCCCAAATGCTGGGGAAGTCCCCTCTCTGCCTGCCGGAGCTGCCTGCTATTTTTTTTTTTATATATATTTGCTACTTTTAGCTGTGCTTTCCCAAAGGATCCACGCTTTCCAAGTTGTCATTTGCTTGGGCACGAAGCAGGATCCTGTAAATTTCCATGACGGGCATCCCAGGAGGATCCAGGGTGAGCTTAACATGGGCAAAATCAGTTTCCAGTCCCACTCATCTGAAAACTGATTTTCCCCACTGTAGTTCCCTCCCCTGGCTGCCCCCCCCCCAGCACTTCATGAAAGGAAAGCTTTGCATGCTGGTGGCTGCAGAACCTCCTGGTACCATCCCTGTCTACCTCCCTACGGAGACAGCAGCTGCAGTAACAGGCAGCTCTCCTGCTCTGGAAGTTTTGAAGATCATGGTGTGGTCACAGAAGTTTGCTTCACACCTATTGAGCTTTTATTCTTTTAATTATGTTTTTTTAAAGTTTTATATATATTTTAATTGTTTTTTAATATTTGTATTTCATGTTCTTAATTCTGGCTGTACACCGCCCTGAGTCCTCAGGGAGAAGGGCGGTATATAAATTGGAAATAAAATAAAATAAAAATAAATAAATACATTAAAAGAAAAAATATAAGTTTGCAATAGTGGTGAATATCTGTAGCTTGGATGTAGAATGAGGATGAAGCTTCTGGTTGATTTCTGAACATTTTGCTGCCAGGCTAGGAGTTTAGGTGGTGTCAGGGTTCCTCTGTTTTGTTGTTGTTGTTAGTTGCGAAGTTGTGTCCGACCCATCATAACCCCCTGGTTCCTCCAGGCCTTCCTGTCCTCTACCATCCTCTGGAGTCCATCTAAGCTCATGCCTACTGCTTCAGTGACTCCATCCAGCCACCTCATTCTTCTTCTTTTTTTAAAAATTTGATTTATATGCCGTCCTTCTCCGGAGACTCAGGGCGGCTTACAATGTGCTCAGCAATAGCCTTCATCCTTTTATATATTTATACAAAGTCAGCTTATTGCCCCCACAAACTGGGTCCTCAATTTACCTACCTTAGAAAGGATGGAAGGCTGAGTCAACCTTGAGCCTTGGTGAGATTCGAACCTGCAGTAATTGCAGGCAGCTGGTCTTAATAACCAGCTTAACAGGGTGCCTTAGACCACTCTACTACCAAGGCTCTTTTGCCCTCAATCTTTCCCAGCATGAGGCTCTTCTCCAGGGAGTCCTTCCTTTTCATTAGGTGGCCAAAGAATCTGAGTTTCCTTTTCAGGATCTGGCCTTCTAAAGAGCAGTCAGGGTTGATCTCCTCTAGGATTGACCGGTTGGATCGCCTTGTAGTCCAAGGGACTCGCAGGAGTCTTCTCCAGCCCCAGAGTTCAAAGGCCTCCATTCTTTGGCGCTCAGCCTTCCTTATGGTCCAACTTTCACAGCCGTCCATTGCAACTGAGAAAACCAAAGCCTTGACTATATGCACTTTTGTTGGCAGGGTGATGTCTCTGCTTATCCACCCTCAAAAATATAAATTAAAGTGCATTAAAAAAAGAACAAAAGAGAAACTTCTCCCTTCATCCAAAGCAGATATAATCAACATTAACAATTTATCACAATCTCTTAAAATGAAACCAGACTTCTTTTTATTTGCTGTCCCCTCCCAATTTCTCATTTCTAGGGTCTAGGGAGATTCTCAGTCCTCCAGGTCATGGCTGCCCCACAGGTGCTTTTCCAAAAGGCAGCTGGACTTTCTTGGGGTTTTCCTTGAAAATGTTTCATTTCCCATCCAAGAAGCTGCTTCATTTTTAACCAAGAAGTCAGAACTGAAGAGAAGCAAAATATTTTCAAGAAAAAAAAAAAAAACCCAAGAAAGTTCAGTTGCCTTTTGGAAAAGCATCTTCAGGACTGATGCCTCACCTCCCTGTTAAACAGCAGAATTCCAGGGTAAATTTTATGAGCTTTAGCTGATTTTTTGAGGTGCAAATCACAGCTGCTCCTTGCTTTAAAATGTGTGAAATGTGCACCAATAATGCAATGTGGGCTTTATCTTCTAAGAAGAACTCCTAAGTGATGGGTTTCTAATCCTCTGCTCTTCTTCCCTTCACCTTTTAAGGACGTACCTGGGATCAGGCCAGTGGTGGGTTGCTACTGGTTTGCCCCAGATTGGGCGAACTGGTAGCGGCGGTGGCAGGAGGCTCCGCCCACCTGCCCGGTCACTTCTGCACATGCCCACGAGCGAACTGGTAGTGAAGAGTTTTGAAACCTGCCCCTGGATCAGGCAGGTGCAAACGCAGCTATGGTGGGACGGAGGCAGCCTCCCTCACAAATACCTGGGACCCTGTCCTGGCAGGCTACCTTCTCCGGCAGCTGCAGCTTTGATGATAAAGCCACCGCTTTAGTGTATACGTCCTTGCCATCAAACAAATGCATACATTCGCAAAATAACAGAGGGCCTTAAAAACAAACAAACAGGAAGAAGCACTCTATGGAAATGCCAGGTCTTAAGAGCTTTCCTGGAGTCTGGGGGGGGGGGTTGCTTCAGGGAAAGAGGGGTCCAAGCTCTGGGGACAAACCCCTATAATAGTGTTTTTCAACCTTGACAACTTCAAGATGCATGGACTTCATGCTGGCCGGGGACTTCTGGGAATTGAAGTCCACCCGTCTTCAAGTAGCCAAGATTAAGAAATACTACCCTAAAGGGAACATGGATCCCAACCCACACAAATGAAATGTGTGCAAGAAAACAATTTGAAGGTGTTCACCAATCTTTGAATTGGGCCCAGAAACAAATCAATGGTCTGGGCAACTTCAGACTTCACATTCAGCAGGAAGTTGGGACAATTGTGCGAATGGGTCAGTGCCAGGGAAAGAGGGGTGCCTCAGTCCCTGCTCAGGAGGTTCCTGGTTAGCTTTGGGTGGGCTCTTTCCTTTAATTGACTCCTCCTGCCGTTTCTCCTTGGATCCCAAACCACAAGGGGGAACAACTCATTCTTTGCCAGGGTTACATTGCAACGAGAGAGAGAGAGACAGAGAGAGAGACAGAGAGAGACAGAGAGAGAGAGAGAGAGAGAGAGAGAGAGAGAGAGAGAGAGAGAGAGGGAGGGAGGGAGGGAGGGAGGGAGGGAGGGGAGGAGGAGGAGGAGGGGGTTCTGTGCTCTGCCTTGTCAGCATGCTTGTTTTAGAGTGGAAACTTCTGTCGAGGGTGGCAATGTGTTTTTGTGTGATTTGGCCTTGAATGGCCTTGAATTTAGCCCACATATGTCTTTAATTCCTTAGTTCCAGAGCCTTCATGGCAATTATCTCCCCAATCACACAACAACAACATAGATCCAGCTTTGTGTGGTTCTTCAGCGCTTCTAAAAAAATCCCCCTCTTACATTTTTGTCTTCCTCCTTGATCTTCCTTTTTTCTATATTGCTGTCCAGGAAGTTTTTCAGGCTTGGGAAACGTCTTTGTTTGTTTGTGTCTGTGTGTACATGCGCAGGCACAAACTGTATAAGCTCCTCAGAATAAAGTTTTCCCAGGTGGCATACAAAACACGTTAGAACCGCTATTAAAAACAGACTAAAAGGAGCCATTAAATTTAAGGAATGCATAAGCAAGACAAACCAGAGAGCCTGGGTTTCATTCAGAAGAGGCTTTGGAACAACAGTTGTCCGTAGCAATTGTGCTATTTTTTCAGGGCAGAGCAGCTGCCACCGCCATCCAGGATGTCTGCATGGTGCTGGCTGGGGAGGTGGTCTCTTTGATGAGTTGCAAATGGAGTGGGGGGTCTTGCTCCTTTCTTCTCACCTGAGTCCACTCTGAAGTGCTTAGCAAAAGTGCCGTTCCTGAGCTCCACTGGGGTGAGATCCCTTCATTTTGGGCAACAGGGCTGGACCTCTGGAAGCTGTGAGAAGGGCAGCCGGCACGCCCCCAATCCTGGGCAGTGTTTCTCCAGGGTTTTTAATGTTTTTAATTTTTAAATGTTTTTTATAATGATTTTAAATGCATTGTGAGGCGCCCTGAGTCTTCGGAGAGGGGCGGCATACAAATTGAATTAATAAATAATAATAATAAATAAATAAATGGTACCAATAAAGGATAATATTAGTAGCTCAGAGTTGAACTGTGGGATCCTTGGTGCTCTCTGAGTTTGGTTGTTTCCTTGCAGATGTTTTGTGACCCAACTATGTAACGTCATCAGTGCCAGACCTATAATATTTCTGCTAATCGTGCTGAGGGTGAGTGGGCTGGCTGGGAAGCAAATCCTCCTCAGCCCCCTCTTGAGCCCAGGAGGAGGAAGAGGCTTGCTTTCCTGTCTTGGAAATGAACCTCTCTGTTTTGCAAGCTGCTTTCCCTTCCCGTTACCCTGGGATTAAGGAAGAGAGCAGCTGGCCCTCCTGCTCCTTCTCCAGCTGAGCTCATCACTTCTGAATGATGTGGCTTAACCTGATTAGTGCGACCAGGCGCTTCCTCCTTGGCGCTTCCCAACTCCCCCCTTCATGAAGAGGAATGGGCTCTGCCTGCCCTTCGCTTAGGTGTCTTGGGTAGGTGTGGAGCTGACGGGCAGACCCGGAAGACCCCAGATGGGAATTGGAGGAAGAAGGCGGAGGAAGGGATGGTTCGACTCCTAAGCAAGTTACATTGCTTGTCAGTGTCTGTTCACATGAGACACTAAGCCCTACACCTGGGTAGTGGACACGGCGGCTTTTTTGTCAGGATGCGCCTGGCCTGAACCAGTCGGCCACAGGAAGGTCTTCCGGCACTTTTGCTCCTGGAGACTCTTCATCCCAGGGGCTGTTTGGGGACCAGGGGAGAAACCTGCTTGGGCCTGACAGAAACAAGCTTCCTTCTCGACTTGGGTCAGCTTGTCTGAAAGCACAGACTCTGAGCCCTTGTGTGTGTGTTTCAGTGCTGTGTTCTTCACAGCAGCTTTGCTGGGTGGGAAATTCTGGGAGTTGAAGTTAAAGTGGCTTAAAGGTTGACCAAGGCCCAAACTGCTCTGTACTGTCCATTCAAACAGCAGTTGGAGCAACACACTCTTTGTTGGGGGAGGGTGAGTGGGGGTTGGGGTGCCAGGTGGAGGTGGACGGTCCCTTTTGAAGCAATCGGAATGCTCACTGGGGGGATTCAAATAATTAAACAACCGGTTCTCTGCCCTAATGACCGGCTGGATGGGTGTGGCCATTGTGGGCGTGGCCATGGGGTATGACAGGCAGTACTCTGCCTCCTGCACCCCCCTGGGAGTAAAAATTGGCTGCTGGGGGCGGGGCATCATTCCCCCCATGCCCCATTTTGGGCCTAGGAGGCCTCCCTGCAGCGTCCCGGGAGCCAAAATGGGGTGCGTGGGGACTCCTGGAAGGGGTGGGGTGGGGCCAGCCAGCAATTGAACTACTGGTTCACTTGAACCGGCCCAAACTGGCTGAATCCCACCACTGGCCCCCTCCCCAGTGTGGCGGGGAGGGCGTCAGGCATCCTCCACAGACTTGGCACGAAGGAGGGAGCAGGACGGAGAGAGCAGAGAGGAGGTTGGGGATCAGAGGCCCCCTTGGAAAGCCCTGCAGTGGCTTGGACCCAGTGGAGGCCGTTGGAGAGAAGAGGCTGCCCGCTGGCCTCACAAGGAAGCTGGGCTGAGGCCGGGGAAGAGGGTTCTGATGTACACCCACACACCCTTCCTGGGTGCTGACAGAGGGACTTGGGTTCAGTTTCTGCTTCAGGGTGCCCCCGCCCAGCTGGTGGCACCCAGCGAGTGTGTCTGCAGCTCCCCAAAGTCTGGGCCAGGTAAAGAAATCCAACTTGTTTGTGTGGCCTGGATCACCTCATGTTTGGTGACCATCTGTGGCTGAAACAGGTTTTTCAAGCATTGGGAGACAAAATGCACCGAGCTGAGAATTTGATCAGCACAGGAAGGATAAAAAGGAGCAGGCAAACGGTGTGTTTTTCTTGCTAAATAGTTTGCAGGCCTTGTAAACACGCCCCAATACTGTGGGAGGAGAGCTGACGTTAGTCTGTGTCGCCCACCCTGGGAACCTGACAGAGTCTTTTCTGACTTAGATTTTATTATGAGGCTTTTGTGAGGGGCAACGTTTTCATCCCCTTCCTCAACTGACCCGTTGGCCTTCCTAACTGCCGCTCCAGCCCTTCCCTGCCTGCCAGCTCCTGTCTCCTGGGCTCCATTCAGGATGCGGAGGGGAGGCCGGACTGCCAACCTGAGCCTATTGACCAAGGCCTTTGGGGGGATGGGGGTCACTTCTCCATCGCTGGTGTCTGATCAACAGGATATGAGTCAAAAGAGCAAATTGTCCTCCTTGCCTGGAAGGAAGGGTGGGCGCCATTCAGCAAACTCCGGCTTATAGCATGGGAGCTCAGGGGCAAAGAAATGGGTGGCCTGAGCCGATGCCAGGGACTTAGGCTCCGTTGCGGAGGCAATATGAGATCCCCGATGCCCACCTTTGCCATCAATGCTGGAAGTTGGGTAACTGTCACTTCTTGAACAAGTTGGTTTCTGTTTGCATCCGAGGGATGTAATGCCAGTGCCCTCCATTCGATACAGTAATTCATTGAAGCCCTGAAGGCATGAAATGTCTCCATACATCAGAGAAGAGCAGGCAGAACCAGGGCCGGAGTGAAGCGAGTCAGCAACCTAGAGTCCTTACATTCCCACAAATGTCTCAGTTCAACCCTCTGGAATTCCATTGACTCTTATCTGGTACCAATTTAGCTCTGATCCTTACTAGATTAGATCCTTGAGCAATAAATCTTCTGAATTGCAATTTAACATATAGTCCTGGTGCTTACTAGTGGTAGAAGGATATTTCTCCTTTGAGTGTTTCTGGCCTATGGAAGCCAATGGCCTTTCTCCATCTGGATGGACTGACCTGGGTTTTGGGGATGGGGAGGCAACATTACCAGCATCCTATGATTGGCAGCTTGGCCCTTATCTGATATAACCCCTGGCCTATTCAGAAACCTGGCATTTGACGTTGGGTTTGCTTTATTTTATTATTCCTCCATGGAAGAAAATCTGAATGAAATGAGAAGAAGCAGAGGAGGAGGAGGAGAAGGAGAAATCCGCCAATGGGGTGGGAGCTGTAGTGGGGCCAAAGAAGAAGGAGGTTTTAAACACGTGAATCTCAAATTAGGAGGACCACCCCATCCCAAAGGCACTCCTCTAACCTACTTTCTTGTTCCCGCTCTTTTTTTGTTTTAAATAAGTATCCTGGTTCAAGATGTTGTCATCTCTTCCCTGCAACCAGGTCAGTCTGGAGCTGCAGGCCCTGGGGAAGCAGCCCACCTGTCAGCACAAGCGCTTGCTCCCCTCGGCGTATTCAGGGGGTTGCATTGTCTGGAGGGGAGCAACTGGTGCTTTGCAGTCCTTCCGTGGAGGCTGAGATGGAAGGAAACATGAAACCAAGTCTGACTTTGCCCCTGCTTGGTTCTTCAGTCGGGGCCGCTCTGGGTGGTTCCTGCAGCCCTCGTGCTAAATGGGGGCGGGGGGGGGAAGAGGGCCACCTGTTCTTCTGGGACCTTCCCTCCCTAGGTTCAGGGACAGCTGTTGTGGGTCTCCAGGATCCATCTCGGATTGTCCCCTGAAAATGGACATGGGACATGTTAGGGAAGGACAGTCCACCTGCCATTTTGCGGGCTTTGCACAGAGAGGTGTGGAGCCATTAATCTGATCAACAACCAGACTGTGGCGAAGTTAATGAAACACTCTTCTAAATTAGAGGCTTAATAGACAAAATAAGGACTAAAATGGAAATCTGGGGGATGGTGGAGTCATCCCGTGTAAATTACATGCTCTCCCACCCTTCCAAGTACAGTTGCGTGCATCTTCTGTGCTAAGTAGAAAAAAAGTAAACGGGTTTTATAGCTAAGGTGGCTAAAAAGAATTTAAAACTGGATCAAATTATTTTCCATGGAAATAATCCAAAGCCAGCAGCAAAAATTTTTTTTCTAGAGCATTGTTTCTCAACCATGGCTGCTTGAAGATGGGTGGATTTCAGCTCCCAGATTTCCCCAAACTCAGAGAACACCAAGGACCCCACAGTTCCTTATCTGTTCGTAACCTGTGGCTTGAACCTCTGGCTATTCCTTGTGCTGATTTACTCCTAGGCCAAGTAATTGTGGCTGGATAAATCCTTCCCCAAGGTTTGCCTGGACCATCAGACTCTCTTATCCTCCAAGCCACACGAGGATCTGGCTTTGTAAATCTGAGCTAACAAAATGTTTTTTTTTGTTTGTTTCCATGTTATCTAATGGTCTAGTCACTATAACTGGCAGGATTCTAGGCTGCCTTGATATTTAACAGACTAAGAGAGTGGGAAGAGATTTTGGAGGTCATCTAGTCCAATCCTTTGCTCAACAGCAGGACTGCTCTCTTCTTAAAAGCACCCACAACTTCCACTAGTTAACTAGTTCTACTGGTGAATTGTCCTCACCGCCAGGAAATTTCTCCTTAGTTTCGATTGCTTCTCTCCTTGATTAGTTTCCATCCGTTGTTTCTGGTGCTTTGGAAGATAGATTGACTCCTCCTCTTCTTTGCGGCAGCCCCTCAAATACTGGGATCCTGCTATCCTGTCTCCCCTAATCCTTCTCTCACTATACTTACCCACTTCCTACAAGTATGGTTTAGCCTCCAGACTCTTAATTAACTTTGTTGCTCTTCTCTGCACTCTTTCCAGAGTTTGAACATCTGCATTCTGGTCTGTGCAGAGGTAGCCGGGTTCTTTTAAAACCTTGTGAGATGGTAGAAGGTGAAATACGTTTGCCCTTTTCAGAAGCTGTGCAAAGCACGCAAAAGAGGCGTGTTGGCCTCTGAGTGTTAAACCGCCATCTCAGAGCCCCGTGGTGGCTTCAGGGCTGCTCTCGGCTGCCTGGCTGATCCCGTGCAGGCAACCTTGCGCCAGTCCCAGCATGTGCAGACAGCCAGGCGGAGCTTTTGAAGGAGCCGAGGGGGCTTGGCAGCAGATAGCAGCTGCCTTGGACACGGGGAGGGAGGGAGGGAGGGAGGGAGCTGCTTGCTGGAGCCAGGGCCTGGGGAGAGTTTTCCCAAGTACTTTGCACCTTCTAATAATTGACCTGTTGCTCTTTCAAGTTGGGAAAAGAATTGAGAGATTATGTTTGTTTGTAATGCTGAATAAACGGTAGTTTATTAGATGGAGCGCTTGGGTGTGACTGTTTACCCTGCAAACAGTTTTTTAACAAATAATTGGAAGATTTAATCTTTCTGCTTGAGGTGCACGACTAGGAACTCAAAATATTTAAATGGACTGTTCTTCAAAATCAGGGTTACCCAACCCTTGCAACTGTGAGACACTGCAACTCCCAGAATTCCCCACCCGGTATGAAGTCCATGCATCTTAAAGTTGCCATGCTTGGGAAACACTGTTCTAAGTGAACAGCTACTGATTGAAACAAATGAAGTGTCCATGTTTTTCTTCAGTAACAGGTGAATTTTGAATGTTGGCAATGAATTCACTTATTCGCCTTTAATGGGTTTGCCTGGCAAGGAAGCAGCTGGCTGTTTGCTGGATCTGGCTCGGTTCTTAAGCCCTTGCAAGCAACAGGCTCGGAAATGGATGATGTAAATTGGGGGGGGGGAGAGAAAGGAGCCCCTGGAGGACCTCACAGGCACCCTGTCTGGCTTGGAGGGCCAACCGAAGCCTCATGAAGAGCCAGGCCCAAAGCAGAGCAGCAGCTGCCGGCCTCCCATACCCACCCAACCGGATCTGTTTCTCCCGCCCCTTCGGCACAGGGTAGCCCTTGACGTCAGCCACGGCTGGGAAGAAAACCCTGCTTTGTTTACCATCTTCGGCAGGAGCTCTGCCCTGAATTCTTGCATGGTGGCACGATGCCCGCCATGCTCTGGCCCCTTTCCCACCCACCCAGAGAAGCGGTGTTGCATCACACACACTGCAGGGACAGAAAGCTGGGTGGGGGTCTCCCTGGGAAGTGGGGAAGGCAAGGAGAACGTGACCTTTCTCTCTTGGGAGAGAGCTGGGCTGCTGTTGGAGAACAAGGCATCGGAATCGCCTGGTGGGTTTTGGGCCGCCTCCGAGCTTTAGAAGCTGGCACGAGGTCAGTCCACGCCCAGCTTCCCTGCCAAGATTGGGGGCTGAGTCACTGGACAAAAACTGTCCAGAGGGAACACTCTCTACCTCCAACTTAGAAAGCGGACAAACCGACAAATCCTTCCTCTCTTTGTTTCTTTAAGCCTGGAAGCGCCTGGAGGATGCTCATCACGTTTTCAGAAAAGGGAGAGGAGTATAGCAGTATAACAGAGTTGGAAGGGATCTTGGAGGTCCTCTAGTCCAACCCCTGTTCAAGCAGGAACCCCCCTCTCATTCCAGCCAAAGGGCTGCCCAATCTCCTCAACCCTCCGCTTGAGACAAATCAAGCGTGCTACCCTGAACCTTCAGGTAAGATGCCCAGAGTCGCCCAAGAGTGAGTCAGGCAGCCATATAAATTTTCTTAACATAAATAAAAAAACCTCCTCTATTTTATCAGCTAAATTCCTATGACACAGGTTTTTGCATCAAGGCACTTTTTATGCTTGCCTTTTATTTTTGTTTATTTTTTTGCAGGTCTAATAGTTACAATATCCCCCTAAGATACATTATTTGGCATCTTTTCCTAGTGATGTTGCTATTTCCCCAGATAAAGGGAAGATGAATCCTGACACTGTAGCTTTTATGTTACCCTTAAAAAAAAAGGATTTCCTGGATTGGATTGAACTCTTGGGTGGAGCAGATCCTTGGTGACTCCCCCCCCTTCCCTGATCTGTATCTTTGGGATTTGGAATTCAAAGGTAGACTGCTTTAGAGTAGGAAGGTTCTGTTTTCATGCCTTAAGCCTGCATTGTTGCACTTTTAGGGTCCCAGCTTTGGAAACGGGGTCTTTAAAACATGCAGCTGCACCTTTTGATAACTTGCCATCAGATGTTCTGGGCCTTTCTGCATTCTTATTTCTGTACAGCTGGCAGTCTTGGCAGTGGGTCCTCCCTATCTCCTCCTCCCCCCCACTTCAGCTCCCACCCCGTTGGCGAATTTCTTTTTTTCTTCTTCTTCTGCTTCTTTTTCTTCTTCTTCCTCCTCCTCTTCCTCTTCTTCCTCCTCCGCCGCCACAAAAAACCAGCTGTTTCTGTCAAAAAAAATTCTCCTGGGTTTTTGTCAGTGAGCTGAAATACAGTGAGGAAAGTTCATGTGAGTTGTGAGTGATCTGTTTAAACAACAGTTCTCGCTTCTGTCTTGGAGCCAAACAGGCTTCAGCTGCGAAAGGAGTCAGTTGCAAAGCTGCTCCCAAGTGATAGACAGCAGCTGCTGCTTCCTCCCAGCTGAACGGAAGGAGCCCTGGCCCTGAGGAACACCTGGCCCAGAGCCTGGGCCTTTCCCAACACCAGGGGCTCAGGTACTTCCAGGTGGAGGGCCTGGAGGTTCTCCAGCCTGCCTGCATCGGAGACTATGGTTGTAGGCAAGGCAGACTGTGCCATGGGTCTCCTGCGTGGATCTTTTTATGGGCAGAGACCCTCGCAAGTCCACCCCAAGCCTTGAAAAGTGGGGAAAGGATGCTGGTGCCTTAGAGAGGGTCAAAAGGTTTAGGAGGAAGATGAACTCGGTGCCTGGAGAAGGTGGAATTGGGGAAAGGAACATTACCAGCTTGCCTTCCTCCACTTTCCTACATTGTTGTGACTTACTAAAGCCATGTTGTAAAAAGGCCCGTTTTGTCCGTCTGCACTGCACTCTCAATCACAAAGAGAACAGGAGTGAAAAGGCCCATTTTGGGAATGAGGGAGCTGCTTGCTGTCCGAGATTATAGGGAAATTATTTTTTTTATTAACTTTAAATGCTGCCCATCTCTCTATCAAGCAACTCTGGGTGGCTTGCAATGTCATAAATACTGTAGCCGTAGATAACAAAGTGATTTTGAAAATCACAAAACTGCTTCTCACTTATTTTGGCCATGTCCTGCAAGGGAATTCACCGGACAAACAAAATCATTATTATGGTTAGCAGTGAAAGGAAACCAGGCTGCTGAAGAACACGGTGGCTGGACACCAGCCAGAGCAGAGAAGGATTCGAAGAGGGGGAGAGTCCTGGCCCAGAGAATCGCCCGTTGAATGGAATCAGTTGAATGGATGACATTGTCATCAGCAAAACAATGTGAAGGTTAAAAACCTTAGAACACTGGGCATTAACGATTACAATTAAGTATTTTACCCAAAAGAAGCCCTCTGCTGGATCCCATTCCAGCCATCTGAAGCGGCCATGCCCCAGTGGGCTGGCTGGGGGGGGGGACAAGAAAGCTTTGCCCGCCCACTTTGGAAAGGGAGCCACTGTGTGCCCCGCTTGTTGTGGCTTCTGAGCACTGAGATTTGAACCCCAGTCCCCAGGTCTGTGCAGGGCGGGGTTTGCCACTGCAGCCCCCACCTGCTTTCCAGCAGAGACTCCCCTACCCGAGCTTTCTGCCTTCTCTTGGCTGCTTCAGCCCTGCAGTGCTTCCCATCAGCTGGAGCAGCGTCTGCCTCTCTCTCCTTGGTCATGCCACTACCTTTTGCGCCCTAGGTGGAGAAGTTGTTCGTCTCCCTGGACACTCTTGGGGGTGGGTGGGTGGGTGCAGGCAGAGCCTCTGGGAGGATGCCAGGCTTTTCCTCAGCCCAGAGGAATGCCAGTTTTGAGTTGCCTGCCAGGTGAGCAGCTTCAGGATCTCCTCCTAGCGGGGTGGGGCATCTGCAACCACCCACAGGTACGAAGGTTTTTCTTCCTAGGAGCCACCAGTGCACAAGGGATGTGTGTGTTCCCACATGCCTGTCAAATTGTCCCCGATCCTCAGCCCTTTTTCACTTCCCCAAAGTGCCACTCCATGGAGTGATGCTTAACAATTTATGACCTATAGCACGGAATCCTAGTGCAGGAAGGGACCTTGGAGATCTTCTAGTCCAGGGGTGTCAAACTCAATTTCATTGAGGGCTGCATCAGGGTTGTGGTTGACCTCCATGTGTGTGTGTGAGAGAGAGTTGGGTGGGTGTGGCCAGCTTGGCGCCACTCCCCAAACTGCTGGCATGTTTCCTCTTTGCACTGGGTAGAGCAGGCCGGCACCGTGTGGGTCAGCCCCTTCCATTTTTCAGAACGGCCCTGCGGGCCTTGTGTTCGAAACCCCTGTTCCAGTCCAACCCCCTGCTCAAGGCAAGGAGACCTTATACCTGTGGTGGCGAACCTATGGCGTGCATGCCGGAAGTGGCACACAGAGCCATCTCTCTAGGCATGCTGTTGCCTGTTGCTCTTCCGGGTTCCAGCGCATGTGCAGAAGCTCCGGAAACCGGAAGAGTAGCTCCGTGGCGGCATTCATGCACCAGGAAGCTAAGCTTCTGGTTTCCCGCACGCACGTGCGCACTGGCCAGCTGGTGTTTGCACACGCATGCGTGCCAGAAACCAGAAGACCAGGTGACTGGTCCACATGTGCACGCCGAAAACCAGAAGCTCAGTTTCCTGGCGCGCGCATGCGAAAAGGTTCGCCAACATTGCCTTATACCCTTCTGACAAATAGCTGCCCAACCTTTTCTTGAAAACGATGGAGCACCCATAAGCCCTCCAGGCAAGCTGTTCCACTGACCAGTTTTCCTGTGGGTTTGTTATTTTATGCAGTTCAAGCCAAGATAAGCAATTTCCTTGTATCCACCTTTAGAGAAATAGGAGGCAGCTTTTGAATTTTGAATATTTTTGCCTAAGTATGACCTGAAAGGGGATGTAATTCTCACACAGGTCTTAAAACTAGACAAGGAGAACCGAAATGAGTCAAAAACACTATCCTTGTTCCCAAAAACCTCCAGTGATGGAGCCCGCACAACTTCTGGAGGGAAGCTGTTCCACTGGCTAATTGTCCTGACTGTCAGGAAATTTCTCCTTAGTTCTGGGTTGGTTCTTAATGGACTTCCTTCCACCCGTTACTTCCTGCCCTGCCCTCAGGGGCTTTGGAAAATAAGTCTCAATGACAGCCCCTCAAATATTGGAGGACTGCTACCATGTCACCCTTAGTCCTTCTCTGGATTAGAATAGAATGAGCTGGAAGGGATCTTAGAGGTCTTCTAGTCCAGCCCCCTGCTCAAGCAGGAGAACCTAGACTATTTCAGACCACTGACTTGTCTAGTCTCTTCTTAAAAACCTCCAGTGATGGAACACCCATGATTTGTGGTGGCAAGCTGTTCCACTGGTTAATTGCAACCATTCATCATATGTTACCACGACAGGGACTGGCCAATGCATTGTTAAGCAGTGCAGTTGTTAAGGGAGACAGCACGTGATTACACACAGTTTTATGACTTTTGCAAAGATCGTTGAGCAAATTACCCACAGCCATTAAGACATCACTTGACTGACTTGTGACCTTTCCTACCAACTTCCCCATGGATTGTCAGAAGCTGCCTGGGAGGGTCACAAATGGCAAGCAGAGGACTGCGGGACACGGTAACCGCCATAAGTGCGAGCCAATTGCCAAGCACCTGGATCACAATCACAAGACAAGGTTGCTGCGAGGTTGTGAGTGCCAGAACTGGCTGTAAGTCCCTTTTTTCAGCACTGCCATAACTTTGAACAGTTATAAACAGATGGTCATAAGTTGAGGACTGCCAATACAGGCCCACACATTCTCAGCAGCAGCATCAAAACTCTCTATGCATAAATGCATTTTTATGTCTGTGACTAATTTTCCAGCTGACCAGATGCAGGAAACAAGATATTCAATACTGCATTAACAAGGAACAGAAACTAAAACGCAGGCCGTATCCCGCCTGACCTTCCCTCCCCATCACTGCCTCCTGATGTGCTCAAAACCCAGGCAGAGAGGCAGCTCTGGACATTTCCTCCAAGGAATAAGTGAACAAGGATAGTGTTTTTGACTCATTTCGGTTCTCCTTGTCTAGTTTTAAGACCTGTGTGAGAATTAGATCCCCTTTCAGGTCATACTTAGGCAAAAACATCCAAAATTCAAAAGCTGCCTCCTATTTCTCTAAAGGTGGATACAAGGAAATTGCTTATCTCGGCTTGAACTGCATAAAATAACAAACCCACAGGAAAACTGGTCAGTGGAACAGCTTGCCTGGAAGGCTTATGGGTGCTCCATCGTTTTCAAGAAAAGTTGGGCAGCTATTTGTCAGAAGGGTATAAGGCAATGTTGGCGAACCTTTTTGCATGCGTGCGCCAGGAAACTGAGCTTCTGGTTTTTAGCGTGTGCATGTGTGCCAGTCACCTGGTCTTCCGGTTTCTGGCATGCATGCGTGCGCAAAGACCAGTTGGTCAGTGTGCATGTGCATGCCGGAAACTGGAAGCTCAGCTTCCTGGCGCGTGCATGCGTGCCACAGAACTCTTCCGGTTTCCGGCGCTCCCGTGCATGCAAAGGCCAGCTCGCAAAGACCAGCTGGAACCCAGAAGAGCAACAGGCTGGTGTGCCCAGAGAGATGGCTCTGTATGCCACTTCTGGCACGCGTGCTATAGGTTTGCCATCAGGGGTATAAGGTATCCTGCTTTAAGGACGACTTCCAACACAGTTAATACTGTTATTCTGTCAGTTGGGGACTACCTGTAACCTGAAAGGGTAGTAAAGTTGCGTTTTGAGTACAACAATCAAGTTGGAAGCAAAAAAGCACCAGGAGGGCTGCTCAAATAGCCAGTCAGTAGTGGCCCCAACAAAGTTAATGACCAGGTGTTACTATTAACATTCAACAAATGCATAATGGTTCCCGTTCTATCTATCTCACAGGCTTTGGAAAAGCATAACTCCTTTTCGTTAACAGCAACACTGGAGTTGGCTCAACGAGGCCCAGATTGCGCATACTCGTATATGGGCTAGAACCGTGATGGTGAACCTATGGCACACGTGCCAGAGGGGGCACGTGTGCCATTGCCCCAGCTCAGCCAGCTGGTCATCAGGTTTCCGAGGCACACATGGGCACTGTCCAGCTAGTTGTTGGGTTTCTGGTGCTCTGGCATGCGTGTGCCTTCCAGTTTGGGCACATCACTGGGCTAATGCTTGAAGTTGAACAATTTGTTACCCGTTACTAAGTTTATTCAGGCTTACTTTATGGAATAAATGCTGGGCACAGTTTGTGTGTGTGTGTAAAGACCAGGTTGCATTTTGCAACTCTGAAGTTAGACAGGGCTGTTGGGTTGTGCGTGCACCCCATGTGCCACATCCATGATTTCTTGGATAGTCCCCCTTTCTGTGGGAGGATCCGGGTGGGGCCCTCAGTGCCCACAAAACTCTGTTCTGGCACTCAGGAAAAACTCTCCCTGGAAACGGAAGCCTGGCGTTTTGCTCCGACTTGCAAGGGATGGTGGGGGCAATGGGCAGGTTTTCCCCACGTTTCTTCCTGACTTTTGGGTGTGGAGCAGATGAGTCAGAGGGTGACATGCAGTGGAGCTCCCTTTCTCTTCCAGAGAACTTTGGTTTTGCTGCCGGTCCAGAAAGAGTGCAGAGAAGAGCAACAGAGATGATTAAGGGGCTGGAGGCTAAAACATATGCGGGACGGTTGCAGGAACTGGGCATGGCTAGTTTAGTGAAGAGAAGGACCAGGGGAGACAGGAGAGCAGTCTTCCAATATTTGAAGGGCTGCCCCAAAGTAGAGGGGGTCCACCTATTCCCCAAAGCACCTGAGGGCAGGGCAAGAAACAATGGATGGAAATTTAACACGGAGAGAAGCAACCTGGAATTAAGGAGAAATTTCCTGACAGAACAATTAACCACCCGGAGGCTCCAACTGGTCCAGAATGCGGCTGCGCGGGTGATTATGGGAGCGTCATGGCGCTCCCATGTAACACCTTTCCTGCGTGAGCTGCACTGGCTCCCGGTGGTCTTCTGGGTGCGATTCAAGATGTTGGTTACCATCTTTAGAGCGCTCCATGGCTTAGGACCTGGGTACTTACGGGATCGCCTCCTGCTACCGATAGCCTCCCACCGGCCAGTATGTTCCCACAGAGAGGGACTCCTCGGGATGCCGTCGGTCAAACTATGTCGACTGGCGACTCCCAGGGGAAGAGCCTTCTCTGTGGGGGCACCTGCCCTCTGGAACGAATTGCCCTGGGATTTACGGATGATCCCTGACCTACGCACCTTTCGTCGTGCCCTCAAGACGCTGTTGTTTCAACAAGCTGTGCTGGCCTGAATACCAAGATCAATTTTAAGTTATATGGATTGTCTTTGTCTTAATTGAAATGGGCCAAATTATTTAATTATTTAAATAAAAGGAATTATTTAATTCCTTTTAAACTGTTTGCCAGCCTTTTATATGTGTTTGTTTTTTATTTTTGGCTGTGCACTGCCCTGAGTCCTTCGGGAGAAGGGCGGTATAAAAATAAAATAAATAAATAAACCAGTGGAAGAAGTTGTGGGGGCTCCATCGCTGGAGGTTTTCAAGAATTGATTGGAGAGCGATTTATCTGGAATGGTCTAGGATGGTCTCCTTGTGCAGGGGTTGGACTAGAAAACCTCCAGGGTCCCTTCCAATTCTGATATTCTGGCAGTCCCAAGGCGGCCTTGTAGCAGCTCTTTCCTATAGCAGTCTTGGGGTTGTGAGAACAGGGCTTTCCTTCTGATTGTCGGCGATCAGCCCCGCCATGCTGGTTCTGTGCCAGCTTTGCAAACTCGGCAGGAAAGGAAGTTTTCCAAACCCAGAATAGAAAGTCGTTTTCCCCACCTTCTTTGAAAAGCCTCGTGACATAAAAATGAATGATTCTGAGATTCCACTTCCTGGGGGGGGAGGGGGAAATCCCAATTCTGGCCGAGGGGAACCATGGCTGTGATGTGTTGCTGTGATGTTGTTTTTGAGAAACAGCCCAAAGTCTCCTGGGCAACCTCTTTGTTGGCATCTCGAGGCAAGCAAAGAAGCTCTGTGTGAGGAGAATAAGAATAAGAATAATTTTATTTCTATACCGCCCTTCTCCCGAAGGACTCAGGGCGGTGTACAGCCTATTAAAAACACAAGACAACATCAGTTAAAATAGTTTAAAATTATTAAATAAATTCGGCTCGATTTAAAACCCCAGAAATTTAAAACCCAATTTAAAATTATTATGTTGATAGCCCTGCCTGATGGAACAACAGGGTCTTCAGTGCGCAGTGGAACACCCGGAGGTCGGAGATCTTACGTATTTCCGGGGGCAGTTCGTTCCACAGGGCTGGGGCTCCCACAGAGAAGGCCCTCCCCCTGGGTGTCGCCAGCCAACATAACTTGGCCGATGGCACCCTGAAGAGACCCTCTCTGTGGGAGCGGACTGGCCGGTGGGAGGCTATTGGTGGCAAAAGATGGTCTCGAAGGTACCCGGGTCCTATGCCATGGAGCGCTTTGAAGGTGGTAACCAACACCTTGAATCGCACCCGGAAGACCACTGGGAGCCAGTGCAGCTCGCGCAGGAGGGGTGTCACGTGGGCACAACGAGTTGCGCCCATAGCCACCCCCACGGCCGCGTTCTGGACCAGTTGGAGCCTCCGAGTACTCTTCAAGGGGAGCCCCATGTAGAGAGCATTACAATAGTCCAGGCGGGAGGTAACTAGGGCGTGAGTGACTGTGCGCAAGGCGTCCCGATCCAGAAAGGGCTGCAACTGGCGGATCAGGCGAACCTGATAAAAGGCCCCCCTGGCCACGGCCGTCATATGTTCTTCTAAAGACAGCCGTGCATCCAGGAGGACACCCAGATTGCGAGCCCTCTCTGGGGGGGGGGGCAAAGATTCACCCCCAATAGTCAGCGATGGCACCTGCTGACTATATCGGGACTCCGGCAACCACAGCCACTCGGTCTTGGAAGGGTTGAGTCTGAGCCTGTTCCTCCCCATCCAGACCCGCACGGCCTCCAGGCAGCGAGACATCACATCAAGGGCATCGTTGGGGTGGTCTGGGGTGGAGATGTACAGCTGAGTATCATCAGCGTACAGGTGACACTTCACCCCAAAACCACGGATGATCTCGCCCAGTGGCTTCACATAAATGTTGAACAGAAGGGGCGAGAGGACCGACCCCTGTGGCACTCCCCATGCGAGACGCCTCGAGGTCGACCTCTGCCCCCCTGCCAACATGAACTGCGAGCGGTTGGAGAGGAAGGAGGAGAACCACTGCAGAACAGTGCCCCCTATTCCTAACCCCCTCAACCGCTGCAGCATGATACCATGGTCGATGGTATCAAAAGCCGCTGAGAGATCTAATAGGATCAGGACAGAGGAGCAACCCCTGTCCCGGGCCCTCCAGAGATCATCCACCAACGCGACTAATGCTGTTTCTGTGCTGTACCCCTGCCTGAAGCCCGACTGGCACGGGTCCAGATAGATAGCTTCATCCAGGTGTCGGGGAAGCTGTCGTGCCACCACGCTCTCAACAACCTTCGCCACAAAACGAAGGTTGGAGACTGGACGGTAGTTGGCTAATTCAGCCGGGTCCAGGGAAGGCTTCTTGAGGAGGGGCCTCTTTCAAGGCAGCGGGAAAGGCACCCTCACTCAGAGAAGCACTTATAATCCCCTGGAGCCAGCCTCGTGTAACCTCCCGGGAGGCCAGTACCAACCAGGAGGGACACGGGTCCAATAAACACGTGGCAGCACTAATCTTACCCAGAACCCTGTCCACATCCCCGGGAGCCACAGGATCAAACTCCTCCCAGATAATATTCTCAAGACCTGCCCTCGTCTCCTCCCCTGGACTCATCCAGTTGGAGTCCAAGCCTTCCTGAATCCGAGCGACTTTATCGTGCAGAAATTGCACAAAATCCTCAGCTCGACCCTGCAAGGGATCTTCCTGCACTCCCCCCCGAAGAAGGGAGTGGGTCACCCTAAAGAGGGCGGCTGGGCAGTTCTCTGCAGATGCGATAAGAGCGGAAAAATGGTTAGATTTTGCCGCTTTTATCACCACTAGGTAGGTCTTGATATAAGACCTCACCTGTATCCGGTCGGAATCGGAATGACTAGTCCTCCAAATGCTCTCTAGGCGTTTTTTCCGACACTTCATCTCTCTCTCAGCTCCTCAGAGAACCAAGGAGCCAATTGAGATCGGCATCGGGTCAGAGGCCGCAAAGGCACGACGTGGTCCAAAGCTCCGGCGGCCGCACTCTCCCAGGCGGCCACCAGCTCCTCAGTCGAGTCGTGTGCCAGAGTCTCAGGGAACGGCCCAAGCTCCGTCAGGAACCTTTCGGGGTCCATCAGGCGCCTGGGACGGAGGAGTGGTCATGAGGACTAGAAGTGCCACTTTGCTTTTGCGACCCAAGCCCAAGATTCTCAGAGTGGGCAGAATGACTGCACAGTCCTCCCTTGAAAAATAAATACCCTAAAAGTAAAAGGAAAAAGTTGAGGCTGCATGTTATTATCTTATTCTGCTGTGTGAAAGAGTCAGAAGTCAGTGCTTTTCTTTCTTTTTCCTCTTTCATCCTACAGTTTTTCCTTCCCTGCTTTCTCACTATTTTCACTTGTATTTGTAGTTTATATTTTGATAAACGAACGAAAAAATTGGTAGAAGCATAGAAAGGAAAAATAGATACCTTCAAGGATGCCTGGTGCCCCTTGTGCCCTTCAGTGCCCGTGCCAGCAGCTGTTCCTTGCAGTTGCTTGCTTGTGGAAGAAAACTCAGCCCACGGGGAATGGGTGTGTGTGTGTTGCTTTCAGAGTCATCTTTCTAGTAATTTCTTGTGGTGAGCGTAATTTGTAACACTGAGTTTCATATTCAGTTGCATCTTACAAGGCCAATATAAAATCACAAACACACGGACACTCACACCTGTTTCAACGACTGGGCATGTGCCCGCCTGCTTAAGTCGCACCCTTAACATTTCCACCTCTTGGAAAGTGACTGGCGCACCGTCCATCCTCACCTGCCAGCTGCAGCTCAGCTGTTTTCAGCCACTGATCGGTTTCCAGAACCACAAATCCGTGCATTAAGTTGTCCTACCAGCTCCCCCTTTCCAAGTGACCGAATAGCACCCCTATCCTTCCTGTACGGTCCGTGTTGCCGAAAGCTTCCCTTGGCCCATCCCTCTGGGCTCCCTGGCATCATCCTAGGAGCTGCATGGCACCAGCCCTCCTGTTGCAGACTTTGCCAAATTCAAGTCCAAACTGAGCCCGTTCGGTCAAAATCTGTGTAGCCAAAGAGGGAAACAAGAAAGTGGTTCACGTCTGCAGGGCAATCGGTGGGGATTGAAAGAGGTAAAGGAGTTTCCAAAAAGCAGAGACCGGTTGCACATAGCCAACTCTAGATAGTCCTCAATGTACGACCACAACTGAGCTCAGAATTTCTGTTGCTAAGTGAGACAGTTGTTTTGCCACATTTGATGACCTTTCTTGCCACCGTTGTTAAGCGAATCATTGCCATTGTTACGTTAGTCAGACATTTGTTTGTCAGAAGGTCGCAAAAGGGGATCATGTGACCCTGTGATTGTGATGCTGTGATAGTCATCGTTGCCAGTTGCCAAGTGTCTGAACTTTGCTCACACAACCCTCGGGATGCTGCCACGGCCACACGTGGGAAAAACTAAGCCCCTTTTTTCAGTCACTAAATGAATGGCTGTAAGTCGAGGACTCCTTGTATTCTTTCACTCCACCTCAGCTGCCAAGTTTTGAAGCTTTGAAGCGGCTGCCGTTGTCGTTTCTTGTTGCATCTTGTCTTGTCCAAGAAGAAAAGCAGCCGAGGAATGGAAACTTGGATCTGAGCTCTGATAAACATGCCGATCTTTCTTTCCCTTGTCTCTATTTATTCCCTCTCCTTCCTAAGTTAAAGCCAAATGAAAGTTTTTAAAAAATTGAGGCCCCGTTTCCCCTGCTTTGGCTCTGTTGCTGGCATCCTGCCGCTGGGTGTAATGGAGAGAGAGGGAGGGGCTACATAGGAGTCCCCACCCTCTTCCCGGCTGGGTTCACTGGACCCCCCCCTCCCTCTGAGCCATTGGTCTCCGAGCCGGGCAACTGGATGGCCTCAGCCCAGAGGAGGAAGCAGCCTTTGGCTCACGCCACGAGGTGGACATTCCCCTCTGTTGTGCTCCGTAAAACATGGCCCGGGTCTTTTTCAGAAGCCGAGCCATGCAACAAACTCCCATCCGGCTTCACAATTTTTCTAACTCTAACCCTACCAAGCGCACGACTCCTTCCTCCGGGGCTCATCCGGGGCTGAGTTTAGCATTCTGGAGCAGGGCGCTCCAACCTCCCAGAGCAAAGCTGGCTGAGGAATTCTGGGAGTCCACAAGTCTTAAAGTTGCCAAGGTTGGAGAGGCCTCTTCTGGAGGGTTGCACTCGCTGGTCTTCATTTATCGCTGCCTTTGTGTCCTGCTTGACTTTTCACAACTCCAGACAGTTGATGTGATAAGACGTTGAGTATGTTTAATGCCACTATAAATAGACTGAGGGTTCCGCCTGGTGGTGACTGTAGCTGAAAAATGCCAGACAGGACAGACACCGCTGTTCCTTGGCAACTTGTAAGATAGGCCGACTTTAACTTCAGTGAAACATCTGCAAGGAAACAAGAAGCTCAGAGAACCCTGAGCTATAAATATTCCTAGTTGGTTATCATCACCAACTGCAGAGGTAGGAAATTGGGATACGAAGCATCGCTCTGCGACTCAACCTTCCTGCTGTCTCTGCGTCCTTTGCTTGTCCCTTCCGGGAGGTATTTATCTTTTGGCCCTCCAGCCTGAAATCCTGGTCCCCAGCTGGTCCCCAGCTCTCGGTACCCAGTTTGGAAGGAATCTCTCCAGAAGCAGCTGAGAATAGAATATCATGTTTATTCTAAATCAGGTCACTGTTTTGTGATGGGTAACTAATCACACTTCCCTTCAACGTCTTAATGAGCGCTGCAGTTCTTGGATTTTGTTCTCTGAGCAAAATTTGGTGGGGAGGTAGCAACTGAGCAAAGGTTACAGGGGCCGAATTTGCAGTTTCTTCCCCTTCCTGGTGAGGGAGCCCAAATAGCCGGTCCCACAGATGAAAGGTAGGTCCTCTGGATGGGATATCGATTGCTTTAAGTGTTTGGTCCAAACTAATTTAAAGTTCCTGCTTGTTCAAGCCCACAAGATCTTAGGCAATGATCAGCACAGCCAGATGGGGGCGCCAGATTCCCAGAAAATGCAATTCTACTGTCAGGTGCGCCTGTTGTGGTTTACTTACTGATAGCTTGCTGAAATGTGTGAATGGAGTCATTCTCTTTATTCCTGGGCCTGGGTTCAAATCTGGTTAATATTCTGGTGCTCCCGAGTCTTGTTCCCATGGGGATCTTGTGGGCTGATGCCAAAGTCCATCTTGTCTTCCGGTGGGGCTGCTGGGAGCTGGGAAGCTCTTTCCTCCTGACCAATCGCTGCCTCTTTCCCTTTCAGGAACTCCAAGAAGGAAGGAGACCTGCTCGCCGCCCAGGGCCGCCTGAAGGATGTGGAGGCCCTACTCAACTCCAAAGAGGCTGCGCTCACCACCGCCTTGGGGGAGAAGCGCAACCTGGAGACTGAAGTCCGTGACCTCAGAGGCCAGCTGGCCAAGGTAAGCCAGGCACACCTGTGAAGGTCCCCAATAGTCCCTCTGCTCTGCTCTTTTGGGACCCTTGAGACAGGAGGGGGCCTGTTTCCCCTTCTGTGCCTCCATCCCGTGTCCATCTTTGGACTACCGGACTCAAAATGTGCCAGGAGGAGTGAGTGAGTAGGCTCAGGTAGACTATGTCTGTAAATGTCTCTTGTGTGGGAGGGGAGGGGTCCTTCTGCTGGGAGACCACCAGCCTTTCACGTCCTTCATGGGCAGCTCCTGCTCCTGTAGATTGCCAACCAAGGCCAATGAAGATGGCAGAGCCAGGGTTAGGCTGGCCGACGTTGTTAGGCCTCCATAAAACTGAGGGCAGGTTGGTGGTCTTTGAGTTTTTTCCCCCCTGACAATGGGTCACTGGGCGGCTGTGGTGATTTCTATTTGGCCAGGCTTTATCTTTTTGTGAATTTTGTAATTGTGAATTTAATGTGTGCTGTGTCAGAAGGAGGCCAAAACAGCAGCAAGATTTATAACAATATTTCTCAAGCTTGGCAGCCAAATGATGGGTGGACTTTAATTCCCAGAATTCCCCAGTGAACTGCCAGCTGCCAAGCTTGAGAATCCTTGGTCAGTAAGGACCAGCAGCTGTGCTCAGCTGTGGTTCTTCAAAGGTAGACTACTCCTGGCCATCGACTGTCCTGAATTTGGCCCCTTCATCTTTGAAGTTACGTTGCTCAGACACTCCCTCGCTCAAGTGACCCCAAGCTCCGTCACTAAGGGGGACAAAGCCCCTCCTTCCCTCTGCTTTTTCCACTTATCTCTGTCCGTCCTGCACCCTCTCTGGGCTGTGCTCTAGAACAGTCTGAATGTTACGATCAGCTTAATTTTACCTTCAGTGCCCCGACCCCCTCCTGCTTTGCCCCAAACTGACTGGGGGCTGGAAAAGCTCATCTCTGCAGAAACCAGGTGAGGCCAGCAGGGGGCGATGGAGTCGACCATTTGCCAAGGCAGAAAGGAGGAATGGACTGTTGGAAAGCAAACTGATCCTTCCATTCATTGACCTTTAAGAGGATCTGGTTGTGTGGACTCTTGTTCCCATCATCCGCAGCCAGGGATCTGCCTCCCTGCCCAGGGGCTTTTGTGCATAAGGCGGGACTAGAACCCCCAGTCCCCTGGTGATTGGCCCAAAGTCACCCAGGGGCTTTTGTGCATAAGGCGGGACTAGAACCCCCAGTCCCCTGGTGATTGGCCCAAAGTCACCCAGGGGCTTTTGTGCATAAGGCGGGACTAGAACCCCCAGTCCCCTGGTGATTGGCCCAAAGTCACCCAGGGGCTTTTGTGCATAAGGCAGGACTAGAACTCCCAGTCCCCTGGTGATTGGCCCAAAGTCACCCAGGGGCTTTTGTGCATAAGGCGGGATTAGAACTCCCAGTCCCCTGGTGATTGGCCCAAAGTCACCCAGGGGCTTTTGTGCATAAGGCGGGACTAGAACTCCCAGTCCCCTGGTGATTGGCCCAAAGTCACCCAGGGGCTTTTGTGCATAAGGCGGGACTAGAACTCCCAGTCCCCTGGTGATTGGCCCAAAGTCACCCAGGGGCTTTTGTGCATAAGGCGGGACTAGAACTCCCAGTCCCCTGGTGATTGGCCCAAAGTCACCCAGGGGCTTTTGTGCATAAGGCGGGACTAGAATTCCCAGTCCCCTGGTGATTGGCCCAAAGTCACCCAGGGGCTTTTGTGCATAAAGTGGACTAGAACTCCCAGTCCCCTGGTGATTGGCCCAAAGTCACCCAGGGGCTTTTGTACATAAGGTGGACTAGAACTCCCAGTCTCCTGGTCGCTAGTCTGGTACTTTCACCACCTGATGAAACTGGCTTTCCTTCTCCTTCAGGCTCTCTAAGTCCAGATGTTTTTCACTCCCTACAGCCTCTAAGAGGACGGCAGGCCTTGAGGGAGAGAAGCTAAATTGGGATTGATGGCTCTTCACTAGGGGAAGGGCACCTTAAGAGGATCGGGCTCCTTTGGAGCAAGCTGATGCTACACAGGCTTCCCCTTCCGGGCATGACGGGGTCCCTCATTTGTCCCCCTGCAGTTGGAGGTGGCCTTGGCCGACGTCAAGAAGCAGCTTCAGGACGAAATGCTGCGGCGGGTGGATGCGGAGAACAGGCTGCAGACCCTGAAGGAAGAGCTGGATTTCCAGAAGAACATCTACAGCGAGGTAGGGCCCCTTAGAGGTCATCTAGGCCAACCCTGTCTAGGGCAGGAATTGTACTCCTCAGCTTGAAAAGGGGACTCTGCTGCTTCATAGCTCCCGTAGCCAGGAATTCCTCCTTACTTTGAGTTGGGGTCTCCCTCTGTAAAAGACCCACCCATTCTAAAATAAATTTTATTATTAAGTTTCATTATAAAATAAAAATAGAGAAAAAATGAAAGTTAGGAAACGAAGAGACGGAGACGGAGAGAAAAAGTGGTGACTTCAAACTTTTTCAATACAGGAAATCCTCGCCTTACAGCAGTTCATTTAGTGACCGTTCAAAGTTACAACAGCACTGAAAAAAGGGATGTGTGGCTTGACGGTTGCAGCCGCCATGGAGTCCCCTTTTGCAACCTTCGGACAAGCAAAGTCAAAGCCAGATTCACTTAACAACCCTGTTGTTAATAACTGAAGTGATTCACTTAGCAACTGTGGCAAGGAAGATCATAAAATGGGGCAAAATTCACTTAACAAATGTTTCACTTAGCAAGAGAAATTTTGGGCTCAATTGTGGCCGTAAGTAGAGGATGATCTGTACAGTGGCAAACAACCCCCCCTTCTTTACATTTCACAATAGTTCAATATTTCAGAAATAATAACTAATAAACTGATCATCTGAACCTAAACGATGGAGAATCCTTCTCCATGGGCCGGGAGACTTGAACTCGCCAGACTGCCTTGGGGCAGGCAGTCGGCCCAGTTCCTGCAGCCTTTTCTCCCCACAGAGGAACTGGGGCTGCTGGATCGTGGGGGCTGCAGGTTGGGGCTGGGGGTGGGGAAAATGGGTCACAGTTGGGGGGGTTGTGCCTCCTTGCCTGTCCTGGGATGACCTGCTTACCCGCTGCCCCCTGCAGGAGCTCCGCGAGACCAAACGCCGTCACGAGACGCGCCTGGTGGAGATTGACAACGGGCGCCAGCGGGAGTTCGAGAGCAAACTTGCCGATGCGCTGCACGACCTCCGTGGCCAGCACGAGTCCCAGGTCAAGCTCTACAAGGAGGAACTGGAGAAGACCTACGCGGCCAAGGTAGCACACCTGGGGGGTGGACTCCCGCTCCCATCATCCCCAAGGTGGCACCCTTCTGCTGCCCCCTCCCTTTCAGATGCTCTGGAATCCTCTCCCTCACTGCAGCCTTAAGAGGAGGGAGGCCTTGGGGGGGGGGGCGCTGAGGCAGGATGGGGGCCTTGCTGAGTCTAGCTCTTAGCCTTGGGGTGGGGGAGTTCCCCAGTCCTGCCCCGCAGAGCAGCCCAGGCAGCCTTGAGGACTGGCCACTTTGAAATAAGCCAACATTGGCCACCTCCATAATGCTGTTTCTGATCTTTGCAGCTGGAAAATGCCAAGCAGTCGGCCGAGAGGAACAGCAACATGGCCGGGGCGGCTCACGAGGAGCTTCAGCAGACCCGGATTCGCATTGACAGCCTGTCCGCCCAGCTCAGCCAGCTGCAGAAGCAGGTAGGGGTCTCGCGAAGGAGGTGGGGTTCCCCTACCTTTCGGTCTCCGGAAGCAGGGAGTGCCGCCCAGGTGCTTCAATTCGCTTCTGGGTCCCCCTCTGAAGATTGGGGGGGGTACAGGTGGTCCTTGACTTACAACCCTTTGTTAATGACCGTTCAGTGTTGCAGTGGCACTGAAAAAAAAGTGACTTAAGAACAGTCCTCACACTTATGACCGTTGCGGTGTCCCTACAATCACTTGATCAAAATGGGGCACTTGGCAACCGGCACGGATTTAAGATGGTTGCAGCTTCAGGTGATCCCCCTTAGGGACCTTCTTGGCCGGTTTCCAACAAGCAGAGTCAATTCACCCAATGACTACATGATTCACTTAATGACCGTGGCCATTTGCTTAACAAAAAAGCTTGGAAAATCAGGCCATGGACAGAATGGTCGTATGTGGAGGACCGACTGCCTCTTGGGTGCAGCATCCTGTCGGCCACCTTACGGGCCCCCCTTCCTCTCTGAGGCCTCCGCTCTTCCCTCCCTGAGGGAGGACCTCACAGCCTTGAAGCTAGCAAGTGGGGGGAGGCCTGACCCTCACCCTTGCCATCTCTGGGGCAGCCCTGCCGTAGGAGGAGACCCTGCTTGCCCTCCACTGTTTTGGGTTGGGGTGAAAAGGGATTGGTGGTCTGCTCGCCCGGCCCCCTGGGCAGGCCCCCACCCCTCTCTCGCCTTCCTCCCCCCCAGCTGGCGGCCAAGGAGGCGAAGCTGCGGGACCTGGAGGACTCCCTGGCCCGAGAGCGGGATACCAGCCGCCGCATCCTGGCGGAGAAAGAGCGGGAGATGGCTGAGATGCGGGCCCGCATGCAGCAGCAGCTGGACGAGTACCAGGAGCTGCTGGACATCAAGCTGGCCCTGGACATGGAGATCAACGCCTACCGCAAACTCCTAGAGGGCGAGGAGGAGAGGTGGGAGCCGGCGGCCTGGGCACACTTTGCAAACTAGGCAGACCACCTTTGCCTGGGGGGCTTCACCAAGCTGGGCAGGGCCCCCCACCACAGGCAGTCTGGGACCTTCAGGTGTGACCCCGGAGGGTCTGCTGGAAAAAGGTTGCCTCCCTCATTGAGGTTTCAGTTCAGATTTGGAGAGATCTGGGGCTTGCCCGGCTGCCCCTCCTTTGGGGGGAGCATTTTGGGGCCCTTCTAGGACGGGTTGGGCAGAAAGGTCAGCTTGGCTTGAGCGCTTCCCCCAGCACTGAGGGTGGGCACTGCAGCCCTTCTGTTTGCTGTGGGGAGCGCAGGTGCATCCCTGGGGAAGTAGCCTCTGCTCAGCCCCCTGCCTCTCTCTCTCCCCCCCCAGGTTGCGCCTCTCTCCCAGCCCCTCCTCCCAGAAGAGCGGCTCGCGCATCCGCGTCTCTTCCTCTGCGCAAAGCTCCACCAAGAAAAGGAAGCTGGAGGACGGCGAGAGCCGCACCAGCTTCTCTCAGCATGCCCGGACCAGCGGCCGCGTGGCCGTGGAGGAGGTGGACCTGGAGGGGAAGTTTGTCCGGCTGAGGAACAAGTCCAATGAGGTGGGTGCTGGTGGCTGGGGGTCCAGAACCCCTGGGCCAAGGAGGGCTGAGGAAGCCATTTGCTCCTGGGGGGGGTGTTAGGGGGCATAAACTGATCTTCGGAGCTGCAAGAGGCAGCCGTGTCTTTGTAGGGTGGACATCCCCAAGATCCTGTTGTGCAGCCTCCGCCTCTTTTTAAGCTGGCCCCCTAAATGTGGGATGGGATGGAAAAGGGAAGCGATGTAGGAGAGTGGAGGGCAGCTGTGCTAAGAACAGCAAATTCTAATCTAGTTTAAAGTTTATTTAAATGTATTGCCCACCCAACTCCAAGAGAAATGGAAGAAAGCCCAGTTTAGCTTTTGATTGCAGAGAGTCTCTACAGCTCAGTCCTTGGTGCTCTCTGAGCTGGGCTGTTTTTTGCAGACGTTTCATGACTCAACTAGGTAACATCATCAGTGCTAGAAGAAAATGGGGTTTGGTCTCTGTTGATGAACAACAGCCTGCCCTGCCAGTGATTCTGGGGCGGGGTGGGGTGGGGTTCTCCTAGGTGGTTCGTTGATTGAAATATTGTTTTCTGTTTGTTTGTCTGGGGTTAATCCCTGCTTATCTGGGTGTTGTCTGCCAGAGGGGATGTGTTTGGTCTGATGATGTTACCTAGTTGGGTCATTAAACATCTGCAAGAAAACCACCAAGCTCAGAGAGCACTGAGGGCCCCACAAATTAAGTTTTGTTGTGGCTTCATGGCTACTTTTGAGCTGAGCCCCCCTCCCTGCCAGCCATCCAGAACCTGGGAAAGGAGATGGCTTACCTCCCTCTGAGCACATTGAGAGCTTCCTTGAGTTTGCAATGGTGAGCTGTGACGGTTGGATTCTGGCTATGGCCAAAGTACCTGGCAGACTCCAGGCTGCCTTCCCTGCTTTGTGGCTGCCACCAATGGAATCTCTCTGGCTTCTGGTCAACTGGGATGCAGAACGTTTTTATATATAACTTTATTAAACTTTTGAAGAAGCAAGATAAAAGCTAACAAGAACTAATAGAGTTAAAGAGAGAAGAAAAAAGAGGACAAGAAAAAGACAAAGCCAAGAGTGGAGAAAGAAAAGAGAAAGAAAAGATAAACTTCAGATTGTCTTTTACAAGAGTTATTAAGTACAAATGTAAATTAACCGCTCACTCTCTGGTTACAGCCCTACTTAACCTGCTTCTGCCTTCTATTTCTTTTCCAATTGTCAAAGCCAGGGATGGACAACTTGTAGGAGAAGCTGGCTGCAGCTCTTTAGGGTTGGGACCAGTCTGGAGAAAATCTCTCAACTTGACTTTAATTTTTTTGGGGGGTGGGGTGGATTTTATGATTCTTTTGATGTGTTCCTGCAATTGTTTGCAGTGTTTTTAAAGGTTAGGCCCCAAATGTAGAGCTGCAGCCACTTTTCTCCTTTTCTTTCCTTTGAAAGAAAGTTTCAGTTCTGAAACTTCTTGGATGAAAAACAAGACATAGCCCAGCCCCCCCCCCCCCCGCCTGCCTGGCATCTCTTGGGCTACCCTAAGCCCCAGTAGCTACCATGGCTCCTCGTTTGTGCCCCCTTAGGACCAGTCGCTGGGAAATTGGCAGATCAAGCGCCAGAATGGAGAAGACACCCCCATTTCCTACAGATTCCCTCCCAAATTCACCTTGAAGGCCGGCCAGCTGGTCACGGTGAGCAGCAAAGGTGGGCTTGGTGGGCAGGAAGGGTGGGGTCCCGGGATGGGAGAAGCAGGAAGGGGGACGAGGTGCCAGGTGGAGCCTCCCACCCTTCTGGTGCCTGTGCCAGCCGTGGGGAGCTGCTCTGCAAGGGTGATCAACCTCTTCTCTTCCTTCTCCTGCAAGATCTGGGCTGCTGGTGCGGGGGTGTCCCACAACCCCCCCACGGACATGGTCTGGAAGAACCAAAGCTCATGGGGCTCCGGCGACAGCTTGCGCACAGCCCTGCTCACCTCCAACGGGGAGGTAAGGCGGCTGGGAATTGGGGGGTGAGAGGGCGGAAAACCCCACGGTGTCTCGTTGTGAAGACTACTGTGTGGGTGGGCAAAGGGGTAGACCTTGCCATTGGAAAGGGGACAGAGCATTATTGAATTTATTCCATTAATTAAATTAACCTACCATGTTTCCCCGAAAATAAGACAGGGTTTTATTTTCTTTTGAACCCCGAAATAATACAGCTTGGCCTTATTATTGGGGGAGGGGTGGTCTTATTTCGGGGGTGCAGGATGCCCCGGGTGGCCTGCGCATTCAGAGCCGGAAGTCCAGCAGAGAGAGACTCCCTCCATGCGCCGCCATCAAGCCCCTCCCCTCTTGCAGGGTGTGTGTGTAGAATGCGAACAGCCCAAAAACGCCAAGACGTGTGAGTGCCTGGCCCCCCCCTCGCACGCCTCCCAGGCCTCACCATGCTGATGTGGGTGAAGCTGGTGAGCACCAGGTCCTTGAGGAGCTCATAGCCAATGCCGCCGGCGCCCACCACCAGCACCCACACGGAAGCCATAGAAATATAGGCGGAGTTATAATTACAAAAAATTAAATAGACTATTATGGCTGTATAATTGTAAAATGGCCCATCCTCCCCACAATTTTGTTGTCTAAAAATGCCCCTTCCCCTTAAATAAATTCTGGAAATCACGATGGTGCCTTTTGTGACTCTTGATTCCCGTTTCATTTTGGGATTAACAAATCCGGGGGGGGGAGGGGTATCATTGGACACATCCTGGCCCTTTCCTTGGTGCCAGCATGGGTAAATCCATCCTTCCTTCCTTCCTTCCTTCCTTCCTTCCTTCCTTCCTTCCTTCCTTCCTTCCTTCCTTCCTTCCTTCCTCCCTCCCTCCCTCCCTCCCTCCCTTCCCTCCCTCCCTCCCTCCCTCCCTCCCAAATCCTGCTGTGCTGGGGTGGACCAGAATCAACCCCCTCGTTTCTCCCTCCCTGCAGGAGGTGGCCATGCGGAAGCTGGTCCGCACAGTCGTTGTCAATGATGACGATGAAGAGGATGAGGAGGATGGCATCCACGGCCACCATCACCACGTGAGTTTTTTGGGGGGTGCCCGTGGGAGGGGGCTCTGCCCGTCTTCTGAGGGCTGGGTTCAATGTGGAACAAGCTAAGACTCAGCAGCAGTTGGGGAGGGTTTCGAAAATGCCAGCGGCTTTGGTTGTGGGGCAAGGACCCCCGTGAGAGAAATTCTTCCTCTGAAGCCGTTTGGATTTTTTTACCATGTTCTGCCGAGATTTTGTTTTGTTCATTAGTCTGCAACTGAGATTAAGTCTGCCTTCAGAGGATAAAAAAAGGCTTTTAAGAACCTTCCCTCCCCACCCCTAAATGACACTGAAAGCAAGCATACATGGGAAATACTCCTCAGTTTTAACAATTATTTTAATTATTCTCAAGTGTACAAATTGAAATATTTATATACCTAGTCTTTTGAACAAAATAGCAAAGAATTTTAATAAAGCTAGTATTTATTTATTGTTTGTTTTATTAATTAAATTGACATGCCATCCATGTCACTGACTCAGTCAACTCTGGGCGCCTGTCCCTTTGGATGGAGAGTGGGTGAAAATGATGTTAGGTGATCTCAGGAATCACAGGATGGACTCTTCCCCATCCACGGCTACTTAAAAAAATACAAAACAAACATCTCTTAATCAAAACCTGAAACCAGAAGAACAGAAGTAGAATAGGAATAGGAGTAGGGTAGGGTAGGGTAGGGTAGGGTAGAGTAGAGTAGAGTAGAAATAGAAAATAAATAGAAATAGAAATAGAATTTTTATTGGCCAAGTGTGATTGGACACATAAGGAATTTGTCTTGGTGCATATGCTCTCAGTGTACATAAAAGAAAAGATACATTTGTCAAGAATCATAAAGTACAACACTTAATGATAGTCATAGGGAAACAGTCAATATAAATCTTAAGGATACCAGCAATAAGGTTACAGTCATACAGTCATAAGTGGAAGGAGGTGGGTGGTGGGAAGAATGAGAAGATTAATAGTAGTGCAGACTTAGTAACTAGTTTGATAGTGTTGAGGGAATTATTTGTTTAGCAAAGTGATGGCATTTGGGAAAAAACTGTCCTTGTGTCTAGTCGTTCTGGTGTGCAGTGCTCTATAGCGTTGTTTTGAGGGTAGGAGTTGAGTCCAGGATGCAAGGGGTCTGTAAATATTTTCACAGCCCTCTTTTTGACTTCGTGCAGTATACAGGTCCTCAATGGAAGGCAAGTTGGTAGCCATGGTTTTTTCTGCAGTTCTAATTATCCTCTGAAGTCTGTGTCTGTCTTGTTGGGTTGCAGAGCGAAACCAAGTATTGGCTTTGTGTGCATTGGACACTTCAGACCACGTTGGAAATCAAGTTTAAGATTCAGCTAGTTAACATGTTTGCATTTAACAGGGTTGTAAATTTAACAAGCATGTTAAATAGAAAAATGCGTTTAGCCTCAATTCCAGTGTAATCTTTTATTGCTGGAATAATTAAACTTAACATATATTCTACATTGGGTTGTTTTTTTTAAAAGTCATTGTAGGCTTCAGCGCCCCAGAGCAAGCCAGAATCCTTGCAAGATATGAATCTGATTTTTAACTCAGGGTTGACCTGTGGGGTCCTTGGAGCTCTCAGGGCTTGGTGGTTTTCTTACAGATGTTTCATGACCCAATTGGCATTATATAAAGCCCTAATAAGACCACACCTAGAGTCCTGCATCCAGTTTTGGTCACCACACGATAAAAAAGATGGTGAGACTCTAGAAAGAGTGCAGAGAAGAGCAACCAGGATGATGAGGGGACTGGAGGCTAAAACATACAAAGAACGGTTGCAGGAACTGGGCCTGGCTAGTCCAGTGAAGAGAAGGACCAGGGGAGACATGATAGCAGTGCTCCAATACTTGACGAGTTGCCACAGAGAGGAGGAAGGGGGTCAAGCTGTTTTCCAAAGCACCTGAAGGCCAGACAAGGAGCAATGGATGGAAAGTGATCAAGGAGAGATTCAACCTGGAAAGGAGGAGAAATTTCCTGACAGTGAGAGCAATCAACCCATGGAACAGAAGTGTTGCCTTCGGAAGTTGTGGGAGCTTCATCACTGGAGGCTTTCAAGAAGAGACTGGGCTGCCATCTGTCAGCAGTGGTGTAGGGTCGCCTGCTTGGGTGGGGGGTTGGACTAGATGACCTACCAGGTCCCTTCCAACTCTCTTAATCTGTAAGTCTGTAAATCTGTAACATCTTCAGTGCGCTGATGAAGTTACCTAGTTTGGTAATGAAACATCTGCAATGAAACCACCAAATTCACAGAGCACCAAGGACCTCACAGATACGAATCCAGTATCTCCAGCCCCAGATGGGGTCTCAGTCCGGATGGTGCCAAGCTTTGCTCCTTACCCTCTTCCTTCCTTCTCCAGAGCCACTGCAGCGGCAGTGGAGATCCGGGCGAGTACAACCTGCGTTCTCGCACAGTGTTGTGTGGCACGTGTGGGCAACCGGCAGAAAAGGCCTCCGGGGGCACGAATGTGGGCACCAGCACCATGTCTACTGGCTCCTCCTCCTCCAGCTTGACCATCACACGCAGCTACCGCAGTGGAGGCACCAACCTCGGGGAGAGCCTCCTGCCTCGCTCCTACATCCTGGGCAGCTCCACCCCACGCCAGCAGGTCAGTCCCGGGGCACCCCAGCGGGCATGTCTGATCCTGGGCCGGAAGATCCTGGGCTCTGTGGTGGGAGCCCTCCGACTATGAGTGGTCACCCCCTCCTCCCGTTGCTGGGGAGGGCATGACACATATCACTGTGGGTCGGTGCTTTAAGATGCTTCCAGGAAGGCAGAGAGTTGGCTGTGGGCACCACAGAGCTTCCTGGCACCTTCTGTGCCACACAGGGCTCCTCAGGAGGCCAAGGCCTTTTGGAAAGCCTGGGATGGTCCCCACTGAGTAGCATGTGGCGGGTGGGCTAAAAACCCTGACAGCTGCATTCTGGCTCTGCAAAGTTCACACGAGAGCAGTCGGCTCCAGTTGGCTCTGTGCCCAGGAGTGTATGCCCTGTCTGGCATGGGATGCAAGCTCCTGCTTGAACCCCTAGGGGTTGGACTGGAAGACCTCTGAGCTCCCTTGCAGCCCTGTGTGTCTGTGAAACCCTCTTGGGGGTGGTTGGGTCAAGGGAGGTACAGTTTGGCTCTCATGTCCCACATCCGGTGGAATTGCATGGCTTGGATGGGGGTCAGGCAGCTCCCGTGTCGAGGTTCAGCCTAAAGCACGAGGACAGCCGTGGGTTCGTAGGTGTGCACGTTTGTGTGTGCAGTGGGCAGAGCCAGTCTGTACAGCCAGCACCTCGCCCACAGACCCCCGTCCCTCCCCACGGCCAAGCAAACGGACTCAGTGGCCCCTCACTGGGCCTGCTCAGTGGCTGCACTGGGGGGGGGGGGCTGCCGAAGATGCCCCTGAACTGCGGGACTTTTTAGGCAGAAAATTTTGCACTTTGGAAAATTGTTCTGCTGATGGTCTCCCCTGTTCCTCCCTGGCATTCAGGAGCTGGTGCAAATGTTGGTCGTACTGATCAGTTTGGGTGCAGAAATGGGGCTGGAGAGAGGTTGGAGCACACAAAGAGAGCCTTAGCTGGGGGAGGGAGGGCCTGTTGTTCCTTTGGGGCAGGGAAGCCAATGCCTCATAAGCATTTTGGATTGGCAGCCATGTCTGGGTCTCCCACAACTCGCTTGCTGGTATTTTGAGGGAGGCCTGATTCTGGATCAGCCCTAAATCTTGAATTAAGGAGAAATTTCCTGATTGTGAGAACAATCAGTGCTTCATCGATGGAGGCTTAAGAAGAGCTCTGTCAGCCACTTGTGTGGAATGGAAGAGCGTCTCCTGCTTGAGCAGGGGGTTGGGCTAGATGTCCTCTGAGGTCCCTCCCAACTCTGCATCCTCTCTCTCTCTCTCTCTCTCTCCCCTTAGGGTCCTTCGAACTGCAGCATCATGTAATCGTCCAATGTTCCCCGACATGCACTCAAAAGCCTGCTTTATGAAGCTCTCTGTCCTTTACATGCTGAGAAAAAGAGGAAACCATTTTTAAAAAAGTTATTTTCTATGCAAGAATTTATACTTTATTATATATCTCTATATATCTCTATATATAAATACGCTAAAGATGCTTCAGGGTTTTTTAAGGGGGTTGGGGAGGTCTTTTTTCTATCACGAAAGTTTAAAAGGAGCCCTGCCAAAGAGGTTAATGTATTATTGCCAAAAAGAAAAGAAGTCCTAGAATTTTAATATTTTACTTCTAGTAAGGGGGAGCATGCAAATGGGCATGATCTGTCTCTCTCTCTCTCTCTGTGTGTGTGTGTGTGTGTGTTTGTGTTTGTCCTTGAATACCAAAGCTTTCTTTTTGAAAAACGAAAAAAATCTTACCGTTTTTCTCCTTCTGGGTCAGTGTTTGTCAACTTCATCAACTTTAAGCTGGGTGGACTTCAACTCCCAGAATTTCCCAGCCAGCCCTCTCCCCCCCCCATCTTAAAGTTGCTGAGGTTGTGAAACACTGCTCCAGTAAATTTGTTGCACTTAACATTCTCCCTGGGAGGGGTGTTGACCTCTAACTACGGTAACTCTGGTTAACTCCTGCCTTGCTTCCCAGCAACCCATGCACTTGAGCAAAAGAATCCAACTCTTTTGGAGACGCTACAAGCCAAGAGTTGACCTTTGTTTACATTTTGAAAATGGGAGGGAGACTTTCATACCGAACCCATTGTGGGTTGCAATGATACATGGGGGGTGTCTCATATTCAACCCTGGCAAGTTTAAGATGGATGAACTTCAACTCCCAGAATTCCCCAGCTAGTATGGGGGACTGCAGCATCCTGGGAGTTGAAGTCCACCCGTTTTAAAATTGCCAAGGTTGAGAAACATGAATTTAACTTCATGTCAAGTCCCCTCCAGCCCAAATCAGGTTGTTTAATGCCTGCATTAAAACACTTTAAGAGCTAGTAATTCAGGGATTCTTGAATTAAAATCCAAATTACCCTTACTTTAGAACTTCTAAAATGTCCGACCTACATTGTCCTCTGTTCAAAAACGCCAGGTGTTTCAGGGAAGCCCTTTCTGGTTCCATTCAGGATGACTTTGTACTTTTTAAACAAAATTTGACCTAACTCCCCCCCTGCAAAAAAGCTGGTCCATTGTCCAAACCTATCCACCCGACACCCCGCTTCACAGTTTGAAGGGGGAAATTAAGTTTACAGCCATTCTTTGCTTTGAGGAAGGTTTAGTAGAAAGGCCTTGTTTTGGCCTTTCCTGTCCTCTTTGTAAGAAGAGAAACTGCCTTTAGATGCCACTTGACCTGCTTTGCTTCAGCGGCAATGCTGATCTCTCTGCCCAGCCCTTTGCCCAACCCTACGAATGGCACATGGTGCCTGAACATGTCTAGAGTGCCTTGACCAAGGTGGGGGATGCAGAAGTGGGCTCCTTGTGTCTGCCAGGGGAACCCCTGGGCTTCAGATCGCCTTCCAAGGCTCCAGAACTAGAGAAAAGTGCCTTCAACTCCCTGCTGTGGAACCAGCTGGGTTTCTAGTCAGAGCATCAAGTCAAGGGGGAGATGTGGGTCTTTGGCTTCCTGCCCTGAAGCAGAGCTGGTGCCTTTTGGCCGTGGGCTGGGGGAGGGGGAGGCGCCAGCTATGCTTTCCAAAATGGGCCCCACTCTGCTCCACCAGGACAGGTCCATGTCTTCTCCTGGGCTTGGAGCAGAGATCTGCAGACCCGTGTGATGCCTTGAGGTCCAGGTTAAGTTTGAGAAACGTAGTTCTTGTATGCGGTTTGGGACTGGAAGCCTTACCTTAAACCTACGCTGGTTGGGGAGTCCTGGGAGTTGAAGTTCACACGTCTTAAAGTTGGCCAGATGGAGAAACATTGATTTAAGGTAATGTTCTTCAACCTGATGCTCCTCAGCCTTTGATGGGTAGCTGGCCCGTGGATCTTTTCCTTGGACACTTCCTGCTCCAGAGGATCCATTGATGGGATCCCATGTAAAAGGCCAGATCCCTGTCCACCCCACCCCCCAGTCCCTTTGGATGGGCTGTTTGGGGCCCTTCCCCTTTGAGAATTTGCTGGGAAATGGTAAACCGTCTTGTGGGGAGGGACTTGGCTTCTCACCAAGGGGAGGATTGATGATTTCCCCGACTCTGCACGGCTTCCCGGAAAAGAGGAAGAGCTGCAGAGCTGCTCTAGAGGCAGCCCGTGGATGTCCTCTGCCCCCCTCCAGGCAAGTCCCATGTGCCTGGAGGGGGCCAAGCCTGAACCCCCCCAACCTGCCCTGCTCAGTTGGCCCAGAGTAGACGGTTCGCTCTGCTTCCAGCTGTGATTGGAGTAGGAAGCGGCTCTGATTCTGACTTCCGTGTCCCACGGGGTCCCCCCTGCCCCCCCTTTTCTCCTGCCGTTTATCTGTTTTGCACTTGGAGAGAGAGGCCCTTTGGAAGCTCTTTGCTCAGGAACCCTGGCAGGATGGAGCACCCACGGCTGCTGTGGGGCGCCCTGCCTCCTTCGCGGGGACAGCAAGCCTGCCTTCCAATTGGGGGTGGGAGAGGAGGAGGGGGCGCCAATTACACCAGCCAACTGCTTGTTCCTGCCTGGTGCAGATGCTTGCTGATTGAGGGGGTGTGTGTCTTCTCTGCTCCAGCTGGGTCCGAGGCCTAGTCCTCCCCTTGCCAGGCTCTTTCTCTGTCCTCGGAAAGGGCACCACCTGGAGCAGCTCTGTGGAGAAGACACTCCCTTTTTCATTGTGCTGTTAATTTGGGGTGCTGTCGGGTCTGCCAAGGGCTGCTTGCTGCTCTGATGGCAATTGTGCAGTATTTGTATTTTCTTAAACCAATATAGTTATCCAAAACTACGACTGTTGTGTTTCTTTCATCGGGAATGGGGGGGGCTCTGGGGGGGGGCTGTTGGGGTTTGCTTGGCTTGAGGTTCCCACCCCACGTTTGGCTCCCCAGGGAGGCAGGGAGGGCGCTTAAAGTCATCACACTGCCTCTGCACACAAAACCTCACCTGTTGGGATGCTGTCTGAGCCTGGAGAGGCGACCCATAGAAAAATACCTTTGGGGCAGAATGAAGCTGGCGTTGTCCTCCAGAGGCTGACACAATCAGTAGGGAAGACCCAGACCTCGGCCCCCCACCCCAGCCCCACTGCTGGCAGGGCCTGCTCTCTGGGGAGGACACATCCTCCCACGCCAGGCCAAGCGGCCGCTGAACCCATCAAGGTGATATCCGCAATGCTGTGACTCACCTGGAGGAGGGGGCACCATGCTGGGCTCCAGGTGGCCTGCCTGCTTCCATGTCCACTTCAGGGGCTTTGGCTGCAGGAAACGGCAGGAGCTCCCAGCGGCCAGCAGTGTCCTTGTGGTCTCCTCCCTGCCCTTCCCACCGCAGGCTCCTCCTCCCCTCGCAAGCACAGACCCTTCGCCCTGCCCCCCCAAAGCACCCGAGGGCAGGACCAGCAACAAAGATCATGAAAGAGAGATCCAACCTGATTGTGAAAACGATCCATTCAGTAACTTGCTTGCCAGAGTTACAGGGTCTCCATCTCTGGAGGTTTTCAAGGAGACCCATTTGTCCAGAATGGTATAGATTAGCATCTCCCGCTTGAGCAGGGGGCTGGACTAGAAGACCTCCGAGGCTCCTTCCAACTCTCCTCCCTGCTCCTCCCACCACCCCTGGCCCCTGGAAGGGGAGTGCTGGCTGGAGGTGGGTGAAGGAAGAGGCCGTGGAGGGGTGGGTTGTGATGGGGGAGGCAGCAGTTCTGAAGCAACCCCTTAAAAGAAGGAAAGGCATCAGCTGAGGAAGCAGCCCTGCAATTTTGATTTTAAGAGCAACCTTGGATCCCAGGAGTGATGTTAACCAGGTGGCCCAGAGACCTTGGTTTAAAGGAAACGGCAGCCATGGGTAATTGAACCCCCGTGGTGGACTTCAAAAACAGTTTAATCAACCCACTGATGAAGGGAGCTCCTGTTCCTGGATATTAGTGGCACAATTGCAAACCATTCCAGCAAGGATAAAATACCTTGTTTATGTCATTATTTATTTTTCAAATTTAGAATCTGCCCATCTCTCACTCAGGGATTCTGAGTGAAGTGAAATATTAAAACATAAAAACTATATAAAAATTACATAAGAGGCAAAGGTAGTTTAAACCCAGCCACCCTGGCTCCCCTAAAATCTTAGGAAAGCTCTGGAAATTAAAAAGGTAAATCCAGGCAAATATGCTGGAGCTGTTGAATTGGTGTCAGAAAGCCTGACAGTGAGCACAAATGTTCAGAATTTTTTAAAAAGATTATTTAGATGTGTTCAAAAGAAAACAAAAATAATACATAGCTGCTTAATTAAGATAGCAAAATGCTGGTAGTCAATATATAAACAAAGTTATTTTACCACCTATTTTGGTCCAGTTTTACCCACAAAAAACCACCACCAAGAAATTGAAAAATGGGATTAATCTAGAAAAGCAGCTGTGAGGATGTTTCTGTGGGCCAGTCCCTCTCTTTCTGCGCAATCCACCTCACAGGGTGGTTGTGAGGAATAGAATAGGAGAAGAAAGGTATGCTGGATATGTTCACCACTTTCAGTTATTTGTAATAATAAAGTGGGTTAGAAATAATCTTGCAATGTAGACCACTTCACAGGCGACATGAATGCATCCAAGACGCAGGAGGGTCTGGCCAACTCTCTTATGGGTTACCTCGGAGAAACTGGGGGAAGAGATGAAGCACCAGGTGAAGACAGGATAGCGTCTCAGTTTTTTGATCAGCTTTGTGGGAATGTTGGAGACGCTGATGGATGAAGTGTCATTCAGAGGTTTTCTCTCTCTCTCTCTCTCTCTCTCCCACCTGGTCTCCAGTAACTTTATCAAAGAACCCCATGAATTAGCAAGTCAGTGAAGCATGGAAGGACATGCCAAAGGCTCAAAAATTGAACTCTGTACAGGTAGTTCTCAACTTAAGATGACAATTGAGCCCAAAATGCATATTACTAAGTGAAACATTTGTTAAGTGAATTTTGCCCCATTTTACAACTTTTCTTGCCACAGTTGTTAAGTGAATCATTGCAATTATTAAGTTAGTAACATGGTTGTTAAGTGAACCTGGCTTCCCCATTGAATTTGCTTGTCAGAAGGTCGCAAAAGGGGATCACGTGACTTCAGGACACCGCAACCCTCATAAATATGAACCAGTTACCAAGCATCTGAATTTTGATCATGTGACCACGGGATGCTGCAATGGTCATAGATGTGGAAAAATCCTTTGAATGGTCACTAACTGAATTGTAAGTCCAGGACTTATCAGAGGTTCCAGATGGGACGGGAGAGTCAGGGAGCATTGTGTAAAAGCAATTCAGTTCTTGGCTCTTTTCAACAACTTTAACGACTTCTGACTTTCTTTGGTGCAGTAGATTACGCAAAAAAGCCTCCCAACCTTTTGCTTTACATTTGACAACATTTCAAGCCGTTTCCATACTTACAAAATCATTCTAATTATCAAAAATAAAATCAAAGTTTCATATTTTTTTCCAACTTTGAGCAAAAAGTCCAGCGGCGATTTCCAACTTGCAGCAAAATTAGATAAATTCTTTAGTCAATTATGCCATTTCCAGAACATCACTGGACACACAACGATCAACACAAATGCATGCGATTAAGATATTGTACAAAATGTATTACGTATCAAATCAACGTTTGGATAAACGGTACAAAACGCCAGCTACTAATACGGAAACCCCAAAACCCCGGCACGTTGGAAGGCAAACTTTGGGTCAGGCAAAATGGGGCTCTATGGAAGGGCAAAAACACGCTGCTGCCCCCCCCCCGCCCATTTCAAGGGAGCCTGAATGTTCCAAGGGTCTTTTCCACAGGTGGCCACTAGAGGTCAGGAGCTGCCCGTTCTGGAATCGGAGGCTCTCCTGGAAAAAGCTGCTTTAAAGAGCGAGAAAAAAGGGGAAAGGCGCGTTGAGGCCCCCAACTCTTGAAGCTGCTGCCGGGGGAATTCTGGGAGTTGAAGTCTGAAAGGGGCGAAGGGCAGGCCAGACCCTCTCAGGGGGGCCGCTCTGACAGATGAGCAGAGTGGGAAGGGACCTTGTGGGTCATCTAGTCCAACCCCCCCCCCCGCCCAGGCCATTTGCGCTTCTCTCCCCTCCCGAGCGAGCAGCCTCGGAGCCCCCCGGGGTCCGGCCAGGGCGGGGCAGGCAGCCCCGACTCGCCCCTTCGCAAGACCACCAGGCTCCCGTCCCGCAGCGCTGCCAGAGCGCCGTCGGGGCCGGCGAGGGTCGCCTCGGGGCCGGCCGGACCTCCAGCCGGTTTTTGGGGGGGGGCAGCGCCTCCAGGGCCGCGTTCTCCGCAGGCCGCCCCCTCCCCTTCCCTCCTCCCCCCCTGGCCGGAGCGGTCACGTGGCGGCGGCGCGCGGGCTGCTGACCGACCCAGCGCCCGTCCGGAGGCGGCCAGAGCGGCGGGGCTGCCCCGGAGGGTCTCCCGGCCGGGAAGGGGCGCCAGGAGAAGGCGGGGCCGCCGCAGGGCCAACTGCAGCCGGCAACGGGGCGCGAAGGAGCGGCCGCCCAGCGGAGCCCGGAGCCGGGAGCGTCCCCAGGTCGGTGTGGCGGCGGGAGGTTGCGCGGGGCTCGAGGCGGCTGCAACGGACGCGGCGGCGGCGGCAGCAGCAGCAGCTCCCCCGGGCTGGGAGGTGGCCGGAGCGCCGCTTCCTAACTTCAGCAGGGAGCTCCCGAAAAGGCTGCCCGGCGGGCGAGCTCCGCGCCTAAAAGCCCCGCGTCCCCGGGGGAAGGGCGGCTCAGCGAAGCCTCCCGAGGCCCTTTCTTGAACCAGAAGTGCAGTTTTGGGGTGAGTTTTCCCAGAAAAGCCTCTGAAGTCAGCCCTTCTCAATTCTGGCAACCTTAACAGGGGCTGGACTTCCACTCCCAGAATCGGGGGTGTGACAAATGGTCATAAGTCTCATAACTTCGTCACTAACCGAACGGTTGGTTATAAGTCAAGGACTACCTGTATTTATTTGACCCCCCCCTTTATTATTTTATAACTAACTTAAGGTGGCAAACCTACCTGTTGCTCCTTCCTCCTCCTGTTTTGCCCATCACAACAGCCCTGTGAGGTGGGCTGGGCCGAGGGAGAGAGAGATCCAAGGTCAGCCAGCTGCCTTTCAGGGCTCACGCAGGACTAGAACTCACCACCTCCTGGTTTCTAGGCCTGCGCCTTAAGCAGCGCCAGGCAGCATCCCTTGGGCTGTTGTGTTCTTGTGGATGGTTCTCAGGAGGCTTTCTACTGTTTTGGTCTGGCCCTGACCTGACTCTGCCACCGTCCTTGTCCCAAGAAGTCGGCCCTTGTTTCTCTCCATTTGCTGGCAGAGGAAAAAAATGAGTTGGCAGAATTCTGATCCCTTCCAAGATTTGAGCAACAGCTCCCCTGCCCTCTTGCTATCATCATCATCATCATCTTTTAACGACCCCATAATCCCTGCATGGAGCTAGCAGAGTGTTTACTGGCCAGATGCCCTTCCTGTCGCCAGTGCGGGGGTCTTGTTGACAGATATATTCTCAGTGTGCCCAGAGAGAGAAATATCTGCCTCTACCTAGGATTGAACTCACAGCCTCCTGATTGTGAGGTGAGAGCTCCATCTCTAGGCACCACACCAGCCTGCCCTCTTGCTATGCTTGAGAGAAATCCAGAGTGTTAATTATGTGTAGAATTTATCTACTGCTCAGTCCTTATGGTCCCTGGGGAGTCTGTGCTGCACTCTGATTTTTAATACGGTGAAAGGGAAACATGCAGAGGAGTTATTAATTACGATTCATTAATTCAAGTTAAGTTCACATACTGAATGAATATAAGCGGTGCCCCTTGGGATCAGACCCTCAGTCCAGCTGCCTGGTTCTCATAACCAGCTGCCCACAGAAGCCCACCGCTTTCCCAGCAGTGGGGGCTCTTCCGGTGACAGTCCTGCCACCCAAGGCCAAGCCATGGATCTCCACAAAGCCATCAGGTCCGTTTTTGAAGCCATCTAGGCTTGCAGTAGCCACCATTTCCTCTCGTGCTAACAAATTCCAACATCGAATTACTTCGATATTTCCTTTTTTGTCTCCCCTGATTCTTCCAGGATTCTGTTTCATTGGGTGACCTCTGATTCTAGCATTTTGGGAAGTGGGGAATAGCTTCTCCTTGTCCCATTTGTCTATACTAAGGATAATTTTACACACCTCTCATTCCTGTCCTTTGTGGACTAAAAAGCCCCAAAGCCACAGACTTTCCTCCAAAGAAAAATGCTGAAGCTCTTGGATCATCTTAGTGAATGAAAGAAAAACTGTTTTTATCTTGAGTGGCCTAGTTCTCCACTCTAAAACTCTCATCTTGGAGCGCCCCTCCCTCCCGGAGGCTTTCTTTACCCTCAAATCAGAAGCATAGGAGTGGCCTTGGGGCAGCAAGCTGAGACTGGTCTAACCCAGAATCCTCCTTGCAATGGCGGGATAGCCGGATGCCATGATCTCGATGTCCAGAGATAGACTGCTGCTTCACTGGAAGGTTCTGCTTACATCCCCTGGCTAATAATGGCTAATAGATTGTTCTCATCAGCAGTTGCAAACCATCTTGTGGCAGGGAGTTCCATAGGTTCAATACACAGAAGAATAGCTTCTTATTAGTCCAGAGGCCATTCATCAAGGACAGCTTTGCAGTTAGCTCCAGGTTCTTCACCTTGAGCATTGCCTGGCCCTTTGCAGACCAAGAAAGTTGATCAACTGGCGGACAAGAAGAAGCAGGGATCCCCCTTCACCCCTCCAGCTCACTGGCAACCTGCTCCTTGGCCAAGGGTACTTAATGCATACGATGTATCCCTACTCACTGGATCTGAACCAAGGCCCCGGGGAGGTTCTAAATTCCCAGGTCTTGCTGCCATCAAAGCCCCAGGTGGACAGTTGCAAAGCCCTCATCTTGCAATACATAAAGTCTGGACTTACAACCAATTGCTTAGCAACCATTCAAAGTTATGACGGACCTCCCCCAAGTGTTTATGACCTGGTTCTGAAGTTCTGACAGCCATCCCCTGGGTCCCGTGTCTCAGAGAAGTTGAGCCCCCTCTTTGCCCAAATGCTGACCTACCCATCGTCCTCAACCAGGGGGCATTTCATGGTTTGCAGAAATTCTGGGGCCAAAGTGGAATCCACTTCTGGGAAGGAAGAGCTTGTGGGGGAAGTTGTAAAACACGGAGCAGAGACATCTGGGCCATGGTTCTTGCCTGGCCTGGGTTCTTGGCGGCAGCAGCCGGGTTTTCCCTCCTCCCGCTGCTTCCCCCACAACGCCCCATCTCCACATCTGCTCCCCTCTGCCCCTTCCCTCCCTCCCTCTCTCTTTTCCTCAAATAGAGCTTCAAAGCCTGCAGTCCTCCAGAGGAGGAAGGCAGAGAACATGCCCCTCCCCAGGATTCCTGCACCCCAAGGGGGCCCTGAAGGATTTGGGGTGGGGGGGGGGGCTGAAGCCTTCCATTCTTGGACTTTCCAGGAAATGGCACTTGGCAAGAAGTGACAGATTTTGCAATGTTTTCCCCTAAGCTTTGCCTATTAAATTTCAGGGATGAGTAGGAAGCAACCATTAAAATGGAAGAGGAAACAACTAAATAGTTCAGAACTGGGGGAAAAAAATTCCTGGCGTGGCATGTTATCTGCTGATTTATTTGATATAATACTGTATGCACAATGAATAATCAGAAATGTTGGACTAGAAGAAGTAGAAATTGGAATTAAAGTTGCTGGGAAATGCATCAACCATCTTGGATGTGGGAATGGTCCTGGAAATGAGGAAGTACAGAATAATAGAGTCGGAAGGGACCTTGGAGGTCCTCTAGTCTAGTCCAACCCCCTCCTCAAGCAGGAGACTGTATATCATTTCCGACAAATGGCAGTCCAGCTTCTTGAAAATCTCCAGTATTGGAGCACCCGTGATTTGTGGAGGCAAGCTGTTCCACTGCTTTTAATTGTTCTAACTGTCAGGAAATTTCTCCTTAGTTCTAGGTTGCTTCTCTCTTTGATTAGTTTCCATCAGTTACTGCTACTTCTGCCCTCAGATGCACTTAAGGAAGTCTTAAGGAAACTGGTTGAAGGTAAAAGAACTGAGATAGATACATAGATAGATAGATAGATAGAGGCAGAGCAACAGGCAATGCCAACTCAGTGCAAATAGATGGAAAGTTTGAAGCTGTTTCAGCCTAGATGGGGCCGAAGGGTGGAAGGAAGCCATATTTGCTCCTTGGGAGAAGATCTAAACTGACTGCCAGAGCAGAGACCTCACTCTGCCCTGGAGGTGCATGTAAGTTCTTCCACTTGCAATCTGTGGCTTGAAGGTTGGGCTGCAAGAAAGGCTGAAGGAAGAAGAGCAAGGAGGCTTCCAAATTGTGATGCTGAAGAACGTGGCTGAGAGGAGCCTGGGTCTCAAGAAGGGGAACTCCTCCAATAGCAGACGGAGGAGAACCAGCTGCTCTCTAGAAGTCCCAGAAGGAAGCTCTGGCTTGGGGGTTCTGGGGAGGGAGGCCAAGGCTGGAGAGGCGTGTAGAGGGCAAAGGGGCTGGACCTTCACCCAGGACGTGCCAGGAGCTCTCAGGAACTCAGGCAGTGGGACTGAGGGACCATCCAGAAAGGGATCCCCTCCAACAGGTCACAGAGAGTTGGAAAAGACCAATTTGTTTCCCATGTGCAATTAATTTGCTTGCGCAAGAGAATTAATCCATCACAGGAACCTGCCATTCAGCCCAAAGTGATGTAACTGAGACGCAGGCTAATGTTCTCCAGAATCAGCTGGGCCTAAGAATGGACAGTTCCTTTCTTTGGAATTTCTTCCTCCTTTCAGTTCAGACTCCCTCCCCCTTTCCTGCGTTTGCTCCCCAACTTCTCTGGAGGGAAAGAGAGAGAGAGAGAAAGCAGGTGGCTTCTCAGCAAAGCCAGATGGGGGTTCAGAGGCAAAGTGGAAGGCTGGACTGAACCTTCTAGGCTGAGATGCTCTTGGCAAAGAAGAAGGGCTTATGGAGGAAGCTCATCCCTGCCCCATTCTTGGGGAGGGGAGGGCGGGGAACACCCTCCTTCCTTCCAGATGGGGTAAAAGCTGCCTCTGAAGTGAAGAACCTGCCTTTGCGCATAGGAGCCAGCCAGGATGGGGAGTGTGTGTGTTTGCAGCATGGCCTCGCCCCAGAGACACCCTTGGCTTTCTCTTTGCAAAGAATCTTATTGAAGCCTTTCTTTCCTTGCTCAAGAAACGGGTGAGAAGCATGGCTTCCTTCTTTCCCTGCCCTTGGGGTCTGCCCCCAGAAAGGAGAAGCAAGAAATAAACAGACCCAGTGGGATTCTTACTTGACTCAAGCAGTTGATGTGGCTCTACTCTTTGTGCACAAAGATGTGGCTGGTGTGACATGTTGCTGAGTGAATATTTTTGGCTCAAATGCAGGTGCTCTGCAGGTTGAAGCGATAGCCTCTTCCTGCGGTTGGGGGGAATTGACCCACCGTGACTGAATTGAAAGGATTTGGCTCCACTCTTGCCCGGGGTTGTGCTTGTGGGCATTTTCCTATCTGCCATGTGAATTCAGGCCTCAGAGTTTACTAATTTGGCTTTCATCTGGCTACAACCACGCCCACATTTACCTAGATAATTGGGTTGATTATCCTTGCCCTGAAGGTTTCTGCTTTTCTCTGTTATTCACAGTTTGCTAATGAATCTCTTGTGCTGCTGTTGGGGTAGCTTTTTCCTTGTGGAAATTAGGAAATGTTTGCACAAATGTTTCCTTTTCTGTTTTTGATCTGGGGCCTGTGCTTTCTTTGCATTTCTGTTTTCTGTTCCTGTCTGAGCTCTGTGTCAGGTAGCTTTCCAGAAAGAAAGGGAAGCATATAGTGAAGATATAAGGATGCGAGAACAGCCCACAGGAGTTTGTGGTGTCCGGAGGAGCCCCCAGGATTGAAGGGAAGGCTTATTGTGCACAATGGAGACAGGTGTTTGCATGTGCACTAAACACCTCAGTTGCCTCCTCACTAGAGGCCACCCATGGAAATGTCTCTGAAATTCTCTTCTCCTTGGAAAGCCACTTTGAAAGTTTTCAAAATAATTCTTGAAAATTATTTCAAAAATAGACCGGATGCCTTCTGATTGGTATGGTATATTGTCTTGAGCAGGGGGTTGGACTAGAAGACCTCTGAGATCCCTTCCAGCCTTATGATTTTGTGTTCTAAACTAAAGTGTTCACTTTCACCAGACCAAATGAAGGTGTTAGGAAAAAAAACAATATTTTTTTCTTGTGGCACTTAATTTTGTGAAGTAATCACCAATTAGAGCTAGCCAGCACTCCATACTGTACTGCCAAGGATCACAGATTGTGATGCCATAGGGCAGTATTTCTCAAACTTGGCCACTTTAAGGTGGGCTTCAATTCCCAGAATTCCCTAGTCAGCTCCCTAATTCTCCATGCTTGCTGGGGAATTCTGGGAGTTGAAGTCCACACAACTTAAAGTGTCTGAGATTGAGAAACACTGTATTAGGGTTTGTCTAACTATGGTTAATTAAATGGTGATTAGCTGAGAGCAGAGGCTTCTTCCTGACCTCCCTGCTCTGTTCCTCCCTGATTGGCCAATCAGGCCACACTGAGTGGGCTACTTCAACCAATCACAGTTTGGGAAGCTGTCCTCTGATGTTCCCTTCATTCACTCTCTTTCTCTTCATCTCTTTTTCTTGGAGGACTGTAGAGGCAAAAAACAAAACAAAAAAAAAACCATATTTGTCCCAGGGAGCTAAATGGCTCCATTTTAACATTTTGGTCTGTTGTGGGGTTGCATTTAAGCCCTCATTCATTCTCTTGACATATGAACGTCTTCGTTGCCCCGAATTTCTTGGGGATGTAGCCTTGCTTGGGCTCTGAGCCAGGAGAGAGCTTCCTGACGCTCCAGTGGATACTGGGTATTGTAGTCCAAGGGGTCTGTTTGGAAGAAGAGATTATCCAGATTCTCATTGCAGTAATGAGACATACAGGTAATCTTCAACGTAAAACCATTCATTTGGCGACTGTTTGTAATTATATTGCTGAAATAAGTGGCTTACAACCAGTCCTCGCACTTATGACCGTTGCAGTATTCCCCGCGGTCACATGATCAAAATGTAGGCGCTCGTGACGGCCGTTTAGGACCTTCACACAAGCAACATCAATGGGGGGAGGGGCGGGAAACTGGATTTACTTAACAACCATGTGATTCACTTAACAACTGCAGTAATTTGCTTCACAACCAAGGCAAAAAAGGTTGTAAACTCAGGCACAACTCACTATGCAACCGTCTTGCTTAGCAACAGTCATTTTGGCCCTGATCGTGGTCATAATTCGAGGACTACCTATACCAGGCTTGCATTACTCTGTTCTATGAAGAATCGGGGAGCTATTTTCACCAAAAACATGGCAGAATATTAGCACGTGGGAGGGAAGCCGAGATCAGCCCTGAGACGGTTTCCTTTGCCTAAGAAAACCTGACGTTGTTTTCTGCCTTGTTCATCTCCCTCGTACAGCCCAGACTCGGGTGGAGGGAGGGCCTAGGATTCAAGGAAGATCAGTCTGGTTAGCTAAGAAACTAACATGCTTTTATCCGGGATTGATAGAAGAAACCATCGTGCCCGGATCGTGATGTGTTTGGTTCTGCTGGACCTGCAGCGTACCTAGATGGCTGGTCAGTCCCTGATTTCAGCTACGTTTCTTTTATTCCTATTTTGATGTTACTGACTTTTAAAAGGCAGATGAAATGTATTACCAAGAGGCAAAATGGGTAATTGGAATGATGGTTGCACACCCAGAATTTGAGGGTCCCTTTGTCTCTCCTCCAGATGCAAACGGTCTGTTTCGGGGGGGGGGTCCTTGTGCTCTCTGAGCTGGGTTGTTTTTCTTGTTTTCATTACCTAAACTAGGCAACATCATCGGTGCAAAACATCCCAGCTCAGAGGGCACTAAGGACCCCTCCTTTCTCTCCTGAGCTGCAAATCTCTTTATGGATCTTTATTTGATTTTAGGATCCAAAGTGGGCACATTTCCTTCCATATCAAACACAGAAAATCCCCCCCCCCCGGTCACCTTTTCCCAGGGAGCAGGGCAGGAGGTCCTTGTATCATGCCCAGCCCTGCGCGGTGGGGGCTGGAGTTTCTTCCGGGAGACACTGCCTAGAAGAACATCTGGCAGCCAGCCGATGTGGCGTGAGGCGGGCAAAGAATTAATGAGGTGCCTGCCGTGTCTTCCCAGGGGTGAGTGGCGAGGAGGCCCCTCGTGTGGAGGAGGAGAGCCCCTCTCTGTCCTTCTGCTGGATGCCACATCTGGACAGGAGCCAGGTGATCCCCAGCCGCCCGACGGATGCCTGGGATGATCTGGGAGGCAGAGGCTGGACCGCTGCTGGAGGTAAAGCGTCGCCATGGCAACCCCATGATGTTCCCTCGGCATAACTAGCAGGCGGCGGTGACAGGGATGGGCTCCTCGGACAACGGAGGGAGTTTCCTTCGCAGGGCTGTCGAGCCGGCTGGCTTCCCTGTCGCCCCGGGGAAGCGGTTGTGGCCGCCGGCCAGAAGCCTTTGCCACCCCCGCTGTCTCGTCCCCCCACCCCACCCCATCATCCCGGATCTGCATCCCTCCCAACTGCCAGGTACAGCTTCTGTCTCTGCTTTTTAAATAGTTGCAATGAACAATGGGAGGAATTTGGCTGGTTGTGTTTTTCCAGCTGCACTGGAGGCAGGCAGAAATTTATTTGGCTGCTGCTGCTGCTGTTCTGAAGGGTTTCCCCAGCCATGAGAGGTATCTTAATGTATGCGGGCTTTTTTGTTTTGCTGGGCATCTCTGGAGCTTTAGAAACGGGTTACAAAAGCCGATGAGCAGGAATTTAGACGCACGTGTTTCTCTCCCGCATCAGGGAGTTTCCCCACACATTAGTTTTAATTAAGGCTCTCGTGTCCTTTGGGGGTGGATCCTCTGTGGGGAAGCCAGAGCTGAATCTGGAGTTGGGGGGTAAAGGAAGAGGTGAGGAGCCACTAAATTTGATATAAAAATCCATGGGGTGGGGTAGGTCATTGTATGTGTGTGTGTGTGGCAGGACAGAGATGGTTAATGAAATGCAGCGATGCAACAGGCGCCTCTCCCTAAATTCAGTGACAGGTAGTTTTTTGTTTTTGTTTTTTGTTTTTGATTTATATGCCGCCCTTCTCCGGAGACTCAGGGCGGCTTACAAGTTGGTCTTCTGTCTGATCTCAGCAGCCCCCTCCTCTCTGAGAGCCGGAGGGGGGAGGGTTGTGGGGAAGGGGCATGTCCTGGCTCAGCCAGAAGCTTTGTCCGGTTGGGAATGGAGGAATCCAGCTGGGGGGGGGAGAGGGGGGAGCAGGCAGGGAAGGGCTACCTTGATGTATTGAGAAGCCACTGTGTTTTAGGTGGGAGAGGGGTCAAGGAGGCAGGGGAGGGGGCTGGCCTAGAGGCAGGCTGAAGTGGCCAATAAGATGGGGTCTGGGGTCAAGTGGTCAATATCTTCAGCCCAAGTAGTCAGATGATTAAGGGAAGGAGGAAGAAAGGAGAAATAGAAGGAAGGTAGGAAGGAAGGAGAAAGGAAGGAAGGAAAGAAGAGGAAAGAAGGGAAGAGAGGAAGGAAGGAGAAGGAGGAAGAAAGGAAGAATGGAAAGGAGAGAGGGAAGGACAAAAGGAAGGAAGGAAGGAGAAAGAGAAGGAAGGGATGAGGGAATAAGGAGGAAAGGAGGGAGGAAGGGATGAAGGAAGGAAGGAGGGAGAGAGAGAGAGAGAAAAGTGTCCGTGAGGGTCACTTGCATCCATCCTTCATGGAGCTACTGCTGGTCCCCCTTTGGCTGCCTCTGATTAGGGACTGCCCGGTGCTGCTCCATGCATTGACATGGGAGGGCTGGAGAAATGAAGTCGGTCAGCAGCCCCTCCCCCCCCCGCCCCAGGCTTCCCCTTTCCTCTGCTGTTGTGTGTGCCAGAAGGGGCAACAGCCTTTGCTTCCTCAATTTCATTTTGCAGCCCTGACTGAATTCTTCTCTGTCTCTTGTGCTGGGATCTCCTCCCTTCGCACTCTCTCGACATGCATCTATCATGAGATTTTCTTTCTACTACGATGGCCATATATTATATATAATTTATGTGTGTTACAAACAGCACATATGTCAAAATGTCAGAGACACAAGGCTCTCCACGATAGCAGCCTTTCCCAGCCAGGCATGTCCTAGAAGGGCTGGACTACAAATCCCATCACAGAATGTCAGCAGTTGTGAGTCTGCAAAATGTCACTCAGCGCTTTGCTATTTTCACTGCAATACTCAGAGTTTTCAAATAACCTTTGCAGATTTGGCTTAAATGCCAGACATATTTATTCTTGTTCCACACAATTTTGTCCTTTGCTCTCTTTCTAAATCAGTTTTGCTAGGATTGGCCCCTGCTAGTTAAAACTCTGCTGTTCAAAGTTACAGTAGTACTGGAAAAGGTGACTTATGACCAGTCCTCAGACTTACAACCACTGCAGCGTCCTCACAGTCACGTGATCAAAATTCACAATATTTATGATGGTTGCAGCGTCCTGCAGCCATGGGATCGCCATTTGTGACCTGCCCACCTGGGAATGTTGCAATCTGGTATTGCTTAACATCCAAACGATTCACTTAACGGTGGCAATAACTCATAAAATCAGGCCTGACTCACTTAACAACCACCTTACTTACCAACAGAAATTCTGGCCCCAACTTCCTCACCTGTTCAGGATGGCTTCAGCCTGTCTCCTTCAGGGGCTGAGATGGGAGGCAGCAGTGGCCTGGGGGCTGGGGGGCGGCTGGCCGGTGGGGGGTGGGAAGACACGTATTTGTGCTGCAGCTGGGAAGAAATGGGGGCACGGCTCTGGAGGAAGAGCTCTCAAAGGCCCGGCTGGGTTACCTTTTTGCAGACGCTGCTATTTTATTCGATGAATGCTTCTTTGAAAAAAATAAAAGGCTAAGTTATTTTGGGGTTTAAACTATAATTAGCAGCCCTAAATAGAAGTGAGGTTTAGAGGGGGTGTATTTCCCAGCATGCTGGCTGGGGGAATTCTGGGAGTTGAAGTCCCCACGGCTTAGAGAGGCCAAGGCTGAGAAGCTCTGCTAAAATGGGTTTGGGTTATTTGAGGTCTTGCATGAACCGTTAAGACCCTAAATCGGAAAAGGTGTGATGTCTTGGCAGGCAGCGAGGAATGTGAATATGAGGATTGTGTTTCACTAACTTGGCTTGGGGGTCTTAATGCAAGACAGTGACTTTCATTAAACCAGGTTTGGGGTCTTAATGTGAATACAACTACAGGTAGTCCTTGACTTACGGCCACAGTTGAGGCCCAATTGCTAAGCGGGACAGGTGTTAAGTGAGTTTTGCCCCATTTTACAACCTTTCTTGCCACACTTGTTAAATGAATCACCACTGCAGTTGTTAAGTTAGTAATACGGTTGTGTTGAGCAAATGTGGCTCCCCCATTGATTTTGCTTGTCAGGAGGTTCCAAAAGGAGATCACATGAAAAAAGTGTGAAAAACAATCACAAGTCACTTTTTTCAGTACTGCTGTAACTTGGAACAATCACTAAATGAACGGTTGTAAATTGAGGACTGCCTGTTTCAGTAAAGCCAGGTTTTGGAGACCAGCATGTTGTGTGAATCCAGGTCCTGTCAGCCAAGTTGCCTGGAGGGCTGGTGTTTGCAAAACATCTCCAGGATCCTGGAAAGCCGGAAGGCCGAAGCTTTGAAGAAGGGATGGTGTTCGCTAGCCAGAGAGGTAACGGGGGCTTTAATTCCCTCTGTGGTGGCAACGTTCCAAGAGGCAACAATGGCTGCCTTTGTGCAGACACCGTTTCTCAGCCAACGGCAAACAGCAGACTGTGAAATCTGCCTGGGATAACCTAGTTTCCCTGCACCGCTACAAGGAACTTTCTGTCTCTGTTCTGGGGCTCCTCAAAGCCCCCCCTGCAGGGCATGGTGTTCCCTCTTGGGACAATGCGCTCAGCCAGCCACATCCGTGCGGACGAAAGCCGAGAGAGGCTGAGCGGATGGATCCACGCCAGGGCAGAATTTCTGCTTTCCTTTTTCCCCTTTCCCCTTGTTTCTTTCCCTCTTTTTTTCTTGGATGACCGGAATCTTTCCTATAACTTTAATTATTTTTTCCCCCAAAAGGAAGATTAAAAACTAAGACCAACTAACATAAAGTAAGAAAAAGAAATGGAAAGAAATCAAAGAGAAAACTAAAAATGCAACAAACGAAAAAATACCAAGAAATAGTTTCCAATCTTCTTCACTGCAGTTATAATTACAATGAAATATTTACCACTTACTCTATGGTTATAACATACCTCTTTTCTAATTTAGCCTGTCTAGTCATCAGAACCATAAAATCATAATTTCATTTTTTTCTGTTTCTTGCTAATCAGCAATAAACATAAATATTGTCTTTTCTCTGATAAAAGAAGTCAATTTAGCCATCTCGGCAAGTCCCATAGTCTTCCTCAACCATCCCTTCATTGTGGGTCATGCTGCATCTTTCCATTTTTGTGCAAACAATAATCTTGTTTACTGTGTACAGAAACAATCTTCCACAAATCTTTTCTAGCTGACTATCCATAACTCCCAAGAACAACAAAAATCCAGGGATTGTAAATTTGAATAGAAGACTGTCCTCAACGTACGGCTATTCTTTAACAGTGGAGTTACAATGGTGACCTATCCTCAAAGTTATGACTGTCACATCACTTTCTTGGTGACACAATTTGGATGTTCGATAGTTAACTTGCCTAAGACTTTGATACTGAATTTATGCCCCAAATAAGAACAAAATATTGTTTTATAAATGTCTTATGTTTAATGGGTTTTGCTCACGAAAATTGGCATTTGATGGAGTGGAGTGATCTCCCCACAACTGAACAGAACTTCTGAGAAAAATATTAAAATCACCCAAGGCAGTTTTTTAAAAAAAGTCTTTGATTTGGTGGGCAATTTAGAACCGGTTGATACATGGAGATAAAAAAATGGCAATTCAAAAAAATATACCTCCTTTTCTGAAAGACAGAGGTCCCTTTCAAAAACAGACCTGATTTGAATTTCAAAGGCCTTGGCTACTAAGCTTTCTAAGGTAGATATATTATCCAAGATGATTTTGGATCATAGTCTTGTAACTTTGGTTCATAAAAGGAAATCTGATTCATTTAGATGGAAACTAAAAGTTGCTAGAAAAAGAGACAATAGTGTATTGTAATTTTTGAAGATAAATAAGGTAAAGGCACATTTAAGAATGGTTTGGGATGTAAGAAAAGCTTTTGTTAGATATTATTATACAACATAATAGTGAACTTAGAAGAGTCAAGAAAAGACACAAAGCAATTTTGAGAGATCAAGAGAAAAGAAGAAAAATTAAAGATGCTTCCAGAGAAGATAAATATTTCTTAACAAATTAACTTTTAACTTTTAAGAGAAATGGAAATAATCAATTATGTAAAACAAAAAAGTTTGATTTTGTAAATAAACCAGGGAAGTGGCTAGCATATAAATTACAATAAAATAAAATAAAATAATAATGAAGTTACAAGAGGGAGATACTATATTATACTAATGGCATGTTAGGCGCAAACAACCAGTTTCACGTGTGTAGAGTTCAAACTAGCTACTTTATTGTTCTATGCCTATTTCACAGGAATCTTCCCAGATTGGTAGTTTGCATCTGGGCCAGACTAGATAAGGTGCAAGATACTCAGAGAGGGTGGGACTTGCTCTCTTGCGCCTTCGTAATGATTCCAAGCTAATTCCCCACTTGACTTCTTCCCCTGGCTTAGCCAGTCTCTCCAGCAAAATGCAGACATAGAAAAAACATTTTATTGATATTCCAATTTGTATAAAGGAAATGACCTCTGTCTAGAGAAAAACAGATGAATATCTAAGAAAACAAATATTGCTGAGAATTACAGAGGAACTGAGACAGTTTATGTGGAGTAAATTTATAATAAGTTAAGGACTTCTGCAGATGACAGTGCTGGGTTTGGAAAATCCTGTTCTGGCTGGGGAATTCTGGGAATTGAAGTTTACACATCTTCAAGGGGCCAAGGCTGGGATATTCTGCTTTAAAGGGAATTGAAAGATTAATGGGCAAATCAGAAGAATAGCAGGTTTCAAGGTTAATAATCAGCAGACAAAGGTGTTAACAAAAAATATAAAATTAGAAGATCCAACAGCATTGATGAAGGACACCAGACTTAATGCTCTGCTTGAATCTTGAGCCTGAAATTTTTGTCATCGGATTTCCCCTGGAATTCTAGCAGCTTTCACTCTTCCTGCTACAGTTTTCTCTTCCGTGCAAAGGAATGGAAAGCGGCAGCAAAGCACTCTTGCCTTTAAATCTGGAATTAATTTGAGAAACCTTCTGAGTCAGATCAAGACCCTGGAATGTGGAGGGGGAGGAACAGTTGGGAAATCTGGCTGACCCCCAAGCCAGCATCACGTTCGTTCCTCCCTCTCTCCCGTTCCTCCCTTTAATGTGCATGGCACTAAGAATTGCAAGTAAACAATACCGTAATAATTTATTAAAAGTGTGTGCACACACAAATGGCTATTCCCAGATGGTGTGTATGGCAGGAGAAGGTCCAAGTCGTGCATGGACTTTCCTGAGGATCATCTGTGGTGCCAGCAGGTTTGAAAGAAATGACTTTCTCGCTTCCTGGAACTCTCTATTTACCTCCCGACCTTCCTTTGCAGTTTATTTCTTATGAGGCCTTTTTATTAGCACTTTGGAGCCTTTTTATAGAAAATAGAAATAGAATGTGCAGTTAAATTAATGGGTTGCATCTTCCCAGGGATCTCAGGTCTGTAGTTCTTGGGTAGGCAAGAAACTATGATTTCCTGCAGAAGCTCCAGAGCTGAATCCAAATTTCTTTCCGAATTCCATGCCAGGATAAAAGAAAGGGAAAAAAGTTTCCTGAGTGCTCTGGCCCAAACAGGCTGGATGTAATATGGGTGCTCAATCACTGAAGGTTTTCAATAGGAGACTGGCCAGCCCTTTGTCTGGAATGGCATTGAGCAGGAGAGGGTTGGACTAGAAGACCTCCAAACCCTCCTCAACCCTTTCAATTCTCCTCTGCCATTTCGGAATTGGTGCTGGGATCCCTGGGGCTCTCTGAGCTTGGTGGTTTTCTTTCATTACTCAAACTGGGTAACATCCTCAGTACTGGTTCATCTTCAGCACTGATGATGTTACCTTGTCAGGTCATGAAACGTCTGCAAGAAAGCCACCAAGCTCAGAGAGCACCAAGGATGCCTCATTTCAGCCCTGAGCTACAAATCATCTCCTTTGTTAGAATTGGGGTTGCTGGGTTTCCTCCCGAGGCCTCCTGCCTTTCCCCCAATGGATGAAGGGTTGCAGGCCCTACATTCGCAGAGAGAGCATGCTCTTCTGGGCCTGGCAGGGGGGGGGGGAGCTCTTTCTGGGCATGGCGAAGCAGTGGGGGTGGGGGGGATGGGGAGCTCCGATGTGCCTTGAGGCCAGCAGCTGTTACATGTTGGGGCAACGGAGAAAAGGGCCTGGAAGCTCTCAGAGTGGAGAGTGGCCTCCCTCCCTCCCTCCCTCCTCTTTTTCTTCCTTTCCAGCCGTTTTTATTTAATTTACTTATCCGCTGGGCACCAACAAAGGAGCGGCTTGCAGCGCCAGCGGCCTCAGAAACTCCCAATTGTTTGCAAAGGGAGGGGAGCTTAAGAAGCAGGAGAGGCAGAAAGGAAAGTCGCGTGACAAAAAGAATTCCAACTTTGACAAATCCCAAGACATCTGCAAGGATTGCCAGAGCTGAATTGCCACAGTGGGTGGAGGGTGTGAGTTTCAGGGTTTTTTATGCTCTCTTTATTTCCCAAAAAAATGCCCCTAGGTTGTTCCCCCCCCCAAACTTCAGTCCCAACTTAGTCTGGAAAAGTTATTTTGTGCCCCCTCCCTGAAAAGACAAGAAGAAGCTGGAAGGGCCAGCAGCACCACAAGGAAGCAGTCCCACCCGTGGTGCCCGGATAGCCCCACCAGGGCAGCTTCTCTGGAAATGGCAAGGCTGCCTGCTGGGCCTTGCTTACATGCCTGATGCCATGTAAATTTGACAGGTAGGTAGGTAGATAGAGGTAGATAGATAAATAAATAAATGAGATAGACAGACAGCTAGACAGACAGACAGACAGAGAGAGGAGAATATTTGTAGCTCCAGATTGAAATAAGGGGTCCTCAGTGCTGAGCTTGGTTGTTTTCCTGCAGATGTTTCATGACCCAACTAGGTAACATCATCAGTGCTAGGTGATGTTACCTAGTTTTAGTGGTGGGTTGCCCCCGGTTCAGACCAGTTCGCAAGAACCGGTAGTAAAACCGGTGGAAGGCTCCACCCACCGACCCCCACATGATTAGGAAGTTCCTGTGCATGCGCAGAAGCGCCAACACACGTGCGGTCCCGTTGTGAACCGGTAGTAAAGGTAAGTAGAACCCACTCCTGCCTAGTTTGGATAATGAAACATCTGCAAGAAAACAACCAAGCTCAGAGAGCACCGAGGACCCCTCATAAGCGGGGAGAGAGGATGGAAAGGACAGATCCAGATGGACAGATGGAAGATGGATGGATGGATGAGTAAAACAATAGTTGGATGGATGGACAGACAGACAGACAGGTGAGTATGGATAAGTAAATAGAAGATAGGTGGACAGACAGATGCAGGAAGATCCAGGGTGCCAAAGGAGCTTGGAATCTGTTTGGAGACCTCAGCCTTTGGCTGCTTGGCTCCCAAGCATCAGCTGCTTAGAAACAAAACCAATGTAAGAAATTTGGATTGGATTTTCACCCCTTTCTCCCCTTTGGCGACAGGCCACGTTTCCCGTAGCCCTGATCAGGGGTTCTCCTGCTTCTTTACCTTCCCTTGAGAGACGGCTTTGCCAAGCAGGAAGTCATTCTTCCCCCTCGCAGGTCCTCTCCCCATCGGCTGCAGGAGTGTGGCTGGGTCTCTGATTTCAAGCTGAGCTCCAGAAGGACAGTAATGGCTGCCTGGATGGTGTGGCTGCTGGTGGCTGGATCCAGAGCTGGGCTGCTCTTTTTGAACATCTGGAGAAGGTCTGCAGCAAACTTGGGGGGGGGGCCCTCTGTGCCTGCCGCGTTTCCTCCAGGTCTCCCTTCTGCAAGCTCTGCTGGGAAAGCGGGGTGCACATGATACACCCTGGTTGTCATACCAGACACCATCCGTGCTTGTGACCTGGCGTGGCATGCTGTGGTCTGTGGGCAATTTTCTGCATCCTCCATGTTTGAAAAACCACAAGCGGGGTGATCTTTATGATCAAGAAGTACAAGGAAAAGCGGAAGACTCTGTAAATAGTAACCAAACACGTGACAGGTTTGAATGTGTGAAATGGCAATTTTTTGTCACGGATGGTGTTTCCCTGCATTGGTACCTGAGGATTGGAGACTGGTTCCTCATCTCCAACCCAATTTATAGAAACAGAATTCTAGGACTGGAAGGGACCCTAGAGGTCTTCTAGCCCAACCCCCTGCCTGAGGCAAAAGATCTTATACTATGCTGGACAAATGGCTGTCCAGTCTCTTCTTGAAAACCTCCAGTGATGGAGCAGCCATAACTTTGAGAGGCAACCCCAAAGTTAATTAACAGTTAATTAACTCTTCTCACAGTGGGGAAATTTCTCCTGAAATTTGAAATTGTCTTGAAATTTAAAATTCTCCTGAAGTCTGAAAACAGTAAAAAGCATCCTTGTGCGAAGCTCCTTGTTGGTAGAAGCAGAAAAACGTGTAATGCGTCCAGTGTTACTGGCTGGTGGGCAGTGCCTCTCCTATTGAAGTTGACCTTCTGGGTAGCAGAGTATGGAGGGCACCTCTGTATCGTAGGGCCCCTAAGACTTGAGCCAAGGAAAGGGACTGAGAAGCAGATGCGCCTGCTGCCCCTTGAGGAACTCGTGAGGTTGGCCTGGGCCTCTCTTGTCCTGGCCAGATCCTGGGTCACCTCACCCACTAAGGAGGCTGTGTAGGAGAGGACCAGGCTGAGCTGAAGAGAGGGGGGGAGGCAGAGGTCAAGCGAGTCACCAGTCTCGAGTCCCTTGGCGCCCACAAGAGATCTAAGTCCAGCCCACCTTGAGTTCCGTTGACTCTTATCTGCCGCCAGTTTGCTTTGACCGTTAGTTGGCCAGATTCTTGTCGAGAGCTTGAACTAGAAATCAACCTTACACCCATTTGCACCGCCTGGATCTTCTGATTTCCTGCCCTGGACAGATTGCTTTCAATCCCGGGCAGCCGAGCCTGGCCTTAAACTGCCTGAGGTGCATCTCAGGCAGGAGAAGAAAGCAGCAGCACCAGGAGGGCACTTTTGGGGCACAGCTTGGGGGACGACTTCTCTGAAAACCAGGCTCCCTTCCTTTGCTCCTGCTGCTGGTGGCGGGTGCTGATGTCACAGATGAGGTGGCTTAGTAACCTGGGCAGGGCTGGGCGGCGGGGGGGGCATCCAGGGAGTCCTTCAGGACAGAGCAGAGTAATTTCTGCCTTTGGGGCTGGCCTGATCCCAACCCAGCTCCCTCCAACTGTGGGGGGACTGCATGTCTCCAGCCTCCGTGGATAGAAGATTTGGGGAGACCCTACGGCCATTGGGGCCTGGGGCTTTCTAAAGATTGGCCTCTGCATCTGCCTGGATTCCTTCCCGGTCCCCAGATCTGCCTGGTTGGTTGGCTTGAAAGTACTTATGGTTGATTTGGGGATCTGGGTAGAGTCTCCCTCTGAGAACCAGGGAAAAAGGGCACCCCAGAAATTGATGGATGGCGTGGGGAGGGTAGTCTCCCTGCAGGGGGTGGGGGCTCCTGTCTCCCTGCCCCTTTCTCTGACACCGCCCCATGCCCCGGGTTTCCCCCAAGAGGCGAGGGATAAGGGAAACCTCTGGGCATAAAGGGCATCTCAGGAACAGATGGTTATTTCTTTATTTTTTTTTATTTCTTTATTAAATTTATTTGCTGTCCATCCCATTTCAAAGCAACTCTGTTGCTACGTGTTAGAGGTAGTCCTAAACTTATGGCCACAAGGGGAACCAGAATTTCTGTCGCTAAGCAAAGCAGGGTGAATTTTATGACCTTTTTTGCGATGCCCTTCCCTCCTTGGCCTTAGTTGTTGGAAGCCCCCTGGGATGTTGGAAGGTGGCGATCACGAGACCCCAGGAGGCTGCACCTGTCCTAAACACCGGCCCAAATTCTGATCACGTGACCACCGGGGGGGGGGAAGCTGTGACGGTCGTAACTTGGAGGATCTATCATAAACCACTTTTTCCAGTGCAGTGGTAACTTTGGACAGTCACTAAATGAACGGTTGAAAATCGGGGACTGTATCTGTATAAGGTTACAGATGGGCCTGTTGATTGCGTACCTGGCTCCCTGCCACGTATCAGCAGCCCTGCCTGAGCTCCTCAACGTAATAGCCGAGGTGGCAGTTGAGACTCCTAAGCTACTGATTATGGGAGATTTCAACCTGCCATCCATTGGTGAAACGTCTGAAGGGGCTCGGGAGTTTATGGCTTCCATGACGGCCATGGACCTGACCCAATTAGTTCATGGCCCTACTCACATGGGGGGACACGCTCTGGATTTGATCTATCTCTGACCAATGGCTGAATGGTCTAGATATAGGGGATATGGTCATCGAACCCTTGTCATGGTCAGACCATTCTCTCCTTAAGCTTGACCTTCTGACCACTACAACCCACCGCAGGGAAGTAGAATCAATTAAATGGTTCCGCCCCAGGTGCCTGATGGATCCTGATAGGTTCCGGATGGAGCTTGGGCCATTTCCTGAGACCTTGGCTCATGACTCGGCTGAAGACCTAGTGGCGTCCTGGGATAGGATGGCCGCAGGTGCTTTAGACCGGGTCGTGCCTTTGCGGCCTTTGACCCGGCGTCAAACCTACCCAGCTCCTTAGTTCTCTGATGAGCTGAGGGGGATGAAACGCCGGAAAAGACGCCTAGAGAGCGGTTGGAGGGCCAGCCGTTCCGAATCCGACCGAACACTAGTGAGATCTTATATTAAGACCTACTTAGTGGTGATAAAAGCGGCAAAATGTAACTATTTTTCTGCTCTTATTGCATTGGCAGATAATCGCCCCGCCGCCTTGTTTAGGGTTACCCGCTCTCTACTCCAGGTGAGAGCCCGGGAAGACCCTCTGCAAGGACGAGCTGAGGATTTTGCACAATATCTGCATGATAAAATCGCTCAGATTCGGGAAGGCTTGGACTCTTAACTGGGTTAATTCGGATGAAATGACGAGGGCAGATCTTGAGGACATTATCTGGGATGAGTTTGATACTGTGACTCCTGAGGACGTGGACAGGTTACTGGGGAAGCTGAATGCGACCACATGTTTATTGGACCCGTGCCCATCCTGGCTAGTGCTGGCTACCCGGGAGGTTACACGTAGCTGGCTCCAGAGAATTATTAACGCTTCTCTGAGCGAGGGATTCTTACCTCCCACCTTGAAAGAGACGGTGGTGAGACCCCTCCTTAAGAAGCCCTCTCTGGATCCGGCTGTTTTAACTACCGTCCAGTCTCCAACCTTCGCTTTTTAGCGAAGGTTGTCGAAAGTGTGGTGGCACGACAGCTCCCGGAGTACCTGGATGAAGCTGTCTATCTAGACTCGTTCCAGTCCGGCTTCAGGCCTGGATACAGCAAAGAAACAGCATTGGTCGCGTTGGTTGATGATCTCTGGAGGGCTCAGAATAGGGGATGTTCCTCTATCCTGGTCCTATTAGATCTCTTAGCGGCTTTTGATACCATTGATCATGGTATCATGCTGCACCGGTTGGAGGGGCTGGGAGTGGGAGGCACTGTATTACGGTGGTTCTCATCCTACCTCTCTGACAGGTCGCAGTCAGTGTTGATAGGTGGACAGAGATCGACCTCAAGGCTCCTTACTTGCGGGGTGCCACAGGGGTCAGTCCTCTCGCCTCTCCTGTTCAACATTTATGTGAAGCCGTTGGGTGAGATCATCTGTGGTTTTGGGGTGCGATGTCATCTGTATGCTGATGACACTCAGTTGTACATCTCCACCACAAACCACCCCAATGATGCCCTTGAAGTGATGTCCCGGTGCCTTGAGGCCGTACAGGTCTGGATGGGGAGAAACAGGCTTCGACTCAACCCTTCCAAGACTGAGTGGCTGTGGCTGTCGGCGTCCCGGTACAGCCAGTTAGTCCCATCACTAACTATTGGGGATGAATCATTGACTCCCGCAGAGAAAGCTCGCAATTTAGGCATCCTCCTGGATGCACGACTGTCTTTAGAAGATCATATAACAGCTGTGGCCAGAGGAGCTTTCTATCAGGTTCACCTGAATCGCCAATTGCGTCCCTTTCTAGACCAGGACTCATTACGCACAGTCACTCAAGCCCTCGTCATTTCCCAACTTGACTACTGCAATGCTCTCTACATGGGGCTCCCCTTGAAGTGCATCCGGGAGCTCCAACTAGTCCAGAATGCGGCCGCGCGAGTAATTATGGGAGCAACATGGCGCTCACATGTAACACCTCTTCTACGCGAGCTGCACTGGCTTCCGATGGCCTTCCGAGTGCGCTTCAAGGTGTTGGTTCTTACCTTTAAAGTGCTCCATGGTTTAGGACCTGAGTACTTACAAGACCACCTGCTGCAACCGATAACCTCCCACCAACCAATACGCTCTCACAGAGTAGGCCTACTCATAGTACCATCATTAAAACAATGTCGTCTAGTAGTTCCAAGGGAGAGACCCTTCTCTGTGGGGGCACCTACTCTTTGGAACAAAATACCCCCTGGAATACGAATAATCCCAGATCTTCGCACTTTCCGACGTGCCCTGAAGACCTTTCTGTTTCAACAAGCAGGGCTAGCATAAACATCTAAATTCTATGCCAAGGTCTTAGCAGATACACCAAGTTGACTCAATTTATTATTTACTGTTTATAGATATTCAATAAATAAATAAATAAATAAATAAAATTTCTCTTTTTATAAGCGGTGGGACTTTTGACCAAAGCAAAACCGTGAAAATGGCGACTGCAAAGAAGCTTCTTTCTCTCGCAGATCCCACTGAGACGTCTGAGTGCTCCCTTGCCTGGTCTTGTCCTCCCAGGGGTCCCATGTGGTCGCTGACCTGCATGAACTGGCTTTAAGAGGTAAATAAAATAGGGGGCGGGAAGGGGGGGAGAGGGGAGGGAGACATGGATTTGAGGGGGGGTCCTTGTCTTCACATTTGGCTGCAAAAGAACTAAAGCAGGGGTCTCCAACCTTGGCAGCTTTAAGCCTGGCGGACTTCAACTCCCAGAATTCCCCAGCCAGCAAAGCTTGAATTAAGTCACAAATAAATCCAAAAGTAAAGCTGGCTGGGGAATTCTGGGAGTTGAAGTCCACCAGCCTTAAAACTGCCAAGATTGGAGACCCCTGAACTAAAGGATAATCCACACTTCCATTTTCCCTTCTAAGGGTCGGGGGGACGACACAGTAAGTCATTCTCAACTCACGACCACAATTGAGCCCAACATTTCTGTTGCTAAGCGAGACAGTTGTTAAGTGAATTTTGCCGTGTTTTGCAACCTTCCTTGCAGAGTTGTGAAGTGGAAGCACTGCAGTTGTGACATTAGTAGCCCAGATGTTAAGTGAATCCGACTTCCCCATCGACTTTGCTTGTCAGAAGGTCTCAAAATGGGGTCACGTGACCCTGGGACACTGCGACCGTCATAAGTATGAGTTAGCTGCCTTTTGATCACCTGACTCTGGAGATGCTCCAACGGTTGTAAGTGTGAAAAGTGGTCATAAGTCCGTTTTTTCACTGCTGGTGTGACTTCGGTCACTAAATAAATGATTTTAAATTGGAGTCTACCTATATATAACATATGTACAGTGTATGTGTGTATATATATATATATATATATATATATATATATATATATATATATATACACACACACACATACACATACACATATATATACACATAATATATATAATGTTTTCTGAGGTTTTCGCGGGTGTTTGTATGTAGGTCTTTGGTTCTTCGGGTTTTCTCCCACGTAGAATTGGAAGTCTCTTGGTGACGTTTCGACGAAGTCTCATTCGTCATCTTTAGGCTGGTGTTTTCGGCTCTGAAAACACCAGCCTGAAGATGATGAATGAGACTTCGTTGAAACGCTCTGGTGTGCATGTGTGCACCAGCCAGCTGATTTTTGGGCCTTCTGGGCCCACCAGAAGTAGAGAAACAGGCTGTTACCTGCCTCTGGAGGACCTTGGCAGGGTGGTTGGGAAGGGCCGTTTTTCTCTCTCCCCAGACTCCTAGAAAGGCTCTGGAGGCTGGGGAGACCAAAAAATGGGCCTAGCATGCCAGGAGCATGGGGGGGGGGGTGTCGCGTGCGCATGCATGGGGGCAGGGCACATAGAATTATGGGTGTGGGCACACGCGCCCCCCCCTGCTCCTGGCATGCGAAAGCAAAAAGGTTAGCCATCACTGGTATAGTTCTTAAAATTTGCCCTGACGAAGCGGATGTGAAGCACGATGCTTGTATGAGCCAGGATTACTCAGTCCTTCAAAGATGAAACGAGCTTCCTGTGCTGGATCTTTTATCATCCCTTTCGCTCCGTCCACCCAAACTGGAGCATCAACGGGTGCTCCAGTCTCCCTGGCAGGGCCCTGGACATTCCGAGGGGACCCAGGCGGTCTGGGTGGGCTCCTTCTCCCACGAGGCTCTAGGGGAGGGGCGCCTAGGAGAGCCGTGGGGCTGCCTGGCCCTCCCTCCCCAGTGGGGTGCGGAGACAAGAGGCTGCTCAAGACAGCCTGGATGTGTCTGTACTCGCCGCCTGCCTCGCTTCACCTGGGCGAGAGCGGCAGGGAGGCTGGGTGGACTTTCAGGTTTTCTGTGCAGCGAGTGGCAGCCTGCTCTCTTTGGCAGGGCCTCTGCCAGCCAGGCGGCTTCGGGGCCCAGAGCCCAAGAAGCTGGGCTGCGGTGGGCTGCAGGGCCGGGGGGGGCCTGGCTCCCACCCTCCCCTCTGCTCACTCAGAAAGATGCCCCCGATGGAAGAAAGGTAATGCTTCCTCCTGCGGGCACCGGATGGGCAGCTGGGGGAGGAATGGTGGCACAGTCTTTTGAAGGGGGGCTTCAAGCAAGGAAGGGAAAATGCGCCCGTGGGACCTGATCCCTGGCTCAGGGGGGAGTCTGTGTCCTCCCTCTCCCTGTCCCACTTTTCTGAGTCTTTCACGCTCACCGGATAATTGTTTTGCACGGAAGCTGTGTGTATTTTTGTACCCACCACTTTATCTAACTTTGTCTAACCTGCGTAGGTTTTGCGGAGTGTGTCTCCCGTTGGAGTGCATTTTGGATGTTGCTTTGACGTGTTTTTGAGTACAGTTTTTCTCTTGACATGTATTATTTATTATGGCGAACTGCACGACAACAACTAGAGGACTGCAGTGGAGGTGAGGGAGGTTGAGGAGGCGGCTAAAAGGGACCCTTTTAACTAGGGACAGGGCATTTGTGTGGTGATTGTAGCCCCTCACTGACTCACTGCAGGAAATGGAAAAAAGGGTCTTATATGACTGGAATAAAATAATAGATTATAGGGGAAATGTAAATAATGCTGTAACCATGGAGTAAATCTTTATTTTATATTTATACTTATAACTGCTGTAAAAGTTGTTTCTTGTTTTCTTTTTTTCTTTGATTCTGCACAATTGTTTTTGCTCCTTCCTTCCTTCCTTCCTTCCTTCCTTCCTTCCTTCCTTCCTTCTTTTCTTTCTTTTCTTTTTCCTCTTTCCTCTTTTGTTGTCTCTTTTTCCTTTTGCTTCTTTCCTTTCCTTTCTCCATTCTAAATAATAGAATAGTAGAATTTTGATCATGTCATCACAGGGGTCCTGTGATGGTTGTAAGTGCATGGACTGATCATAAGTCACTTCTTTCAGCACTTTGAAAATAACTTTGAACCGTGAGTAAATGAATAGTCATATGTCTAATTCTTTTGTTTTGCCCCTCCCTCCAACCTACTGAGATTGTTTTGAATTTTACTTCTATCTTCCAGTTGACTAACTTCCTCCTTTTAGTCATCTGCAAATTTGATAAGCATTTCCCTACCTCTTCGTCCAAATCCTTGATAAAAATATTGCTGAGTTGGGGGTCTGAGACGGGGCTGCTTGGGGTCTGACTGAGTGCTTCTGACCCTGCCTGGCGTGGCACCATTGATTGACTCCCTTTGAGCACAATTTTTATGGCAGCTGTGTATTTACCCAATTATTGGTTCAGCCCACACTTGAATAGCTTATTACTCAGAATGTCATGGGATATTTTGTTGAAATCATTTCTCTAGCAAAACAGAAAGCAAGCTATGTCTGAAGCAGTTCAGCTATCAATAAAGGAAACTGCCCAACGAAAAGCAAAATCAGGTTAAATTGATTTTTGACTTCTTCAAAAGTCCAGCTGACTTCTGGTCATCACTGCATCACTTTCAAGTTATGGCCTGATCTAAAAATTTCTCGGGTATCCGGGGAAGACCGAGTGGTTTGCAAACATGGGCAGCTGCAAACTGGACAACCATTTGTCTGAAATGATCTAGGGTTTCCTGCTTGAGCAGGGGGTTGGACTAGAAGACCTCCGAGGTCCCTTCCAACCCTGTTATTCTATTCTGCTCTCCAGGGAACTGAGGAGGTTTGGTAGCCCCACTCTAGGGCAACTCTGAGGGTTCCTCCACGCAACTCCACTGAAGTGGAGACTGCCATGGCTGCCCATACGACATTCTTGTACTTTATCTTGGTGAGAGATGGATTGGGAGAATGCAGGAAGACTGGAGAAACTGCTGAATGGAACCAGGGCAAGAGAAGAGGAGAGAAAAAGAACGAAACCCACTCTTCCCTCATGTAGGCCTCCCTGGGTGGGATGGGGGTCCCCACCTCAGCTAATTGAAGGCGAAAGCAGGTAGACCATCCCATCTCCATTTCAGAGGCTAAAAAAGTCAACATCAAGGCACTCCCAAAGCTATAAATAATCACCCACCCCCTGAAGACAGTCAGTCTCTGGGTGTGAAGTCTTCTTGAGTGGGGAGGGTAAAAAAGAAAGGGGGGGTCTACTTTCTCCTCTGGGAATATAGGAGTAGACTAGGTGATCTTCAAGTCCCCACGATGGAGTCCTTCTGACCTGGAGATTTAAATTCATTTCTTGGCCATGTTGCTCTCCATTGTAAACTTCTGTTAGGTCCTTCATCCTACTTTTCACAATCTGCTGGTGGAATTACTTTTGTTGGAGAAGTTGAACCCAAAGGAGCCTCGTCTCTTAATTCTATTTCTCTGTTCCCTGTCAGCATTTTGCCGCCTTCTCTGACCAGCCAGAAATGCCCGTCCTCTTCCTTTTGAGCAGAGATGAGAAGAGATCCTCCTGGCATCCCTGGGTGGCCTCATCCCTTCTGCAGCTCCATCCGACCTTGGCCCGTCTCCCAGCCTCTGTTTTTTCTCACTTGTCTGCTGTTCCCTTTTTAGCAAGTCCTTCTTTGTCAACTCCCGTTGGTCTTGAATTCCTTTCCCTTCCCCTGCCTCCTCATTGTTGCTTCTCCGAGTTGAGTAAACCTGTTTGTTGAAATCCAAGGTAGGCAAGGAAGTTCAGTTTCAGCTTCTCTTAAAATCAAGACCTGCTGCATGCCAGAATCATCTTACTCCTCTCACCTCTTCCTGTTCAGATTAGCCTCGTGTGCCTTTTTCTGAAGGAGATCAAGAATCTGAGTAATTAAAGTCACTGTGACTTCGAAGCTTCATTGGAAGGTTTGCAAGAAGACCTTAGGAAGACATCAACCACGTCTTCTTCTGGGCCGGGTGGGTGAGAAGAGACGCTGTGGTGTCCCTCCATTTATTTTAATCCAGATGGTGTCCATCACACACCTTCATTTTGGATTTCTGGGAAAAAATGAGTATTTACACCAGATATTTGAACTCCTGCCTTTCTGATAGCCTCCAAGATCCTTTCTAACTCCCTTATTCTATTGCATCTGTTCCCTTTGAGCAACTGGGTCCCTCAGTTGTTATATTCGCATCCTGGGAGTGGTCCCACCAGACCTCTTTTACCTTTGAAGTCCTACCTGCCTTTTTCTGCTAAGCGTGGAGCTCCTCTGGTGAGCATTGCTACGTAGACAATGATGTCAGTAACATGAATTAATTGTCCAGTTCTGAGTATAAGATTTTGTTCTGTCTTGAGATTTTTGTGACTACTCCCCAAACTTTTAGGGGTGTTGTTTCTCCTCCTTGGAGGCCAAAACACCCAGATCCCATTTGGTCTCCTTCGCCAGATCCCCATGGCTGAGGACAGTGAATTAATCACAGCAACTGATTTAATTCATATTGTATAAACCTGGCCGGCTCCTTTCACCCTTGACATGAGGTCTGCGGTGGGCCACATAGTGATCAAAGGCAGCCCTCTGCCCCCCCACCTCAAATAGTCTGTTGATGGCTTGATGGTACTGTGCAAAAAAAGAAGTAGGACCCAGATAGTCCTCGATGTACAACCAACAATTGGGATCAGCGAGGTGGTCATTAAGTGAGTTGCGCTCAATTTCATGACTTTTTTGCAATGGTTGTGAAACAAATCACTATGGTTGCTAAGTGCTAAGCAAATCCAGCTTCCCCCATTAACTTGGCTTACCAGGAGCTGCCTCCCCGGGGGGGGGTGTCACAAGGGTCAGTTATATGATCCAGGATGCTGCGACTGTCGTAAATGCAGACTATCGTTCCCCAGTGCACAAAGGATGCGGCGATGGTCATGGCATGAGGGGCCATGAGTCCCTTTTTTCATTATTATTCTTCATTATATCTTCAGAGAGTTGCTGAAAGAATGGTCGTAAGTCGAGGACTACTTGTATTGATAACATATCATAAAAAGGAGATCTCTCGGTGAGGCAGATGCAGTCTTTAAAGCTTTGTCCTCAGTTTCCCTGGCTTCCGGCCTTTTCTGCTCCTTCCTGCGCAGAGCGAGGGACACTTCAGGAGCCGATAGAAGCAATTCTAAAGTGAATTTGCTCAGAAATGGGCTTTGTTGTGATTCCTGCAAAAACAGTTGCAGTCAGGCCGATTTTTTCCCTTTTCTGAAGGATGCAATTGGAACCATGAGCAGACCTGGAACATTTAACGGATCCCAGATTCCTGGGGAATGCAGGTGCGATCTTCTGCATCAGGGATCTGTTTCTTCGACTTCTCTTCCCAGCCATCTGCCAACCACAAACCTAGTTTGCAGCCCTCCCTCCCGCTTCCCTATGAGCCTTTCATAGGCTCATTCTGCCATCGTGGCCCATCTGTGTGGTGGTTTGCTAAACAGACAGCGGGAAAATATGGGGAAATTGGCTTCCACCTGTCTCCATGCTTAGCTCTCACCATGTGGCTGCTCCAGAGATGCCAAATCAGACACAAACACACACCTGCTGTGCTGTCTGTTCTTGGAAAAGGCTGTGGGGATTTTGTGCATGGGTTTTTCTCCCCTTCAAATAAAAATTTGGGGTACCTTAAAAACCTCAGTTTTGTCCCTGTTCAGTGTCTTTAAACAGACATCCCGATGCCTTTAAAGCAATGTTTTTCAATTTCAGCCATTTTCAGATGGGTGGACTTCAATTCCCAGAATTCCCCAGCCAGCTGGCTCGGGAATTCTGGGAGTTGAAGTCCACATCTGAAAATGGCCAAAATTGAGAATCAATCCTCTAAAGATCATAGATGCCAACTACCATAAGCCCTAGGCATCATAGAAATATAGCTCAGTGTTGTGGGAGTTGCAGTATACCAAACTACAGAAAGCACCCGTTTTTTCTGGATTTTTCCACTTCGAGCAGCTTTTTTCTTCTGCTTCCTCCTGACTGTTGTTCTGTTTTCTGCCTCTCGCCTCTGCCTGTTCTGGATCTGCTGCTGGGGTGAACTTTGAGCTGCAATAAAGTGGAGATCACAAGATGAATTTCTGAGCGGGCGGAAGCAGCCGGACTGCCATGCTCTCTCTGCAAAAAACTCTCTTTCTTGGCTAATGAGGAGGGTTTTTGAGCAGGGTCACAAGGGTGGAGGCCAAGGAAACATGCCCGGGAAAGGAATCAGCCAGGGAGGGGCTGGGGAGACTCCTTCTGGCTCATGGACAGGTACGCTCGTCCCTGCAGCGGAGGCCAAAGCGATTTCTTCTTCAGTCAACTCATCACCGACTCACGGGGTTGGAAGTCAGCAGTGCAGCCCAAAGTGACTTTGAGAATGACGAGGTCTCTGGGTTGGAAAGCCTTTGCTAAAGGCCGGTGGTGGGGAGAGGAGGACCCCCAGGAATCAGGAGATGGGTCATGGGAAGTGGGCGTTTGAATAGAGAATGTGGAATAACAGAGTTGGAAGGGGCCTTGGAGGTCTTCTACTCCAGGAGACTCTATACCAGGGGTGCCAAACTCAATTTCATTGAGGGCCGCCTTAGGGTTATCTTTGACCTCAGGGTTCTGGGGTGGGCGTGGCCAGGGTGGGCGTGGCCAGCTCAACATCACTGGTGTCGGGCGCGCCTGTGGTGGCCCAAGTGCTCTGCCAGCAAAAACGGGCGCCTGAGCTCTGTTTTGGCTGTGATGGGCTCCTCCAAGCCTCTGCCAGCAAAAACAGAGCCTGGGAGGCCCACGCGTTTTCTCTGGCAGAGGCTTCTCAGGCCAGTCCTTGGCTGTTTCCAGGGCATCCCTGCGGGCCAGATCTTGAGTTTGATATCCCTGCTCTATACCATTCCAGATAAGTGGCTGTCCAGGCTCTTCTTAAAACGCCTCCTGTGATGAAGCCCCCACAACTTCTTGAGGGAAGCTGGTTAATTGTTCTCACTATCAGGAAATGTCTCCTTAGTTCCAGGTTGCTTCTCTCCTTGATAAGTTTCTATCCGTTACTTCTTCTCCTGCTTTCTGGTGCTTTGGAGAACAGGTAGACCCCCCTCTTCCTTGTGGCAGCCCCTTAGATAGCGGAAGGCTGATATCACGTCACCCCTAGTCCTTCTCCTTGCTAGACTAGAGATACCCGGTTCCCACCACCATTCATCATACTCTTTAGTTTCCAGACCCCTTTGTTTGAAATGGATTTGGTACCTGGAGCTCTCCAAGGAAGCAGGATCAATCCAGATCAGTGTTCCTCAACCTTGGCTGCTTTAAAATGCATGAACTTCAACTCCCTGATTTCCCCAGCCACTTTGAACTGTCATTATACAAAGGGTTGTAAGTCAAGGACCACCTGTCACTAAAGTCACAAAATACAGAATAGCAACAGCACTTAGACTTATACACTGCTTCATGGTGCTTTACAGCCCTCTCTGAGCGGTCTACACAATCAGCATGTTGCCGCCAACAATCTGGGTCCTCATTTTACCGACCTTGGAAGGATGGAAGGCTGAGTCAACCTTAAATTGGTTAGGATCAAATTGCCCAACTGCTGGCAGTCGGCAGTCAACAGAAGTAGCCTGCAGTACTGCATTCTAACCACTGCGCCACCTTGAAATATTTGCTTGATGGAGAGACCCGTCTGCAGATTCAGAAGCCGTAGAATTTTCTGCTCTGGAACTTTTGAATTGTCTTCCAACTTGACAGTTGATGACGGTCACAAAAGACGTGTGGCCGTTGCAGGCATGTTGTGAATTGCTTTGCATGTGTGGACAAACTTTGGCAAGAGAAAGCAGCGCAGCGAGTGTCCTTGCAAACATTTGTGCCTCTTTGGAAATCAGCCCGAGCAATTAGAGCCCCCCTTGGTCTGCAGGGGGGTTCATCGCCAGCTGCCAACTTTTCAGCGGGGTTTCTGTGGTCGTTTCCACGCCTGCTGACGTGTCAGCCAGGCCAGGAAGTGGAGATGACCGCCTTACCGCCCGTCATGTGCTCTGTGCGCCTGAGGTCAGTGTTAGCAGCAAGCGGGCCGGGAGGGAACGGATGCCTGGCTTGGCCTGTGGTACAGCAAAGCGCTGGAAAAGAGGCCGATGCTTAGCAAAACTTGGCCATTTCTGGAGTTTGGTTTGTGGTTCTGTGTCTTTCTTGTTCTGCGGCAGGAAAAAAAGGGGCCGTTGCAAGAATTAAAGCAAACCCAGGGCAAAGAGGAAACAAGAAAGTGTCAACCGAAATACTTCTGAGACTTATAATGGGGGTGCTTTTATGCCCAAAACTTTCAGACCGGCAGTCAGACTGAGATGAAGCTGTGTGGCTCAACAGAGGACAGGCTTTATAAAAGAGCAATCAGTTATGGCAGTGTTGGTCCATGAGGGGGTCGGGGGGGGGAGGAAATCCAAAATTAAATCATTCCTTTAGAGCAAGGTGGACAACTTGACATAGTTGTTTCTATAACAGCAAACTATATTGTAAAGAGTTTTCTTGTTTTTTTCTCTCTCAAGCACAAAGTCCAGAAGCGGTTTCCAAGTAGAAACAGAAGGGAATCTATTCCTTTCTCTAACTGACACAGTCAATGTGGCCGTCTCTGCTAGCGCCATCATTTTCCCCATCTGTTCTTCCGAGGTAGGGATTGACGTCTCTTTCCATTTCTGCCCCTGCTCAGAGAGATCTAGCATGGCGTACTTCATGTACTGGCTCTGGGTCTTCAACCCACTGTGTATCACTGGTGGCACCTCGCTCCTTCTTAGCAAGGAGGAGGCTTGGTCAACCTTCTCAAATGCCTTTCTGAAGTCCAAGCTCACGATCTTCACCACAGGCCTTCATCTTGCAAAGGAAGCAACAAGATTAATGTGGCACATGTTATTTTTAACAACCCCATGCCGGCTCTGGGTAATCACCTTCCTTTCTAAGTGCTTCCAGGCCGACTGATTGAACATCTTCTCCCCGGATTTTCCTAGGCACCGGCGTCACTTGTGCCAGTCTGGAGTTTCCTGGGTTCCCTTTAGAAAGATAGGAAGTTGCTTGTCTGCAGTCTTCTGTGACTTCCATTGAACTCAATTGAGTTCCCCAAAATTACGGCTGCTGGCTCCCAGCACTCTTTAGTTCTCTGTGATGTGACCTTCTTTGGCCAGACTAACTTGAATTAAGGCAGTGCAGCCGGACAGATGCAGCTCTGCCTTCTCCTGCGGGCTGCCACCATTTTGCCCTCTTCTGCTGCTAGTAGACTGGGGTTTCCTTGACTTTCCTTTTGTTCAACACATACTGTCTCCTCCTGAAGCCTCCTCTGCTGTTGTTTGTGTGTGTTTGTGTTTGTGTTTGTGTTTATTGCGAGCCACAACTCAAGTTAAGCCTTAGCCTTCCTGACCCCATCCTGGACTATTTCCACATATCTGTTAGTGCTTCCCCCCCCCTCACCAGTGGTGGGTTGCCCCCGGTTCGGACCGGTTCACAAGTACCGGTAGTAAAACAGGCGTGAGGCTCTGCCCACCAAGCCCAATGTCATTCTCCCCTTCTACCACACAGAGGCATTCAAGGGATTGCGGGCAGGGGTGACTGAGCTCCTTTTTACTGTATTTTTTTCTAAAGCGGTTTGCAATCCTCACCTTGTTTTGCACTGTTGCTTCAACAAGACCTCGCCTCGTCTCGCCTCTCCTTTTTTTTTTTTTTTTGGGTGTAAAAAGTCAGTTGGTTGCGATAAGGTTTGTTCCAAGGATGTTCAGAGACTTGAAAAGGAGAGACAGGTGTCACCAGCAATTTGGCCAAAAAAGGGTGGAGTTAAACACTGTTGAAACAATGCAGTGATTCTTGTACAGATGTTTTCCACCTGGCAAGGCAGAGAAGGTTTTGCAAAGCCCCGTGGACTCTGCAGATGTAGCCCCCTCCCCGAACGCCCCTCAGGAAGAGCTCGCAACCCCCTGGGGCTGGCTCAGAGCTCTCCCACCCCAGAGAAAGGTGCCATCACCCCTTGCAGGCGGGCTTCAGAGTGCGGAGACGCCTTCCGGCAGATGTTGCCTCATGCCACCTTCCCCTGCTCAAGCGTCTGCCCTCAACTTGAACCAACATCTTCTCCTTCCTCATTTCCCCGAAGAATCTCATGAGAAGCCATAAGGAGGGACCAGCCAGCATAGCCCAACGTTTCAAGCTCTCAGCCGCTTCTGCTCTGGACAAGTGGGAGGCCCTGGATTGCCAAAAGTGGGCACTTCTAACATCCGTTTTCTCCTCCTCTTCCTCCTCCTCCATTTCTTAACAGCTGCCGAGTCAGGACCGGCCCCTTTCCGTCTCCTTCAGCCTTCTTGGTGACGGCCAGCTGCTAACCAGCCATGAAACCTGGCCGGTTCCCCTGCCTCCTGGGATGCTTTCTGATGGCTGCAGCCACCCTGGGCAGCAAGGTGGTGCCCAGAATGACCTTTCAGAGAGGTAAGAAGCCACAGCGCAGGACGGTGCCCAGGGAAGTCATCCCTCGGAGGGCCAGGAAGGGGGACGGAGGGCCCCGGGCAGGAAACGGGTGCTGAGAGAGGCACTTCTCACCCTCAGGTTGCACAGTTCAAAGTATGTTACGCCGCATCACCTTAAAGGCAACAAAGCTGTTTGCAGAACTGGTGCAGAGGCCAGGCTGTTTGTTTGTTTATGATTGATTCCATTTATATGCCACCCATTTCACTCTCAAGGGACTCTGGGTGACACTAAAACTTTATTAAAATGAACAGAGATTGAATAAGATATATTTGATTAAACTATTAAATAAGGATCAGAATTGGGACCCAGAATTTCTGATGCTAAGGAAGGCAGTGGCAAAGGGAGTCCCACCCGATTTTATGATCTTGTTGTTAAGTGAATCATTGCGGTTGTTAAGTGAATCTGGCTTCTCAATTGACTTTTCTTGTCAGAAGGTTGAATAAGTTGCATTTAATTATGACAGTTAAATAAGGGCCAGAATTGGGACCAAGATTTCTGTTTTTAAGAAAGGCGGTTGCAGAGAGTTTGCCATGGTTGTTAGGCAAACCACTGCAGTTATTAAGTGAATCATGGGGTCATTAAGTGAATCCAGCTTCCCCCAGTGACTTTGCTTGTCAGAATTTGAGAGGGATGGTCTCAAATAGAGATCACATGACCCTGGCATGCTGGTTGCCAAGTGCTCAAATTTAGATCTTGTTAATGTAGGTCAGGGCCCTCCAACCCCCCGGCCTTCAGCCTTTCAGAACCGGGCTGTGGAAGTGGTGGGCCAGCGTGTGCATATGTGCAGGCGTCCCCACTCGCACAAGTAGCATGCAAGCGTGTGTGTGCGCACTCTATTTGTGCAAAGCCAGCCCTTCCCCCCATCTGCGAAGCCAAAAAGGTTGGGGAACTCTGCCGTAGAATATGCTGCAATGGTCATAAATGTGAGGATTGGTCATAAGTCACTTTTTCCATAGTCGTCATCACTTTGAACAGCCACTAAACGAATGGTTATAAGTCGAGGATGTAATGTCTATACAGCTAGGGAAAAGGAGGGGGCCAGGAGCCTCTCCAGCCCCCCCTGGAATTTGGGCAGGTTCTCCCCTCTTTAAATCATTTCCAATTGAATCGCTTTCTCTGTTTTATTCATTTTTCATTATCACTGTTATAATTTATCCCTGTAGTGTTGTGACTTTGATTAGCTATGGGTTGTTTTTATTTACTGATGTTTTTCTTTACGGATGTGTATGTTTGTTGTTGTTGTGTAAACTGTAGCAAGCCTCTGTTAATCCAGGCGCATCTAATTGGAATGAATCAATACAGAATATGCCAAAAATCAGCAATATTGAATGAAAGGCACCTGGGCTCCAGTTAGCACTTGCTGTTTCTCTCAGGAAACCTGGAACCATATTTCAGGCTAGTAGGATATTTAGGCCCCTTTCAAGCATGCGAAACCTCCTGAACAGCATCTCTTGCAGCATGTTAGTTTGATTGTAAATGACAAAGCTTTCCTTTTCTGGAGATGCACTGGAAAACTCACATCGAAGTGATTGAAGTTGGGGTGGCCAGCCGACACCATCACGTCTCCCACAATTTCCTTCTTCAGGGGAAGCATCAGAGCTTCACAGGGTTTGTTATAGGAGCCCCACCGTCCTCCCTGCCAACTCTTGGGTCAGAGACCCAATTTTTCAATAGCTGTTGCTGTATTTGCAGCATTTATGTAGCATTTCTACATGCTGATTGTCCCCCTCAAAGCCCTTTGTGGCTCAAGTCCCGGTTACTTGAAGGACCATCTTTTCCCATTATATCCACCCAACCCACCAGAGCAAGGAGGTAGAGGGTCTCCTCTCTTAAGGAGGTCCACCTGGAGGGACCCAGAAGAAGGGCCTTCTCGGTGGTGGCTCTCTCTCTGTGGAACATCATCCCTGCGGAGACAAAATTGGTCCCACCTTGACGCTCTTTCAAAAGGCCCTGAAGGTACGGTTTTGCCAACATGTCAGGGGACCCCAGAGGGTTATGCAGCCCCTGCTTTGTAGGGCTCTGTCAGCCTTGTCAAGTAGACTGGAATCACGACCAGAGGAGCTAATTCTACCCCATTGTATGGCAACATGAGCAGAATCTTGCAAGTCTGAAAGGACAAATCTCCCACCGTCTCATTTACAGCCTGAGTTCTTTTATGGGGTGTGTGTCCTTTTGTTAGCCTTTTTCTCCGCCCATTTTGCAGCTGTGGGCTCAGCTGTCTCTTATCTGATACTCCCTTGGCAGCATCTCTTCACCTGTCTCCTAAGCTTGTTCCTACATGCCGCTCCTCTCTCTAAAGCAGGGGTCTCCAACCTTGGCAACTTTAAGACTTCAACTGCCAGAGTTCGTCAACCAGCTTTGCTGACTGAGGGACTCTGGGAGTTGAAGTCCACAAGTCTTAAAGTTGCCAAGGTTGGAGACTCTTGCTCTGAAGGATCGCTGCCAGCCCTAGGGCTCCTAAGTGTGGGGCAGACATGGCTTAGAAGCCCTTATCCCATTTCCCTCATCCAGCCCATGAGGGAGGACCTTTCCCTAGTGCCATGGAGAAGTGCCTTCCGTCTGCTGAAAACTTTTCTGGCAGGGATGCATGGATCCCTCCTCCTGACCCCCTCCCCAGTCCATGCACATCGTGGTGCCCCTCCAAGATAATGGAGAAAGGCCCGTAAAGGGGGAGGCTCTGAGTCACCTCTCTTTGCCACTGGCTTCACCACTGCTTAAGCTCAAAATCCAGGCAATGTTTGCAGAAATTAAAACTCATGAGAAGAATCGGCCTCGCTTGCTGATGGTTGGCAGCACAACACCACTTTCCCCCCAGTCATGGATTCCTTGTGTTAAAATGGAAATTAATTAATCCAGCCACTTGCAGGAGATTTGAAATCCAGCTCCTTTTGGTGCCACCCCAAGGTTGGCCCTGCTGCCTGCCAGCTTTGGCACCACCCAAGGTCCCTGAGTAGGTGAGGGGAAGGAGGGAAGGGGCGTCCTGGGCCACCTCTCTGGGTTAATTGTCGGCATCTTCCCTGAAGCTTGCAAAGGGCGGGCAGGCGATAAAAGCAAGGAATTTAGGCTGAGTTGCCGTTGAGAGGCAGCCTGTTAATTATAGGAGCTGCTCTCTGGCTTTAAAAGGACCTGTCAAGTCAACCCTGCTTCCTTCCTGGGCTGGAGCTGTTAAGGGGCGAGTCCTCCTCATTTTCTTCTCCTTGGCTTCCTGCCCTTCAAGACAAGATGCAGGCAGGGTCCCTTCTGCTCTGTCCTCTAAGCAGAGGGTGACAGGCAGGAGGTGGCGAGTGACCGAGCTCTCCTTCGCTCGGCTCCTTCATTTGCTGCCCAGGAAAAAAAGAACAAAGCCGGTAAATCCAGTGGGAAAAATTCTCTGCCTCGATTCTGAAGTGCAGGTAGTTCTCCAGTTATGGAATGGAGCCCAAAATTGGTCTTGCTATAAGTGAGATGTTGTAAAGTGAGTTTTGTCCCATTTTACAACCTTTCTCGCCACAATTGTTAACTGGATCACTGCAGCTGTTAAGTGACGAACACGGTTGTTAAGTGAATCTGGCTTCTTCCCCATTAATTCTGCTTGGCAGAAGATTGAAAAAGGGGATCACATGACCCCCCCCGGATGCTGCGACCGTCATAAAGATGAGTCAGTTAGTTGCTAAGCGCCTGAATTTTGATCAGATGACCATGGGGATGCTGCCAGGGTCGTAAGTGTGAAAAGCGGTCATAAGTCACTTTTTTCAATGCTGTTGCAACTTTGAACGGTCACTAAATGAACTGTTGTAAGTGGAACACTGTATTTTACAGCCTTTTTTTGTGGCAGTCATTAAGTGAATGTGACAGTCAAAATAATGGTGTCGTCCGTTCAGCTGAGTCCGGCTCATGGCGATTCTCTGGGCCGGGACCCTCCCCCGCTTCTGATCTTGCGCTGCTCCTCCCAGTCCTTCTCTGCTCTGGCCAGGTCAGCTTTGAGGGTGTCCAGTCACAGTGTTCTTTGGCGGCCGGTTTTCCTTTCACCACTAACCATAGTAATAATTTCTTTCTCCAGTGAATTTCCCCACATGACATGGCCAAAATAAGTGAGACTTTAAAATAATAATAATAATAATATCAATCGTAATAATAGATGCCTTGGGTGCAATCCCAAAACATCTGGGGCACCACCTGAGCACCATCGGCATTGACAAAATCCCCATCAGTCAATTGCAGAAGTCAGCTTCATTCGGAACAGCTGAGGTGCTGTGTAGAGACCTTTAACACCATCTAACGCCAATATTTGTCTGGAATAGTAGAGGGTCTCTTGCTTGAGCAGAGGGTCAGACTAGAAGATCTCCAAGATCCCTTCCAATTCTATTTGGTATTCTATATCTGCCTATCCCAGGTCTTGGGAAAGACTTGACAGTGGGTAAAAATACCAATTCCAGTTTGAACATCTGGCTGACGGTGTGATGAATACCCCTCCTACTAGGGGTGAGAGGTTAAACCCACCCTGGGGCCTGATTGTTTTGTTTCCTGATGGAAGAAGAAAGGGGTTTTTGGCATGGTTTGTATATTGAGTTGATCAGTCTGTTTGTTTAATTGTTAAATTTATTTGCTTCCCATCTTGTCATGGGACTCTTCCGGGTGGCAGAGCCGGCTGGGGAATTCTGGGAGCTGAAGTCCTAAAGTCCTAAAGTTCCCAGGATTGGACACCCTGGTCTCAATGCTGTGATGGAAGAGAATCCTTCACACAACAGGTTGAAGTCCCTGGGAGGAAGGGCATCTCTGGGTCATCAGCGCCGGCTGGGGAATTCTGGGAATTTTAGCCATCTCAAAGTGTCCAGGCTTGACTTTACGAGAGAGAAACTCAGGAAATATCCCTCTTTGTTATTCTGGTTGGGGGACTTTTTCTTTCTTTGGAGCAAGTGCTTGGTTGCGTCTTACACACACACACACACACTTTTCTTAGCCTTTGTTTGGGGGTCATTTTCTTCATTCCTCTCTTTTGGCTGCTTGCAGCTTTCTAAGCCTGGGATTCCACTTTTTCACCTTGAGAGCCTCCGGTCTGCCACCCACTCATGGCTGGTTGAGATTCCTGATGTTTTTCTTGTAAAGCTGCTGGGAAATCTGGCAGCTGTTTAACATCTGGCTGAGCAAGACACCAGGTGCCATATAAAGGGGGGGCACCCCAAAATGGGGGAACCAAGAGCCCCGGATTTTGTAAGAGAAGAAACAGGCTCCCGGGTCTTGCTCAAAATGTCCTGAACCGGCCAAGTTGCACAAAGCAGGCTGCCTCCCGGGGGGGGGAGGGTTGATGGCCCCCACATTTGCCCGCCTGCTCCAAGGATGCCTTCCCCCACACTATAAAAAAGAGGTTGAGGCTCTAGAAAAAGTGCAGATGAGAGCAAGCAGGATGATGAGGGGACTGGAGGCTAAAACACAGGAAGAACGGTTGCTGGAACTGGGCCTGGCTAGTCTAGTGAAGAGAAGGACCAGGGGAGACAGGAGAGCATCTTCCAGTATTTGAGGGGCTGCCCCAGAGAGGAGGAAGGGGGCCAAGCTATTTTCCAAAGTACCCGAAGGCCAGACAAGGAAGAATGGATGGAAACTGACCAAGGAGAGATTCAAGCTAGAAATGAGGAGGACAGGGCCGGATTTTCCTATAGGCTAACTAGGCTTCAGCCTAGGGCCTCAAGATCAAGAGGGGCCTACATTCAAATTGTTAGCAAAATTAAAATTACACTTTCACTATAGGTGAAAGGGCCTCATAAGTGGAATAGCCTAGGGCCTCTTTTCATCTAAATCCGGCCCTGGAGGAGGAATTTCCTGACAGTGAGAATAATCAACCCATGGAACAGAATTTGTCTTCAAAAGTTGTGGGAGCTTCATCACTGGAGGCTTTCAACAAGAGACTGGGCTGCCATTTGTCAGAAATGGTGTAGGGCCTCCTGCTTGGGTGGGGGGTTGGACTAGATGACCTATAAAGGCTCTGTTAATCTGTTAATAATGCTTGTGGGAGCTTCATCACTGGAAGTTTTCAAGAAGAGACTGGGCTGCCATCTGTCAGAAATAGTGTAGGGCAGTGATGGCGAACCTTTTCGGCACCGAGTGCCAAAAAGGTTGTGTGAAAACATCAGGCGTGCATGCACGTGCTTGGAAAAGCTGAACTTCTGGGTACTAGCGTGCACGTGCGCCTGACAATCAGCTGGCTGGCACACATGTGCAGGCTGGGTTTCGGCACTCCTGCATGCATGAAGGGATCGTGTTCTGGAAAAGTTGAACTTCCGGGTTCTGGTCCGCATGCACACCCGACAATCAGCTGGCCGGCACGCATGCACACACCGGTTTTCAGCACTGCTCAATGCGCAAAGGACAGTTGATTGTCATGCACGCATGTGCGCCAGAAACCCAGAAGACAAACAGGCTGCGCATGCTGGGTGACATGGTTTCACGTGCCACTTTGGGCACGCGTGCCATAGGCTTGCCATCACGGGTGTAGGGTCTCCTGCTTGGGCGGGGGGTTGGACTAGATGACCAGCAAGGTCCCTTCCAGCTCTGTTAATCTGTATACATGTATTCCTTTCTCCTCCAGGGGACCCCAGCCGTGAGGTCGGCACCTTCAGCCAGGAGGGGATCCTCAGCTATGACACTTTCCTCCTCAGTGCAGACGGTGCAACTCTCTTCGTGGGAGGGAGGGACGCCATCCTCGCCCTCAATATCAGCAGCTCCCCCATCAGGCTGAAGGGGAAGGTGAGTGGAAGCGGGGGATTTGGGGAGGGGGAGACCAGGGGGGCACGAGAGCTGGGGGGAGACTCCCTCTTCTGCTTGAAAAGGGTCGGTTCCCACTTTGGAGGAGGGGAGATCCTGACCTAGTGGTTAAGCCACCAGACTTGAAACCGGGAGATTGGGAGTTCTAGTCCGGCTTTAGGCATGAAAGCCGGTTGGATGACCTTGAGCCAGCCCATCTCTCTCTCTCAGCCCAGCCCACCTCATAGGGTTGCTTTTGTGGAGAAAATACGAGGGAAGAGTATTAGATACGTTTGCCACTATGAATTATTTATAAAAACAGGTAAAGGCGGGATCCAAATACACACATAAATAAGCCTTGTTTCTCCTTAATTCCTCCCTTCCCAGCCAGGGATTCAAAGACCCAAATGAGGCCTTTCAGGAGCTGCTGTTCCAACATCTGGATGGAGGAAGACAGTCCTCAACAGTCCTATTTATTCCTTATTAATTAAATGTATTGGCCACCCGTTTTACCATGGGGTAACGCTGGGCAGTATTAAAATGCTCTATCAAGTGGCAGAGCCTCCCCCTCCTCCTCCAGGATCCTCACCCCAAGGCTTCTGAGCTGGTTTTTCTTTCATTCTGTTAGAAACGGAAATGTGGGCTCTGCTACCTTGGGGTTTTTCTTTGCTTCAAAGTGGAGCTGCTAAGGGTGGCTGACATCCTGTTTTGGAAAGTGGCTAAGAGCTGACAAGTCTGTAAATATAACTTGGTACCAGGGGTGAAATGCTCCCGGTTTGGACCGGATCGCCTGATCCGGTAGCGATGGTGGCGGGTGGTTCGGAGAACCGGTAGCAAAAATCCCTGCCCGCCCCCCCGCCATGCCCAGCTGAGCTGCACAATCATCAGAGGCTTTTTTTTTTTTTTTACTTTTAAAAGCATTTTTTCTACAACCTCTTCGGCCGAAAAAATGCTTTTAAAAGTTAAAAAAAAAAAAAAAAGTTGGCCATGCCCACCCAGTCACATTATCCCCCCCCCCACCAAGCCACGCCCACAGAACCCATAGTGAGACGTTTTAGATTTCACCCCTGCTTGGTAGAGAAAAGTATGTGTCCAGGATCTGCTTGAAAATGTGTGGACTTCAACTCCCAGAATAGCTGGCTGGGGAATTGTGGGGATTGAAGTCCCAAGTATAAGGTATTTGTTGCAGGGGTTGAGAAACAGTGGTGCATCAAAGGGCTTTCTTTCTAAAAAAAAAAAAAACCTTTTAACAGAATAAAAGTTGGAAGGGGTCTTGGAGGTCATCTAGTCCAACCCCCTGCTCAAGCAGGAGCCCCAAGGCTTAGACCGTTCCAGACAAATGGATGTCCAGCCTCTTCTTGAAAACCTCCAGTGTTGGAACACCCACAACTTCAGAAGGCAGGCTCCAAATCTTTTGGGGAGATCAGGCATGAAGAAGCTGTGAACACTCGCTATTCTGTGTCTCTTTTCCGGCCAGTTTCTCTGGGAAATCACCCCGTTTTTCCTGCAGCAGGCGCCTCGTTGAAGGGAAAGGAGGATCTCTGCTGACTTCTATGTCAGCCCCATCGATAATGTCATCATGGCATCCTTTCTGAAGAAAAGGGGCGTGGGATGCATTTCAGAAGGGACCCTCCCTACACTTCCGGGAGACTTCAAAGGCAGAGATTAAGACTTTTCCTTTCTTTCTGAGCAGCGGGTTAGACTAGAAGACCTCCAAGGTCCCTTCCAACTCTCTTATCCCATTAAATGCTTTCAGTCTTGCAAGGTTCTGCTAATGTAACCTGAAATGAAGCTGGAGCTTCTTGTGCTTCTTGTCTGGACTAACAGCCCCCCAAGACTAGCGTTCACCCTCCCATATCCAGCACCCTCTGAGACCAAGCTCTCTCGTTTATTTATTTAGCATATGGCATATCATACACGGGTTTGCAATATATATATATATATTAACATTTCGCCTAGATCAGGGGTGTCAAACTGGATTACTTTGAGGGCCGGTTCAGCATTGTAGTTCTCCTCCGTGGGCTGGCGGGGCGGCAGGGGGGGAGACAGGACAGACAGACGCCTCCTGCACCACTTTACTGGCCAAAACGGGCCAAGGGGGCGGCATGTGCCCCCCCCCGCACCTCGTTTTAATCCTCCCTGGCCTCCAGCAGCACTCTGCCGGCCAAAAACGGGCCGCATGGAGGACCCCCCTGTTTTTGGCCGGCAAAGTGCTACAGGAGGCCAGGGAGGATTAAAACGGGCTGTGGGGGGGGGGCGCATGCAGCCTGTTTTGCCTGGCAGAGGCACCGCGGGCCGGATTTAAGCACCCCACGGGCCTTGAGTTTGACACCCCTGGCCTAGATTAAAACAAAACACGCAATAAAATAGGAATGTTAAAAACTATGTTCAAATACCAACGTCTAGGCCATCTAACCATTGAAGTGCAGCCTTGTTTATATTAAAAACCCCCCTCAGCTTACAGCTCTCTCATAATTACGTTGCTTTGCTGATGAGGAAGTCAAAGCCTGGCCAGCTTTTGCTTTCTGCTTCCTTCCCTTTTTCTCATGCTCTGCTTCTTCTCCTCTCCCGCCCCCCCAGATCCCCTGGAGCCCCAGCCCGGAGAAAAGGAGGGAGTGCGTCTTCAAGAAGAAAAGCAACGAGGTGAGGGCAGTCGCGGCTCCTCCACCTTCCCCCGGGGCCTGAAATAACCTGATTATTCACCTGGTAGATTGAGTTGTAAACTTAGAAGCACGGGTAAACCTCAAGTTATGACCCTGCCCGTTATAGTCGTACAGGTGACCTACAGGGTGACTAGGTGGCTCAGTGGTTATGACGCTGAGCTTGTCGATCAGAAAGGTCGGCAGTTTGGGGGTTCGAATCCCTAGTATAGGTCTCCTGCTTGAACAGGGGGTTGGACTAGATGACCTCCAAGGTCCCTTCCAACTCTGTCACTGTTACCTGTCATGAGTCTAGGTAGTCTTCAACATAGGACCACAATAGAGCCAACATTTGCATTGCTAAGTGAGACAGTTGTTAAGTGAGTTTTGCCCTGTTTTATAACCTTCCTTGCTGCAGTTCTTAAGTAACATGGTTGTTAAGTGAATCTGGCTTCCCCCTTATCTTTGCTTGTTGGAAAGTCTCAAAAAGTGATCACGTGACCCCGGGACACTGCAACCGTCATAACTATGAGTCAACAGCCAAGACGGACGGGTGGGTGCCTGGCCCTCAGAATTTCAGATCTATAGTAGATAGTAAATCCCCTTTTTAAGGTAGGCTGTAATTTTGAACAATTGCCAAGCAACCAGCTGTAAGTTGAGGACTAGTTTTAGACTGGTTTGCAAACCTCCCCCCCTCCCCAAAAAAGCATTTAACGTAGTACATCTCCCCTCCCCTCCCCTGAATTGCTACCTAAGGTTGGGGATTTCAGGTCCCCCAGAGATGCTTAGAAAGAAGCTTTCAGGCTGCAGACTGCCAAGAAAAGTATTCAATAAATAAAGGGAAGGTAAATTCAGGAAATGATCAAACTGAGAAGTGAAATGGAAAATCTGATTCCCCTCCCCCCCCCCCATTTCCTACCCTCCGGCTCAGTTCTGCTTCTTAAGTACCGTTTCGTGTGTGTGTGTGTGTTTAGCAAAATTTAAGCGGGAACTGACTTGCCCTCCCCTCCCAATTCTCCTTCCGCAGACGGAATGCTTCAACTTCATCCGCATCCTGGTTCAGCTGAACGAGACCCACCTTTACACCTGTGGCACCTACGCCTTCAGCCCCACCTGTGCCTATATTGTGAGTCTCCGGGAAGCAGCGGAATGGATCTTGCAGAGTGGTCCCTAAATTACTCACAAAGCACTTTATGATTATTATTTCTCCCACATATAAATACCTAACACACCCTGAGTGGAAGGCAGAGGGATTGTTTTGGTGGAGGAGGGTCTTCTCTCTTACCCCACACAGGGAGACCCTTGAAGTGCAAAAAAATGATGATCGGGTGGTGGTTTTGTTGCTTGGCCGAGTCGCATTCCTTCCAGGGTTACTAATTATGAGCACAAATCCGTTGCATTCTTGGCAGAGAGCAAGGCTTGAAAACAGGGTTACTTCTAGGCCAGGAATGCACACTTCTGTGGCAGACTTCTGGCCTTTTATTCAGTTTTATTTATTAGGTTTTTATCCTGCCTTTATTAGCTTATAAATAACTTGAGGCAGCAAGCATACCTAATATCTCTTCCTCCTCCTGTTTTCCCCACCACAACCACCCTGCGAGGTGGATTGGACCGAGAGAGGGACTGGCCCAAAGTTACCCAGCCGGCTTTCATCTCTAAAGCGGGACTAGAACTGACCGGCACCCGGTTTCTAGGTCAGCATTTCCCCCTCTACAGTCGACTGGCATGCCAAGGGTTTTGCTGCAGGGTGAAAGTGTGGGGGAGCCTTGGGTTTGCCCATTGGCGGCCATGGATTTCACGGTTTCCCTTCTCTCCCACTTGGGATGACAATGTGATAGCAACCTCTGGAGGCACATTGACAGGACTTGGGATTGTGGGGGAACTTGGATTTTGCACCCAGGGCCGAGACGCTGAGCTGCCAGCCCAGCAATTCTCTGCAGAGGCTTCCCTGCCCAGGAGGAAGCGAGAGTCCTCCTGCCTCTCAGCCTCCATCTCCGGATTAGTCATTTCAGTCAGTGGGTTCTTACAGCACTTTGTCACCAGATCCGTGGGGTTGAAGTGATCCCTGGATCAGGAGATCCGAGTTTCAAGAGGGTCCCAGTGGGTGATTTCGAGGGACTCCCCTTCCTCGCCCCCTCCCCCCGTTTTTAGGCTGCCTTATTTATTTATTTATTTATTTATTTATTTATTTATTTATTTATTTATTTATTTATTTATTTATTTATTTATTGAATTTCTATACCGCCCTTCTCCCAAGGGACTCAGGGCGGTGAACAGATTAAGATTTCATATACATATAATATATATATATATTTATAAACAATAAACAATAAATTGAGTCAACTTGGTGTATCTGCTAAGACCTTGGCATAGAATTTAGATGTTTATGCTAGCCCTGCTTATTGAAACAGAAAGGTCTTCAGGGCACATCGGAAAGTGCCCGGAAAGTGGCCTTGCAAGTTAATTGTGAAAAAAAATAAAATAACAAAATAAAATACATGCAGTCCTTGTCTTATGATGACAGTGGAGCCCAAAATTTCTGTTGGTTGTTAACTGAATTTTACACCACCCTGTGATCTTTCCTTTGCCACAATTGTTAAATGAATCACTGCCGTTGTTAAGTGAGTGACAATGGCACTCAACGGTGGTTGAGTGGATCTGGCTCCCCCATTGACTTTGCTTGTCAGAGGGTCACAAAAGGGGATCACGTGACCCTGGGAGACACCACGGCCGTCATAAATAGGAGCCTGTCGCTAAGCAGCCAAATTTTGATCATGTGACTATGGAGATGCTGCCACAGTCATTAAGTGTGAAAACTGGCCACTTTTTTCAGGGCTGTTATAATTTCGAATGGTCCCGAAACAAATGATGGTTAAATCAAGGACTCTGTAAGCATGGATGAGGAGGGGGCCTGTCCTTTGGGGGAGATTTCCCTTCACTTCCCCATCTTTTCTTGTCTTGCCAGGACGTGGAGAATTTCACTCTGGTGGCCGATGCCAAAGGGCAGCCCCTCCTGCAGGAAGGCAAAGGGCTCTGCCCCTTCGACCCGCGGCACCAGAACACGGCGCTCATTGTCGGTGAGCAGAGCTGGGCACCTGGGGGGGAGCCAGGGTGCGTGTGTCCTGGGGAGATCACATTACAAAAAAGACATTGAGACTTTGGAAAAAGTGCAGAGAAGAGCAACTAAGATGATTAAAGGCCTGGAGACTAAAACATAGGAAGAAAGGTTGGAGGGTTTATGCTTGGTTAGTCTAGAGAAAAGAAGAATTAGGGGTGACATGATAGCAGCCTTCCAGTATTTGAGGGGCTGCCACCAAGGAGAGGAGGTCAATTTATTCTCCAAAGCCCCTGAAGGCAGGACAAAAAACAAGGCATGGAAACTAACTAAGGAGAGAAGCAACCTGGAATTAAGGAGAAACTTCCTAACAGTGAGGACAATTAACCAGCTTGCCACCAGAAGTTGTGGGAGTTCCCTCACTGGAGGTTTTTAAGAAGGGACTGGACGGTCACTTGTCTGAAATGTTGTAGGGCAGTGATGGTGAACCTTTCCAGCACCGAGTGGCCAAACTGGAACGTGTGCGCTTGCGGCGGAGCACCGGAAACCCAAAGATCAACTTGCCAGCTCGCGTGCACGTGCCGGAAACCAGAAGAGCAGCTGGCGATGGCTCTGCATGCCACCTCTGACACGCGTGCCATAGGTTCGCCATCATGGGTATAGGGTCTTCTGCTTGAGCAGGGGGCTGGACTAGAAGACCTCCAAGGTCCCTTCCAGCTCTATTCGGATTCTCACTTCTCACACTTCTGCCTAGGAAGACCACCAGCGGAAGCAGGGAAGCATTTAAGCCGCAGCCTGGTTTTTATGAAGGTTGCACGGATCCTTTCGAACAGCTTCCCTGACCCCTTGCCCTGCATCGGTCCTTGACCCCTCAGATCCCAAGGCTACAGTGCTGAGGATTCTAGGTTGTGTAGTCCACTATCATTTCAGAAGCCGACTTGGCCGGGGGGTCTGTAGATCCACACAGGGGTCTGTGCCGTAGAGAAGAGGCCTTGTCTTCACCTGGCCTCTTCCGTGGTTGAGCCTTTCCTTGCGAGGTTGCCTTGGGGAAGGGGAAGGGGGAGCCCAAATCTCAGATTTCCAGACCAAGCAGGTTCCCATTAGAAGCATCAGCAGCGGAGTTGCTTTATTTATTATTTTGACTTTATTTCTTAAATTTATTGGCTGCCCATCTTACCACAGGGCAACTCTGGGTGTCTTACAATATTGAAAGGATAAGACTTGTTTGCAGGTTTTGGAGTCAGCGATGGGCCCTAAATAGGGTGGGGGTGCCAAAGAGGAGGAGACAAAAAATGGAGCTCCTGCCATCAGGTTCAGGGTCCTCAGATGGAGCCTGCTCCCTTGGTTTGGAGACCCTCCCTCTATTCATGCCCCACGTGTTTATAGAATAATTGAATAACAGAGTTGGAAGGGACCTTGGGGGTCTTCTAGTCCAACCCCCTACTCAAGCAGGAGACCTTGTTGCATCCCGGATAAATGGCTGTCCACTCTCTTTAAAAACCTCCCGAGATGGAGCACCCACAGCTTCTGAAGAAAAGCCTTTCCACTGATCAATTGTTCTCATCGTCAGGAAATTTCTCCTTAGTTCTAGGTTGCTTCTCTCCTTGATTTGTTTCCATTCGTTGCTTCTTGTCCTACCCTCAGGCGCTTTGGAGAACAGGTTGACACCCCCCCCCCCCGCTCTTCTTTGTGGCAGCCCTTCAAATCCTGGAAGGCTGCTACCATGTCCCCCCTGGTCCTTCTCTTTGTTAGGCTAGACATTCCCAGTCCCTGCAACCGTTCTTTCTTCCTCTGTTTTAGTCTCCGATCCCCTCGTCCCCTGTTGGAATAGCTTCTTTTATCAGCTGCTACTCTTTTGTTTTTTCTTACTGTTATTTATGATTCTTTATTGTCTCTACTTACTCTTTCTCTCAGGAACCTAGTAATGGGCTTCATTTGCCAGTTTTGTCATTATTTTATTTCTTCATTTACTAAATTTATATGCCCCAACATCTCACTTTCGAGCGGCCCCGGGGAGTTTATCCTTTACGAAACAGGGTTTTGTTTTCGAAAGCCGCCCTGCTTGCATTCAGATGAATGCCTTCCATGAAGATTTGCGGGGATGAAAAACAGGCAAAAGGTCTGCAGGGCCCCCCATCTCATGTTCTGCTCATCCCCACCCCAGATGGAGACCTCTACACGGGCACCATGAATAACTTCCAGGGGAACGAGCCGGTCATCTCTCGAACCCTGGGCAGCCGGACCGTTCTGAAGACTGACAGCTTTCTCTCCTGGCTTCACGGTGAGGGCAGAGGCAGGGGGGGGGGGAAGGGTCTTAGCCCCTCCCACGGTTGCCTCTATCGTTTGGGGACTGGCTGTCGTCTTGGCAACCAAGGCCCGGTGGGTAGCAGGAGAAATGCATCTCCTAAGCAACGGATGCTCCTGGTGGGGGCCCAAGGCCCCCCCCCCGTGTGTGTGTGTGTGTGTGTGTGTGTGGATTCTCCATCATCCAGGTCCTGGTTATCCCAAAGGTGCTTTTTCCAAAAGGCAACTGGACTTTCTTGGTTTTCTTGCTTCTCAAAAACATTTCACTTCTTATCCGAGAAGCTGCTTCAGTTTTGAAGAACTGAAAAAACCAAGAAAAACCAAGGAAGTCCAGTTGCCTTTTGGAAGAACACCTGTGTGTGTGTGTGTGTGTGTGTGTGTGTGTGTGTGTGTGTGTGCGTGCGTGTATGGGTCTGTGTGTGTGTGTGTGTGAGGGGATGGAGGAAACATGACTCCCTGTTTTTTGCACAGACGATGCTGTGTTCGTGGCCTCGTTCAACGTCCCAGGACCCCCGGATGACGAAAAGATCTATTTCTTCTTTGAAGAGACAGCAAAGGAATTTGATTTCTTTGAGAAGCTGACCGTGTCCCGGGTCGCCCGGGTCTGCAAGGTGAGAGGCTTCCCCCGTGCCCAGTTGGAGCCGAGGCTCAGCCGTGTGTCTGTGCAGAGAAGGTTGAGGTTGAAGACCAAGGTTTGATAGGCACTGTCCGCAAATGCAAAAGCATCTTTAGGTCAAACATGGCAGCCGGGGGAATTCTGGGAGTTGAAGTCCTCCCATTTTCAAGTGGCCAAGGTTGAGAAACAGCATCATCCTGCGGACGAAGCTCCGGGCTTAACCATCGTATCTTCTGCTCAAACCAGTCAAGTCGAGTTTTGGCTTAAGAGGGTGGCTTCCAGAAAGTGCTAAGAGGAGATCACGAGTCCCACCAGACCCTGAACCCCAAACAGACCATCTTATTCCTGCCATGGACCCAGCCGAGGCTGGTTCCTGAGTGGGTCTTTTCTGCTCCCTCTGTCTCCGCAGAATGATGTTGGGGGCGATAAGGTTCTCCAGAAGAAATGGACCACCTTCCTCAAAGCTCAGCTCTCTTGCAGCCAGACAGGGCTCTTCCCCCACACCGTCCTCCAGCACGTCTTCGCTCTCCCGCAGCCGAGGGGCGGCACCCTGTTTTATGGGATCTTCGCTTCTCAGTGGTAAGAGGTGGGGCAGGTTTGCACAGAGACGGCCCCATAAAGCAGGGGTCGGTCTCCAACTGGGGCAAGTTTACGGCTTGCCAGCTGAGGAATTCCAGGAGTTGAGGTCCACAAGTTGTCAAGTTGCCATGCTTGGAGAACCCTGAGATAAGGGCCCCGAGCATGTGCAGAGGGTTTCGGATGGCTGAGGTGCAGCTGGCCTGTCCATTCCCCGCAGGCAGACCAGGAGCTCCAGCAGCTCAGCCGTCTGTGCCTTCAGCCTGGACGCCATCCAGAAGGCCTTTGACGGGAAGTACAAGGAGCTGAACAAGGACTGCTCCCGGTGGATGACCTACAGTGGCCCCCCCATGGACCCCCGGCCGGGCAGCGTGAGTGTTGTCATCTCCCTTCCCCCCCTTGCAACGCTGCTGGCAAATGGAGGCCCAGCCAAGGTTTGGACCATCTCTGGAGGGGAGGAACGTGGGGACCTGGTCCAGACCTTCCAGAAACTTCCAGCAAAATTGAGATAGGGGTCTCCTTCTTTCCTTCAGTGTTCGGTGGGCCCCTCTTCCGATAAAGCCCTGACCTTCATGAAGGACCATTTCTTGATGGATGAGAAGGTGGCTCCCATCCACAACCAGCCTCTGCTGGTGAAAGAGGACGTGAAGTACACCCGCATCGCAGTGGACCAAGCACAGAAGGCCTGTGGGGCTGCCTGCACCGTCCTGTTCTTGGGCACAGGTAGGGCTCCCTCCACCCAGGACAACAGAGTTGGAGGGGAACTTAGAGGTCTTCTAGAGCAACCCCCTGCTCAAGCAGGAGACCCATCCCACGATGGACAAGTCTCTTCTTAGAGACCTCCAGGGATGGAGCGCCCACAACTTCTTTCTCACTGTTAGGTTGCTTCTCTCCTTCATTAATTTCCACCCATTGCTTCTTCTCCTGCCTTCTGGTGCTTTGGAAAACAGGCTGATTCCCCCCCACCCGACTTCTTTGTGGCAGCCCCTCAAATACTGGAAGACTGCTGTCAGTCATGTCCTGCCCTGGTCCAATGGTGGAGCATGGTTTGAATCATGGCCCTTGGGGGACAAGAGCTGGGGGCTGGGATTTTTTGCACCTTTTAAAAAAAATAATCAACTAAAAATTCAAAATAAGGAAAAGAACAAACAAAATTGTAAAAGCAGGAAAAGGAAAGCTAAAGTAAGAAACAAATATCTCTCCCATGGGTAGGGGGGTTGGACTAGGTCGTAAAATGAGCCAAAACTCACTTAAGAACTGTTTTGTTTATCAACAGAAATTTGGAGCTCAATTATGGTCATAAGTCGACTACCTGAATTGTTCTCCAACTAATGTTTGGCAAACTGTTGTTGGAAAATACTGTTCAGTTAACTCTTCTTTGCTTGGCATTCAGCCACGGCTTGTTTTTGGAAGTTCATCCCTTCCCCGTGTTACTTTCAAAATCTGACCCAAATCATTGGGTTGGGGGGAGGCCGAGTAGGAGCCCCCCCTCCTCAGATGGGCGGCTCCAACTTCTGCTTGTCCCTTGCAGACAGAGGCTCCCTACACAAGGCGGTGGTGGTTGGCCACAAAGCCCACATCATTGAAGAGATCCAGCTGTTCGAGAAGCCGGAACCCGTCCAGAACCTGCTGCTTGTTCCCGAGAAGGTGGGCCTTGGGTGGGCGCTCATCATCAGCTGCGGAGGGGGCTGTTTTAATTGGGGGCGAGAGGGAGCTCTGCCGGGACCGCCTTTTCTGGCCCAACTCTCCCTCCAAGGGCTTTTGGTCAGAAAAAATGTCAGAAGAGCACATTTTTCTGCTGCGTAATGGGAGATAAATGGAAGCTGGTTGATAATCCTGACTGTGGTTGTGGGAACGTCCCGCAAACTCAACATCATATTGCGACAGAATTCAAAAGATTTCCTGGATCCCTGCATGAAATATATCGTCTGGAGGGCAGTGCTGTCCAGTGGCTAAATGATCTGGGCATCTGGCCCCAGCTTTAGTCCCTTCAGTCCCTGCTCGTCTGTAACTCAAGTCTATACATGCTTTTATTCATCACTCGTGCTGTGTGTTTTTAAAAGAATTCACTGCTCTGATGTTTTATATTTTGATAGACATTTTATGTGCTGTTTCGATGAATTTTTTAATGGATTAATGCTGTATTCTATTAGCATGTGAGATGGCATTGCTGACAGCTGTGTGTGAAAAGACACACACACACACACTTATTACATGATCGAATTTGGGTGCTTGTAATTACAGCTGTTTGCAGGATCCTGCAATCACATGAACTTTATTTTATTTTATTTTTTTGCTGGAAACCACTTTTAATTTCTCATTTCTGGCAACAAGACCAAATGCGCATTGTGGACAATGAGTTCTCTTAATGACTCTGGCGTTTGCTTAATCTGTCGGAAAAAAGGTTATAAAATCTGGAGCTGTCGCATTATGACCTGCTTTGCAATCGGCACAACTATGACCAACCATAATCCCAGGCTCAGTTGCGGTTGTAAGTCGAGGACTCCTTGTATTTCTTCCGGAATACCACATCTGGAATAGTGGAAACCGCCTCCGGTTTGGGTGATTTAGTTGCAGGAATGACGGCCTGGCACACAGCACGGTCCAGAGGGGAGACGGAACATTTTGGATTTCTCTGCAATGTGTCTCTGAAGGCTCAGCCATCCAGGCCAAAGGTCGATTCATGTCAACTGGACCAAACTTTGTTCATCTGAGACATTTCGTTGCTCATCCAAGCAACTTCATCAGCCGGAGCAAAATTAGAGTCTTGGAATGTGCCAAGTCTTGCCATACCAACTTCGGGGGTTTCTCCCCAAAATGGGTTGAAAATCACCCAGGCCAAAGGTGTCTACTTTTGCTCGGATGAGCCACGAAACGTCTCAGGTGAGCAAAGATTGGTCCAGTTGCCAGGAATCGACTTTGAGGCCCATTTCTCTGCAAGGTTTCCCTAAATGGGTCTCTGATCTCCAGCTTCCATCTCGTTTCGTTCCTATTGCTCCGTCACTCTTTCCCAGAGGAACGGGGGCTTTTTCGGCTCAGCCACAAGCGGGAGAGAGGATTTTTAAAAACTTTTTCAACTGCCCCTCTTTGGCCTTTGGAGATCTGGGCCAAGTGGCTGCGCCCCAATTCCTTCCCTTCCCTTCCCTTCTCCTTGGAGACTCCAACTTCCTCTACTCGTTCCGAGCTCTGGCTTTCCCCACACTGGCATTGCTTGTGGGGATTGTTTCTTCGGCTTCCGAGGGGAAACTGCAGGAAGCCTCCCACCAAAGTTTCAGCCACGAGAGGGCCGGGCTGGCTTGGAGGCTTCCTAGCTGCTTCCCCTCCCACCCCAGCTCCGACGGAGACGTGCAGAGGGGCGGCCCACACAGGCAGCCTCACAGCAGCTGTTGACGTGAAGCTCCTCTGTGCCAAAGCAGCCTGGAAACAAAGCCACCGACACAGAACAAAATGGTGCTTTTCTCCAAAAAGGGGACAGTTAAAAATAGCTGGTGTTTTGTATCCATTCTCTTTCGTTTTGTTTTTCTTATTTATTTCTTCTTATTATTTCTTTATTCTTTATTTCTTCTATCCAAGAAGCCTTCAGACTGAGGTCTGCATAATACAGGTAACCCTCAACAAGAGTTTGTTTCATGATCGTTTGAAGTTACGAACGGCACTGAAAGAAGTGACCTACGACCGTTTTTCACACTTGTGACCGTTGCACCAACCCCATGGTCACATGGCCAGATTTTAGACGCTTGGTAACTGACTCACATTTATGACGGGTTCCAGTGTCCCGGGATTATGTGATCCCCTTTTGCGACCTTCTGACAAGCCAAGTCAATGGGGAAGAATCACTTAACAACTCTGTTATTAACCGTCATAACAATTGCAGAGATTCACTTAACAACTTCACTGGTGGCAAGGAAGGTCGAAAAATGGGGCAAATTCACTTAACAGCTGCCTTACTTAGCAACAGAAATTTTGGGCTCAATTGTGGTAAGTCAAGGACTACCTGTATGAAAGTTCATTTAAATGTACCTGAATTCATGAGATAAAATGGTGGCGAATTTTCTCTCTTCTATAAAGAGCGGATTGAAGCGGATAATTATAATGAGTGATATAAAGAAATGAATTTAAGTTACCGATTTCCTAAACTAAGGAACATTCCATTTTTGCCAGAATGGATTTTCCTTTTCCTGAAGAATGCGGTGCCAAGCACCTCTTCCTCTTTTCCTAGGGCATCCTCTATGTGGGCTATTCCGAAGGGATTTTAGAAGTCCTGGTGGCCAACTGCAGTGTGTATGCCACCTGTGCCAGCTGCCTCTTGGCACGCGATCCGTACTGTGCCTGGGACGGCCACTTGTGTCGAGCAGTTTGGGAGGACACCAGAAACAGGTGAGCAAGGGTGGGAGGGAAGCACCACCTACGAGAGAGCAGAAGAGGTGTGTGTGTGTGTCCATGGAGACACGGAGTCTCCAACCATGGCAAGCTTACGACTTGTGGACTTCAACTCCCAGAATTCCTCAGCCAGCATGGTTGGAGATCCCTATTCTACAGGATTCCCAAGGTTTGTGTTGATTTGGATCCACTAGATTCCCCTGACCTTGAACCAACTGGGCAGTGGAGATCATTACTGGAGAATGTCCCTTTTTAAGTGGGATTTTGCATTCTTTATTTTATATGTTTACCTAATTTAGCAACCGCCCATCTGCCTGGTAGAGAGACTCTGGCTGGGGTTCAGATGCAGGCTGGCTGCTGAGGGCCCAAAAGACAATCGTGCAACCAGCCTGCATATAGTGTCACGTGACCGCAATTTATAATGCTCCCCCCCCCCCAAGAAACTAGCATTTATTTCCGGTTTCAGGCAAAAAAAAAACCCAGACAATGAACTCCACAAAAAGTCAAAAAATTGTGTGTAATCATGTGGTGACCTGCTTAATGGCTGTAATTGTGGGCTCAGTTACAGTTGTAAGTGGAGGACTTGCCTCTGGAGGTTGTGGATGCTCCACTGCGGGAGTTTTCCAAAAAGAGACTGGACAACCATTTGTCTGAAATGATATAGGGTTTCCTGCTTGAGCGTGGGGTTGGACTAGATGCCCTCCACAGTCCCTTCCATTCTGTATTCAATATTCTATCCTATATGTACTTTGTGGGGATAACAGACAATTGTGTGGGCGCAATCTGAAAATGGCTTGGAGGTGATCTCCGTGCCAGGATATGGGGCAAGCTATAGGGCAGGTTGTCCATTGAGAGGCTCGCTGTGTGACTGCCCAAGTGTTGCTTGCTCACACTTAGCGGTTGTGCGGAGACGGCCTTGCTATGACTCAGAAGTTCCTTTCTTCCTTTCCCTTCCCTTCCCGTTCCTTCTTTTCTTCTTTCCTTCTAGGACTGACTGGCTGCAGGACGTTGAGCAGGGGAAGGCTGAGGCCGTGTGCCAGCGCCACAGCGGGAAGGGGCGAGCCATGCCAAGGTCGAGGAACGACTCTGATGGAATCTCACTGAAAGGTGGAGTACCGTCAGCAGCAGCAGCTGAGGAATGGCCTTCAGCTCAGGCGGGTCCAATCGGCCTTCTGCATCAAGGCTGCCCGGAGGGTGCCACCTCCCTTGGGTGTGCCAGGGCCTCGTGGGAGGGAGGTTGGGCCAGGGAGGAGGGTTTGGCCCCAAGGTCAGAGTGGCCCTTGTTCTCTTTTACCCTCAAAAGGGAAGGGTGTGTCTGACTCTCTTTGTGCAAGTTGGCTTTGAGGGTCAATCTCGCAGGCCTTAAGAGCCACAAAGCGTTTTTTAAAGTTGAAAGCTTTCACACCACCCCCTGGAAGGGGTCCATGGGGCAAGGAGCTGTTTTTGTCCCTCGGGAGCAGAATTACACCTTCCTTCTTGCTTTCCTTCCTTGCAGTGCTGACCGGCCCGTTCAACTCCCTGCTGCGGCTGCCCTGCCCGCAGGTCTCTGCCCTGGCCAACTACTCCTGGACTTACCCGGAGGGCATCTTCCCATCACAGGAGGGGCTGGCCGTCCGAGACCACACTGGCCTGCTTGTGTTTGTGCACAGCCGCACGTTGGGCGAATACACGTGCTGGGCCAGCGAGAACGGCTACCAGCACCGGGTGGCCTGGTACGACCTGCGCAGCGACCTCCCTATGGACGGCGCCAGCGGCTCCAAGGGCAGCCCAGAGCACCAGGCAGTGCCCGTGGGGGAATGGCGCTCTTACTGGGTCCAGTTTGTGACCGTGACGGTACTGCTCTCCATGACCTTGGCGGTGGCCATGGCGCTGGGCTTCTTCTCCTACCACGACAAGCTGAAGGCCAAAACCAAAGTGCAGGGGTGCAGCGTTCCCGAGTCCACCAGGACTCCGGTGCAGGAGAAGGCCCCCCTCAACGGCAGCCAGAGCCCGCCAGGAGACAGGGACTACCAGTCGCAGGATGCCACTGACGGGACCAAATCCTGCTGCGTCCAGGTGGAAGGTGGGAGCCGAGACGTGGATACAGACAACAATCGCCTGAACTGCCCCTTGATGAATGGGGAGGACGCCCGAGCCGTGGAAGCCATTTAAGTCGGTTTTGACCAGAGAATTTTGTGGACTCTCAGATGAGCACAAAACGCCTTGCACGATTGTAGTATGACTCCCAAACACGGCTAGGTTACCTCTGGGGTCCATTTTTAAACGTTGTTTGTTCTCGGTTGTGTTTTGTACGACACCACACCAACTGCAAAACTGATACTGGGGATCCGGACGGGTTTCTTTCTTTCCCACCTCCTTCGTTTCTGTCTTCTCCTGCCCATCAGCAGCAGCAGCAGCTCCACCTGCTTCCTCACAGCCCAATCTGCAAATATTTGCAGGAACCGGAGGAAAAACAAAGCTGGCGTTGGGAGTGTTTTCGTTTGAGGAGCTCCGAGGGGACGAGGGAGGGGTGGGGTGGGTGTCTTCTTAGAAAGACAGTTGGCCGCTCAGGTGGATGACTGAGCCCTCTGCCCATCTCCAGAAACTGTGATGCATTTGTTTTTCTGGAGCAGCGTTGCTCAAATTTGTCGATTTGAAGATGGGTGGTCTTCCACTCCCAGAATTCCCCAGCCAATTCTGGGAGTTGAAGTCCACCCATCTTCCGGTTGCTGAGGTTGAGAACTCGGGGGTAATTTTAGCCACTCCACGCATTGTGAGAGCCACTAGAAGTCTATGTTGACTGCAGCAAGAATAGCACATTTGTCAGTGTCTTCGCCCGGCTGCTTCAGTTTAGTCCTCCTCCATCTTGCTGCCACATTCTGCCTTTTGTTCATGGTTTTGGGGCCAAAGAAGCAGCTATGCAAGGTCCTAAGCAAGCCTCCTTGTTCACCCCCCTCCCTCCAGCTTCCCTTGCCCTAGAAGTGCCCCCTCTGGCCTCTCACGCTGCATTCACACATGACCTTGGCAGCCGCCAAATCAGAGCCTTGACGTTTCCAAGATGAAAGCTGGTTTTTCCCGAAGGCGGAGCGCTCTGCAATGTTGCTGTGTTCCACTGTCCCTCTGCAAGCCCCCCACCCGTTTTTATTCTTTTAAGAATTCAGTTTTTAAAAGGCTTCCTTTGCACCGGTTGTGCCAGTGAAGATTAGGCTTCCCTCCTGCTTGGCAATGCCGCCTCCTGCCCCCTTTTAATCTGTGCTTTGCCCAGTGCTTTAGGGGAGTGGGCACCGGGGGTGGGGGTGGTTTGATTTTTGACAGGCAGGCACACTCCTTGCTTGTTGCCTCACTGAATTCACTCGTGGAGAAGCAGAGAAGCCATTGGCCGCAAGAAAACCTGTTTTGAACCAAGGGGGCTTTAGTGGATCCATCCAGCCTCATTTACAAGGTTGCTTGCAGCCTCCCTATTTTTCTTCCGTTTCTTTTCATTGTGCAGCTTCTCCAAAATATCAGCTCGGCTGGGGAGATGACACAGTTGCATGCGACATTTTTGAGGTCATTACTCTGGGAGCTGGGATTAATCTGTGCCTAGATCAGCTTTTTTCAACCTCTGCAATTTCATAAGATGGATGGACTTCAACTCCCAGAATTCCCTAGCCAGCTGGCTGGGGAATTATGGGAGTTGAAGTCCTCTCATCTTAAAGTCACAGAGGTTGAGAAACACCAGTTTCTATTTCTAATGGTTGCAGCTGCTGCCCTCTGGTGAATAAAATGACAGTTGCACCTGAGCAGGTATTTGGTCCCTGCCCAGCACTGGAGAATTTTACTGTTTGGTCCCCACCGAGGGCACGCAGAATGTATTATTTCTAATGTTTATAATCCACACCATTGTTGTTGGTTTCACTTAAGCGTTAGTTGAATGGAAGACTCTTGGGAGCACCTTCAAGGTTGCAGAATGGGTGGGAGGGAAGGGGTCTGGGGAAGACCCCCTCATCCCTGAAAGCTGTTTCAGACAATATTCTGCCAAAAACCTGGGTCTGCCATTCAGTGCCATGCAAGGATGATTGCAAAAAAATACAAAACCGGTTTGTATCTTGTCTGCTTAAAGAGCTACCCTTAAAAATGTGAGGTGTGAAGAGGACCTGGGTTGCAAAAGCAAAAGGCCAGGTAGATAGGCTACCCCGGATCCTTATTAAACACTTGGTGTATGCATGCGTGTGTGTGTGTGTGTGTTTCTCCTGTCTCGGTGTGCAAGAGAGTGGTGTGTTTAATTGTGGTATTGGAGCAGCATGTCTCTTCTGAAGAATAAAGTCGGTACTCAGATTCAGTTAAAGAAATTATCTGTATTATCACCGGCCCGTTTGCCACCCATTTTGAGGAGAAAGAAGGAAAAATGGAAGGAAAGGGACTTTTAAAAAGGGGTCAGATTGTACAGAGAAGGGAAGGGGCAGCAAGCTTCTCCTTTACCCCAATCTGCCAAGGGCGGGCAGCCTGAGAACAGTTACGAAACTGAGAAGGGAGTCATCTGGTGGCAGAGAGATGTTGCATTTCAACCGGCAGATGTAAAACTAAAAAAATGTTTAAAACTAGAAGGTGGCTGGTTCTTCTGCCTCTCAAATGTTTGGGTGCAAGAAGTTGGAAGATATCTCGCTGGCCCTTTCTCGGCTGGAGAAGGAAAAAGATGTTGCAAGGAGCTGAAAATAGTTTGCTTGGATATTTGACGTACAAACACCTCTGTGTCTCTCTTTGTCGGAGAAGGACGGAGAGCAGTTGCACTGTGGCCGAGCTCCTTGGTCAAAGTATCTGCAGGGTTTTTAAAAAGTGCCCATTTTCAGCTCAATTCCATAGAAAGAAGGGCATTCATTCATTCATTCATGACTGGCTGTTTGTTGCAATGTTGTTCCTAACTTTGTTTTTTTCTTTTCCTAAAAGAAAAAAAAAGATGTAAATCATTGTGTTTATACAAACTATTTTTATTAAAAAGTGTTTGTGCGGTTGTCCAATGGCTACTTGTGGCATGATGGTCTCTGAAGCGCAAGTACTTTGGCGCTCAGCTGGCACAAGATGCTCTCCGCAAGGCGACTAGAAGAGATTTTCCTGCGGAATTGCCAATCAGAACCAGGATGGCCTCCCAAGATGGTGCTTCATAGTGGGATGGGGAGAAAATTCATTTCTTATTTATTAAATCTATTTACTGCTCACCTCACTGTTACAGCAACTGGGCAGTTTACAGTGTGATGAGAAGATAATACAAAACAATTAAAAATTAAGAAAGACTAAGAAGCTAGAAATTGGCCACAAATCACCCTAATGTATGTTTGTGCACAGCAAGCCCTGACCCTGGAACTCAGTGGGCGGGGCTTCTGCAATTGAGAGAGGGGCGTTTTACAGGCTTTAGGCACCAACGTTCTCTCTGTGTGGTCTCCTTTTCTTTCTTGCCCAAGCAGTAGGGAAGGATGTTGATTTCTTAGAAGGATGCTAGTTATCCAGTCCTGCCATGAAATATTTTTCCATTTACAGGCAGTAAAAGAACTTACAACAACTGAGGCCAAAACGTCTATTGCTAAGTGAGACAGTTTTACAGCCTTTCTTGCCACCGTTAAGTGGCAACTTAACTGCACTTAAGTTACTAATATGGTTGTTAAATGAATCCGGTTTCCCCATTGACATTGCTTGTTAGAAGGTTGCAAAAGGGGATCACGTGACCCCAGGACACTGCAACCGTCATAAATATGAGTCAGTTGCTAAGCGTCTTCAGTTTTGATCATGTGACTGTAGGAATGCCATAACAGTCGTAAATGTGAAAAATGGCCATCACTCACTTTTTTTAGTGGTGTAACTTCAAATGGTCATTAAACGAATGGTTGTAAGTCAAGGACTACCTGTACTTCTATCACACTTTTTGCTGAACTGAAAACAACTCGTCTCCTGTTTTCCCCTCAACCTCTTAAGCAGGTGAGCTGGGCTGAAAAATGCTGGCCGAGGCACCCAGCTGGCTTCCTTGCCTTTGGACAGCCACTTAGCAGAAAATCAAGGTTTTCCCACCTTTCCTGTTATGTTGGGGGGAGGATTTACTTGGGGCTGGATTATTTCACGGGTGTCCCTTGGCCGGGCCTGCCAGTGGGCTGTGGTGTGCGCGTGTGCAGTGTCCCCACTGCCTCTGCAGCGGCCATGTTTCTCCAGGGCAAAGAGTTGGGTAACCTGGTCCTGTTAAAATGTAGATCGTATCAGAATGGAGCAGGAAGGGACCATGAGGGTCTTCTAGTCCAGCCCCCTGCTCAAGCAGGAGACCCTCTGCCACTTCAGACAAGTGGCTGTCCAGACTCTTCTTAGGAACCTCCAGTGATGAAGCACCCACAATTTCTGGTGGCAAGCAGTTCCATTGGTCAATTGTCCTCTTTTGTTAGGAAGTTTCTCCTTAATTCCAGGTTGCTTCTGTCCTTGGTTAGTTTCCATCCGTTGTTCCTTGTCTGGCCTTCAGGTGCTTTGGAGAATAGCTGGGCCCCCTTCCTCCTCTCTGCGGCGGCCCCTCAAATACTGGGGAACTGCTCTCATGGCTCTCCTGGTCCTTCTCTTCTCTAGACCAGCCGGGCCCAAATCCTGCAGCTGTTTTTCGTACCTCTTGGTCTCCAGGCCTTCGAGCCTCTTAGTTGCTCTTCTCTAAACTTTCCCCAAAGTCTCGACCGCCTCTTTGTAACGTGGGGACCGAAAGCGGCTGCAGGATGTCCAGGCGGGGCCTTCAGAAAGCGGCCCTGGTCCTCCACCCGCTTCTCTTTGGATGAGCACGGAATATGGAAACGAGGTGAAGTATTAACAGCGCTTTATAACACACACACAGACCGGGGAGACTTCCAAGCCCATATTGCTGGCGGGGCTGATGGGAGCGGTAGTCCGGCGAGAGGAGCAAGAACCTCCTTCGCTGCCGGCCCGTTTCCCGCCGGCCTCCAGTGACGCCACACGCGCGCCGGAAGCGCCGCTCTCCTTCCGCCGGCCATCTTTGTCCAGGGCAGCCGAGCAGGAAGCCGGGCGGGAGCGCGGTTGCCCCGCTCTAAAGTGGCGGCGGCGGCGGCGAGGAGGAGGAAGGAGAGGAGGGCGGTGGTGGCGGCGGCGGCTGTCGAGGCCCCGCAGGGCGTGCTGAGCCGGAGCTCTGGCCGGCCCGGAAAGAGAGCGCGGCCTCCGGGAAGGTGAGTGGCCGTGGCCGCCAAGGCGGGGAGGGCGGAGGGGGGGTCGCTCTGCGGAGGGGGCGGGGGGAGTCCCGAGACCCTCAACACGGAGGGCGACGCGTGTCTCCGCTGTCACGTGGGAACCCCCCCCGCATGGCCGGTTGGAGCGGCGCTTCCTCCGCGGGAATCGCCCGCCTTGCGCCGCCCCTTTGCCGTGGGGGGGAGGGGGAGGGGGAGGGGGGCCCAAAGCCTCGGAGGGGCCCCGGACGGAGCCCGGAAGCGGCTGCGGCTCCTTCGGCCTCTGTCGGTGCGGTGCGGTGCGGAGCGGAGCGGGCTCTCCCTGCCTGCCGTGGCTCCTCGGCCAAAGAAGCGCCTCCCTGGGCGAAGGCGGAGGGGTCCTTTCCTGCACGCCCCGCCGCCCACCGCGGATACGCAGACCCCGTTTAAGCAAAGCGCCGGCGGAGGGACTTCCAACCGCAACGGAGCCCGGGATTTCTGTTGCTGGAGGAAACGGCCGTTAAGTGAACGTTGCCCCATTTTACAACCTCTCTTGCCGCAGTTGTTAAGTGAATCCCTGGCTTCCCCGTTGACTTTGCCGGTCAGGAGAGCTCAAACGGGGACCACGTGACCCCGGGACACTGCGACCGTCATAAATACGAGTCAGCTGCCAAGCGCCTGAATTTTGATCACGTGACCATGAAGCGGCTGCAACGGGCCCAGAGTCCCTCCTTTCAGTGCCATGGCAACTTTGAATGTCACTAAATGAACTGCTGTAAATCGAGTAGGTGATACCACTTGCAAATGCGCTCCCCCCTCCCCCCATAATCCACAAAAGGGAATAGGAGTGTGCTAATATAATGGTTTAAAATCTGATACTTATATAAACCAAATAGATGGCGAAAAGATTTCTCTGCTAATGTCACAAGGATGGCTCAGTATGGTTGCTGGAGGGTGTGATGGGCAGCATATTAATCCAATTTAATAATAATAAACGGAGGAGAGGAGAGTCAAACAGGCCAAAGAGAACCTCTAAGCAGTGTATGTGTTTAACATCTATATGAAGCCGCTGGGGGAGATCATCCGTGGTTTTGGGGTGGGGTATCATCAATATGCTGATGATACCCAACTTTTTATATCCACCCCGAACCAGCCCAGTGATGCCCTCGACGTGATGTCCCGATGCCTGGAGGTGGTGCAGCTCTGGATGGGGAGGAACAGGCTCCAACTCAACCTTGCCAAGACGGAGTGGCTGTGGGTACCGGCGTCTCGGTTGCAAGGGAATATTCCATCTTTGGTCATAGGGGGAGAGGTGTTGCCCCCTGTGGATAGGGCACGCAACTTAGGCGTCCTCCAGGATGCACGGTTGACTTTAGAAGACCATGCATCCAGGATGCCCCCCTGACCATGTGATCAGGGTGGCATTTGCCCAGATTCGTCTGGTGCGCCAGTTGCGCCCCTACCTGGACCGAGATGCCCTACGCATGGTCACCCATGCACTCGTCACCTCCCGGATCGACTATGCAACGCTCTCTACATGGGGCTGCCCTTGAAAACCACTCGGAGGCTTCAGCTGGTGCAGAATGCGACCGCGCGGGTAGTGATGGGAGTGTCCCGATGCTCCCATGTCACACCCCTCCTGCGTGACCTGCATTGGTTACCGGTTGCCCACCGGGTGAGGTTCAAGGTGCTGGTGATTACCTATAAAGCCCTACATGGCTTAGGCCCGGGGTATTTGACGGATCACTTGCGGCCAGCAACAGCTCCCCATTGCCCGGTGCACTCACATAGAGAGGGCCTACTTGGGGTCCTGTCGGCCAAACAATGTCGGCTGACGGCCCCTAGGGAGCGAGCCTTCTCTGTGGGCGCATCTACCCTCTGGAATCAGCTCCCCTTGGAGCTCTGGGTAGCCCCCGACCTTCGCTCCTTCCACCGTGACCTTAAAACATGGCTGTTTCGCCAAGCTGGCCTGGACTGAATGGGGTTTTAATGGGAATTTTAGCTTTATTGTTGAATTTTAATTGGACTTGTTATTGTTTATTGCTGTGAGCCGCCCTGAGTCCTTGTGGAGAAAGGGCGGCATATAAGTCCGATAATAAATACATACATACATACATACATACATACATACATACATACATACATACTGTTTATTTGTTTGTTTATTTGTGGGTTCCTAAACTCCCGAACTTAGGTTGATGCTAAACCAAGGAGAGCCCAATCTTGGCAACTAAGACTTGTGAGCTGGGTGGGGAATTCTGGGAGTTGAAGTCCACAGTCTTAAAGTTGCCATAATTGGACACCCTGGGCTAAGCATTATACAAAAGCAAAAAGTGCAATAATAATAATATACAGAGAGAGAAATGCAATGTATAGTTTTCAATAAGAAAGTGTAAATAAATAATGCAGCACTCAGATCCCAAAGAGGAACACCTGACTTTTACAGCCTCAAGATGTGTGGGAACTCCCGTTGCCAGGGGAAACAAGCTGTTCCAGTGGGGAGGGCAGCCCCCCTCTATGAATGCTCATTTTGGGCCATTTCTCTTCCCTCTTTGTTCGTTTATTCAATTTCTATAGCTGCCATCTCGGTCATTTACTCTGGGCAGCTCTGGTTTGTCCTCTAAGACCTCTTAGTATGGTCAAGAATATTTTCAGTTCATCAGGCCTGAATTAGCCCATCAGAGTTGCCTTATCCTCCTCGTGGAGCTTGGTGGGGCCAGTCATCCCTATTGCCATGAGGAAATGATCATCCCCAGTGAGGCACTGATGGAAATGTCCCTGCAACACATCACATTTCATCTGACCCAGGGTATAAAACAGTGGATCACTTCCATGAAGATCCCTCCTCCCCCCCCCCACTTAAGGGGCTTGTCCCTTTTGACCTTACAAATGCACCCAGCTGCCTGCAGAAGTATTGACTTCCAACTAAAGCACCACTTTCTTGCATGGTGGTCTGTCTCTATATATGTCTGTCTGTCTATCCATCTATCTATCTATCCATGTATATCATCTTTATCTGTTATATCTATCTGTCTCTAGCTATCTAGCTATCTATCTGTTCATCTATTTAATCTTTCAATCCAATCTAATCTCTAACCTATCAAATCTATCTAATCTTTCTATCTAATCTATCTAATCCATCCTAAATCTAAACTAAACTAATCTAATCTATCTGATAGGACCGCCTGGGGCACTTCCTTGCATGGTGTTTGTTTGTTTGTTTCCTGTATCATTTTTACAAATAACTCTGGGCAGCAAGTGTACCCAACATACCTTCCTCCTCCTATCTCCTCCACAACAGCAGTCCCGTGAGGTGGGTTGGGCTGAGGAGGAAAGACTGGCCCAAAGTCTCCCAGCTGGATTTCATGGCTGAGGCGGGACTAGAATTCACCACCTCCCACTTTCTAGCCAGGTGCCTTCACCACTAGACCAAACGGGCTCACACTAGAACCTGCCAGAACGTGTGGACAATTAATCGAGGGTCTCTTTTCCCCTTTCTTGAACCTTCATCTTTCTCTTCTGGTCCCTTTGAGGAGGGCTTTAGTTTGGTGGGTATCTTTTGCCTTCTTGCCTTAGCCACTATATTCATTTTTTTTCCCTAAACACATTTTATTTTCCTTAGGAGAATGTTGTTGCAGAGCAGAGTATTTCATGCATGCAAAATTGCTGGCATCTCTTGGGTGGAAGAGCTGATAGTGACCCATAATGTCAGATTAATTATCAAGCCTTAGGTTGACTGCGGTGAGCTTGGGAGGTGGTTGGGGGGGAGATCAGGGACCAGAGGAGCCTTGCAGATGAAGAGGTTCACATCAGCCCCAACATTTCTCATGAAAGAAGCCTGAGGAGGTTCATGGAGAATTGACCCTTGACAGAGCCGGACTGGCTACCAGTTCAACCCCCTAAAAAGCTTGTATGGTGCCTGCTCTTTCGTGAGTTAAGACCCAAAAGGAGAAAGGAAAAGAAGCAGCCGAAGTTTCCTTCTCCCCCTCACAGAGCATCCCATTTGCCCTTCAGGTTGTTTTTAAGCCTTGGACGGAAATCTCTGGGTGGGAAGGACCTTGATCTGGTCAGTTGAGCAGGTGTCAGAAATACCCAGACATGGTATGAAATCCGCACAGCAAGATTCCTTTTGCAGATATCTGGAGATTTCCCTTAAAAGCCAAAATTACTCATCCTCCAGAATTTAAACATTACAAGTTATGCACAAGTGTTCCTTACGCCATTCTCTGTTAGAGTAAGCGGTGTTGTGCAGAGCGTATAAAGAGTACTACTCGGCAACAATAGAGCCCAAAATTTCTGTGGCTACACAGTTGTTAAGTGAGTTCTCCCTCCCTTCCTTGCCACAGCTGTTATGTGAATCATTGCAATTATTAAATTAGCAATATGGTTGTTAAGTGAATTTGGCTTCCCCATTGACTGAGGTCGCAAAAGAGGATCACGTGACCCCAGGACACCGCAACCATCATAAATACGAACCAGTTGCCAAGCAGCTGAATTTTGATCATGTGACCATGGGGATGCTGCAACGGTCATAAGTGAAAAGGTCATAAGTGTTGTAAGTCTAGTGTATTTAGTAATGATGAACTGTTGTAAGTCTAGTGTATTTAGTAATGATATACCGGTAGCTAGGCAAGGTTAGACTATGAAGCAGGATGAGACTTTGAGGAACATGTTCCCGCTAACACTTGAAATACAATCTACACCCTTATTTTGCAGGAAGGCGATGCCTTGAAGGGAAGGATCTACAAGGTTGACAAGGACTCGGAAGCCAGCATGAGGAGGATCAATTGGATCCACAACATATCCCCAGATCTTCTTCCACCACATGTTCACTGAAGGTACTGCTTCAGTTTTGGGAGTGCTTAATCTGAGATCGATGGCTTCAGGGGTTCTGTTTATTCCTGCCTAACCATGGCTTGCCAAGCTCTCTCTGACTGATCAACAGTTTTTCACGTCTTTATCTTTAGCTGAGGGTCTAATGCATCTTCTGCCATGTGCCCGTAGCTGCTGCCTAGAGCGCAGGCTTTCTCAACCGTGGCAACTTTCAGATATGTGGATTTCAGCTCCCAGAATTCCCCAGCCAGTAAGCACATTTGTGGTCACGTAATTTCCCACTTAGCAATTGCTTTTCTTAAGCGGCAGAGTTGCCAGTCCTAAATACGGTGGTTAAGCAAGGACTACCTATCATTGAAATGGACGGTCCCATCGGATAGAGGGGAATATTTGCAGCTCAGGGTTGAGAAGTCCTTGGGGCTCTTGGGAGCGTGATGGTTTTGCACTGATGACGTCATGTACTTTGGGTAATAAAATGTCTGCAAGAAAACAACCAAATTCAGGGAGCCCCAAGAGCCCCTCCCTTCTCTGAGAGCCTGGGAATCCACGATCTGGATTGTGGCCTTTTAGCCACTGGGGCCTCTGCTTGAGCAGTCTGTGAGGCCAGGTGAGTAGTTTCCTTTATTGTTCCTCACCTGTAGACGGAATCTTGCAAAACTAAAGCAAGCATTTGTGTCACTCAAGATCATGGGGGTCAAATTTGCGGCCTCGCATCGTTACATGACATATCGTGATGTTTTTCCCCTTTGCGGAGCTGGGGTGGGCGTGGCCTGTGCGTGATGCATCTGCCCCGGGGGCCACCAGTTGGATGCCCCTGCTAGATCAGGGGTCTGGGGAATTCTGGGAGTTGAAGTCCATGAGTCTTAAAGTTGCCACGTTTGGAGACCCCTGCCCTAAATATACTCTGGGAATCACTAGGGGGGAGCCATCTTAACTTTCTTCCTGCCTACCAGGCATTCTCAGCTCTGCTGCCTCTGTCCTCTGGGGTGCAGCCCCCTCCCCCCTCTAGGAACCCAGGCTACCTTCCACCATCCAGGCCTCGATCTGGGAGACCCCAGGTAAGTTGAGAAGCTCACCCCCCGCTTGCTCCTCTGCAGGGCGCCCCCCCAGCCATGGAGAACAAGCGCAACATCCAGATCATCGAGTGGGAACACCTGGACAAAAAGAAGTTCTACGTCTTCGGGGTGTGCATGACGATGATAATCCGCATCAGCGTCTACCCTTTCACCCTCATAAGGACACGGCTCCAGGTCCAGAGGGGGAAGAGCCTCTACAACGGGACCTTTGACGCCTTTGTCAAGATCCTGCGGGCCGAAGGGGCGGCCGGGCTGTACCGGGGCTTCCTGGTCAACACCTTCACTCTCATCTCCGGCCAGTGCTACGTGACCACCTACGAACTCACCCGCAAGTATGTCTCGCAGTACAGCAGCAGCAACACCATCAAGTCGCTGGTGGCCGGAGGCTCGGCCTCCCTGGTGGCCCAGAGCATCACGGTGCCCATCGACGTGGTCTCCCAGCACCTGATGATGCAGCGCCTGGGCGACAGCATGGGCCGCTTCCGCGCGCAGCCCCACCAGGGCAAACGGTTCCCTGTCTTCGGCCAAACCCGGAACATCATGGCCCAGATCTTCAAGGCCGACGGGCTGAGGGGCTTCTACAGGGGCTACGTGGCCTCCCTCCTTACGTACATTCCCAACAGCGCCGCCTGGTGGCCCTTCTACCACTTCTACGCAGGTAGGTGGGTTTTCTGCAGGCGTTTCTCAGTGCTAGAAGGGAGCAGGGTTTGTAGATTGGAGGAGGAAGAGGTGACTGTGGGTTGCTCTCTGAGCGTGGTTGTTTTCTTGTGGACATTGCATGAGCCAACTAGGGAACCTCATCAGTGGTAGAGGGGAAGGGTTGTGTGAGGAGGAGGAGGAAGAGGGCTGTGGGGTGCTTGGTGTCCTCTGAGCTTGGCTGTTTTCTTGCGGACATTGCATGAGCCAAACTAGATAACATCATCAGTTCTAGAAGGAAGCAGGGTGTGCCAGGAGGAGGAAGAGGTGAGAGAGAGGCCTCCTGCCTTAGGCATGAAAGCCAGCGGGATTACTGAGATCAATCACTGTCCAGGGCAGAAAATCCAGGCAGTTCAAATGAGCATAAAGATTTATTGCAAGCTCAAGCTCTCTACAAGAATCTGAACTTTGAATGGTCACAGCAAACTGGCGGTAGATACAAGTTAACAGAACTCAAGGTGGGCCAGACTCTGATCTCTTGTGGGGGCGAAGGGATTCGAGACTGATGACGTGTTTGACCCTTCCCTCTTTCTGGCTCAGCCTGGTCATCTCCTACAGTCACTCAGCCCTAAGGAGCAAGTGGCCTTGTTATAGGCTATCTGGGATCCCACTAGCTGAAAGGCAGAGCATGAGGATTGAACGAATAATATCACAGTAAAAACTTTGGACGGGGCGTGGAGGCACCCCCTCCTACAAACTTAAGGCCGCCCTTTCAAATGCCTCCAGCTTGCAATGGGCAAACTCATCCTTGAGAGGAGGACACCAATACAAGAAGAGCAGGAGGAGGCTGTGCCCAGAAGACCCTCCTTCCCCCACAAGCCCAGCCTGGCAGAGATTATGGGCTGGGGACGGGGCCCACCGCCATTCTATGACTTTTCTTGCCACACAGTGAATCACTGTGGACTTCCTGTATAGTGGAGTATAGTGGGGGAAACTGGTTTAGTGTGGTGTATGAACTTCATCTATTTAGTTAATTTATAAATGTAATGCAGGATTTTTTTAAATTACGAAGATTTCTTTTAGTGACAGGTAGTCCTTGACTTACAACCACAATTGAGCCCAGCATTTCTGCCACAAGATAAGACCGTCGTTAAGTGAATTTTGCCGCATTTTCCAATCTTTCTTGCCACAGTTGTTAAGCAACATGGTTGTTAAGTGAATCTGGCTTCCCCTCTCACTGTGCTTGTCAGAAGGTCACAAAAGCGGGTTCAAGGGACCCCAGGACACTGCAGACGTCATAAATGAGAGTCAGTTGCCAAGTGCCTGAATTTTGATCAGGTGACCATGGAGAGGCTGTCATGTGTAAATATGAAAACTGACTGTAAGTCACTTTTTTCAGTTCTGTTGTAATTTTGAATGGTGACTAAATGAACTGTTGTAAGTCGAGGACCAGCTGTATTGGTTCATATCCCCCAAATGGAAGAAATTTCAGGAACTAGGAAGTTCTGGCATTTATTTTGGAGCCGCTAATGTCTTGCTGTCTGTGGAAACATCTCTGTGCAATCCCATGAAGTCCCACCATATCTGGGAGGGAGGTCCAGATTGGGGGAAAACCCTCCTGGATTTTCCCAGGAGCCCAGAGCCTTTTAAGACTGGATCCCCAGCAGCTCCCTATCGGGATAATTCCAGTGTGCCCCCCCCGCCCAAAGCATGGCTCCCCAGCAGCTTTTCAGCCCCTGACCTGGTTTCCCTGCCTGTTTGCAGAACAGCTCTCCAGCCTGACCCCCAAGGACTGCCCCCACCTGCTCCTCCAAGCCATCTCTGGCCCCATGGCGGCTGCGACTGCTTCCACCCTCACTAACCCCATGGACGTCATCCGGGCCCGTGTGCAGGTAAGTGCCTCTTTTGCCTGAACCTGCTACCTGCGAGGAGAGCCAGCAGCTACTATGGCCCTGCAGGGAGGTCTGGAGCCTGTCCTGCTCCACTGATTGGGGGAGGTGATGCCTCTGAGTGGCTTCTGGACTCCGCAGGCAGGCCTTGCATGCCTCCCTCTCCCCCAGCCTCCTATCGCCTGCGGGCAAAGTGATGGTTTTGGTCTTGGGGTCAGAAGCCACTAAGACACTTGGCAGAGGGGGGAGGGGCTCCCTGTTAATCTCATACCTTTCTCCAACCTGTTGGACTACTTGGAGATGGTGGACTTCCAGAATTCTGAATCTTCAAGTGAAAAGCACCAGCCCAGAGATACAGGTGGTCCTCAGCTTACAATCACAATTGAGCCCCAAATTTCCATTGCTAAGCGAGACGGTTGTTAAGTGAGTTTGGCCCCATTTTACCACCTTTCTTGCCACAGTTGTTACATGAGCCACACGGTGGTTAACCTGGCTTCTCCATTGACTGTCAGGAGGCGGCCAAGGGGGATCTGATGACTCAGGGACACTGCGATGGTCATAAATAGGGGCCGGTTGCCTGGCGCCCAAATTTTGATCACGTGACCACGGGGAATGCCGCAATGGTCATATCTGTGAAAAACAGTCCTAGGTCACTTTTTTCCGTTGTAAGTCAAAGACTGTCTCTACCGGGATTTCTGAACCTCAAAAGGGGGGCCTGTCCTTTCTCCCTGCAGGTGGGGGGCAAGAGCTCCATCATCCTGACCTTCAAGCAGCTGATGGCTGAGGAGGGTCCCTGGGGGCTCACCAAGGGCCTTTCCGCTCGCATCATCTCGGCCACGCCCTCCACCATCGTCATCGTGGTGGGCTACGAGACCCTGAAGAAGCTCAGCCTGCGTCCGGAGCTGGTGGACTCCCGGCACTGGTAGGGTGCCAGGACGAAGAGAGACCTTGGTTTCTGAAAGCCCTTGGACGGTTGAGAAAAACCACCGAAAAGCAGGACACGACTGGACGCTCCAACACCCACCGTCCTGGCCCAGGGTTAGCCTGGTCCAGCCAGGGGATTTCCGCATGTCCTGGAAAAAGTGTAAGACTTCCGGGCGAGTAAACCTGGCCTGTCTGCTTAGTGCCCCTTTCTAATTTTTTTTAAAAAAGATGTCGGTTGAAGCAAAGCTGTTTTTTCTTCCCCAGGGGGATTTGGATTTTTTTGTATTTTGCCAGAATTTCTGCATTATTGGAAGAGTCACTTGTCCTCACTTTCCCTGCTGCTTGGAAAGGACCCGTCGGGCACAGCCACACGACACACACACACACCGCGTTGGAAAGCAGTAACGCGGCTTTCCAGAAAATCCTCCTCCTCCTGATGCTTCTGAAAAGGGTTTTTTTTTTTTAAACTGAACATTTGGGGAGGAGGGGATGCACCAAATACCCAGAATTATTTTTCTAGCCTTTCTTCCAGAACTTGATGCGATCTGTACATAGAGATTTCTTCTTATTTTGTATAAACTTGGAAGCTGTCTTTCTGATCTTCCGTCTCCGAAGAGTAGGATTTTTGTTTATATGTTTCCAATTGTGACAACGGTGATTGAAGGGAAGCTCCCTTCTTGTCTGTACAGTCGTGGTGCCCAACTGCATTTGTGTGTGTGTGTGTGTGAGAGAGAGAGACCTTCCAGGCAGGGGGATTAAAACCCACCCAGGGAGGGATGTGCACTTTATTCTCCAGGGTTTCACCCATGTGAGCGTAGACAAAATAATAATAATCATCAGATCCCTCTTGTATTAGTCTCCTCCTTACCCTGTGCACACAGAGAAATGCGATGGTTGTTTATTTAGGGGGCTTCATTTGAAAGGCAAGGCTGAAAAAAATCGAGGATAATGCTGTTTTTGATCTTCGTATAAGTGGGACTGTCTGAATCACTGGATGAATATTTCATTAACGTGTAGGACGGGGTAGGGAAGGAAGGACGGGATCGGTTTTTCTTGGGAAGAGGAGTCCTTTGAAGCCTAATTCTGATGCAAGAGCTGGTTCTCCCTTGGACTAAGCCAACTGGGCTCCTAAATCCAGCCTAAAACCGTGTAGCCGATGGCAAAGGAGGCCCCCAGCAGGCAGCCTTTTCCCAGGCCCAGCAGCATTGATTGACTCCGTCCTGCCACCTCGCCACCATTTTTCTACTGTGACTCTGGTGCTGATTTGGGGCATTCTTTCCTGAGCTGCTGCTCTTCGCCCCAAATGCAGGTACAAAAACCTTAGAAGGCAGGGAGAGGCTGCAGTTGCTAGGCTGTAAGTAAACTCCTGTGCTTTAAAATTAAGTATTGTGGGGAGGGGGGATAGGAGGGATTAGAAGTAATGCCAGTGTGAGGTGTTTTTCTCTGCACTTTGGAGAGGCTTCCTTCAAGCAAGCAGCTTTTAACGTCAAACAGGGTTTATTTCTGCCCTAATCATGGGCTGCATAGGGACCTCTAAACCCTTAAATGCGGGGAACTTTAAGCTGCCTGGGCAACGCTGGGAGTTGAAGTCTGCATATTTTAAAGTGGCCCCAGTTGAACGGTCCTTCTAGGTCAGGGGTCTGCAGACTTGGCAATTTAAGACTTGCAGACTTCAACTCCCAGAATTCTTCAGCCAACTGTTCTAGGTAGGACCCCTGTCCGAGGAAGACAAAATGTATGTTGTGGAGCACATGGTCAGCATGCCAAAGCTACCTGCCGGCCACTCCACCAGACTTTCTTATGGAAATGACCCCCTCCCCAAATTCAAGCAAGTGTTGGGCTCTCTTTCACCTTAAAGCAGTGTTTCTCAACCTCCGTAACCTTAAGACGGGTGGGCTTCAACCCCCCGCTGGCTGAGGAATTCTGGCAGTCAAAGTTGCTGAGGTTGAGAAATACTGGGAAAGGATGATGGGAGGTGAGTCCTTGAGCGAGAGAGAGACTGTTGGTAATTTCAGTAGGGCTAGAAATTTGGCGGTGGGTGGGGAAAATGTTCCCTGAAGTATACCTCTCATGGGCCCCAAATCAGCCCTCAGGGGAAGCAAACCTGGGCCTGCACAATTTTTAGTCCTTCCTAGCTTTGCCCAGCTTAGTTTCTTTTGGGTGTCCTAAGATTTCTCGGTGTTCATTTATTTTCTTCAGATGTGCCACATCTGTGGCTTGAATGTGTGCTTCAAGCTCAGCCTCGACGAAGGTATCCGGGGTTGCTGATGGCCTTTGGTGGAAGTGGATTGTTGGGGTCCCGGGTGGCCAGAGGAGACCTGCTCCCTCTCCACAAAGGACCTCACAACTCTACCACAAGTGCAGTTGTGCCATTGCCAAGAAAAATAGGGTAAATTTGGTTGACTGTAAAGTGAATCCACTCCCCCCCCAAACGCCCCCCCTCCCTCCTTTGAGCTTTTGAAAAAGAATATGTAAATCTGTTTTGGGCTGAGCTTTTTCCCGTTTTGCTGTAAATACCAGATTGTGAGGATGGGCTAGCCCTAGTGTTGACATACAAGGCTCTCTGCAAAACGAAATGGCTTGTGAGAACTGGAGCAGGGGCTGGAGGAGATGGGTTACTTGCCGCCCCCCTCCTCTTGCAGCCAAATCGTGAAAAATGCTTGTCACCTCAGCAAGAGAAATGGTGGAACACCACCTGTCCTGCCTCCTGGTGAGATTGTCTGTAACGGATGTGCTTTTCCTGGTGAGCTTACTGGACATTTAGCGCTATTCCAAGCATCACTACTGAACTGAGATTTCATTCCATTCTTTAGCCAGACCAGTAATTTCTCAGGCATGGCGAGTTTCAGCTGGGTGGACTTCAGCTCCCAGACAGAGAGACTGGGTGGGGATTCTGGGAATTGAAGTCCGCCCAGCTTAAGCAAGCTTGAGAAACCCTGTTTTGGACATCTTTCTTTTATGTAATGGTACTCTGAATTAATATGTTTCTGATTCAAATTATCGAGAATCTGTAGGGAGCACTGCTGTGAACTTCTCAGGAAGCTGCTCTCCAAACTTGGCAATTTTAAAACTTGCAGAGTTAAACTCCCAGAATTCCCCATCTGATTACGCAGGCTGGGGAATTCTGGGAGTTGAAGTCCACAAGTCTTAAAGTTGCCAAGTTTGGAGACTCCTGTCCTAAACAATGCCACATAGACTTTTTATGTGAGTGGGGAAGGGGTTGGATGGGGGGGGGAATAAGGCTGAGCGGAAACCACATAAGGCAACCTAAAATAAGGGTTATTTTATTTTCCAGCTGACACTTAATTCCGAGGGTCTCTAATATTGGTGCCTGCCTTTTCAATATGAAGTTTGAATGTATTTGGTACAGTACATTAAAGCTGGTTTCAATTTTGCACTGTAAAAAGTCTTTAAAAGTATAATTAAAGTTTTTTATTATTTATTTGGTGGAGGGATTTTATTTGTGTGGTTAAGGCGAAGAGCAGGCATTGTCCTAGGATGCCCCAGGATTTTCCACCCAGAGACCACCTGAGACGGTGAGATTCACAGACGCCATTCACAAAATGGTATCAGGAGTGAGGGGAACCATCATTCAGGAGAACGAATGGACACAGATTTTAAGAAAAGAAAAAGGCATTGTTTTACTATTTGGAACATATCTGGAAAGAAACCAGAGCAGATGATTCCGCAACTACAGATACAAATAATTTAAAAGTAGGCTTTGTTGCACACACAGCCTTTATCCTTTTGTCTAAATGTCCTTTTTTTGTCCTTTTGGTTATCAAAAAGGAAATGTGCGGGGTTTTATTATCTGATGGATTTTTAGCTTTTTGTAAGCCGCCTGGAGTTACCTATGTGTGAGTTGGGCAGCTATATAAATTTGTTTAATGAATAAAATAAAATGCTCAGGTGTGACACATGGATGAGTCTCAACCCGCGTATACTTGAAGAGAATTCCTGAATAGAATTTAGCAGTTTATCATATTGTGTGGCCTGCTTCTCGCTCACAATCACTATTTACAAAACACAATGATCCCTCTTGCACATTCTGTGGTGGCCATATTAGCAATTTCTCTTCCCGTTGATGAAATTCACGTTGATTCCAAGGTTTTAATCCTAAATAATACAGATGCACTGTTTCAAATGATTGACCGTTAAATCCATTCATTTTCTGGGCCAAATAGTATAGAAGGGGAAGCACCTTCGAAATGATTGTTGAGTTCTCGGCAGCCAGCCCAAATCCAGCCTGGCCACCTCCATATCTTGTATTACCGTATCCATCATCCCCAATCATAAGCAGTGGTTGTGCTGCTGGGAGTGATTAAGCTAACCTTTATTGTCGTTTTTTATTGTGAGCACACTGGTACACATTAAAAATGAAATTCTGTTGCCTGCTCTGAAAAAAAGTATATATAACACTGTCCATTTTGAACATATAGCGGAAAGAAGAAATTAAGAGTTCACGAGATTGATATTAAACTGTGACTGAGTCTAGATGTTCTGCTTCGGAGATCACAAAGCCTCCTCCCAGAAGGTAACAAGGAGAACAGGTCATAAAGAGGATGAGTAGCATCCTGGACAATACCGTGGACAAGTATCGCTTACATGCCATGTCCTGGATAGAAGGAAGTGAACTCCCAGTGATCTTTTTTGCCATCCTCGCTACTCTGCACAGCCTTCTTGCCCAAAGAAGTAATGCTTCCGATCCAGACAGTATATGTGGGTATATGCATACTTCTGTATTTATTTATTTTATCAAGTTTATGTGGTGTATATTGGAGGTAGTGACCCTTTGAGAGCTGTATGCAATGAAATTTCATTTTAATGTATGGCGATTTGCGTACATCCAAAGTGACAAAGTTATTCTAAGTTCTAAGTAATGCTCTTTAGAAAGTGGTAAAGGCAGGGGAAGGCAGATACACTTTTCTCATATAGAATAGAATAACCAAGTTGGAAGGGACCTTGGAGGTCTTCTAGTCCAACCTTGTTTAGGCAGGAAACCCTACCCCACTTCAGACAAATGTTATCCAATCTCTTCTTAAAAACTTCCAGTGTTGGAGTGTTTACAACTTCTGGAGCCAAGTTATTCCCCTGGTTAATTGTTCTATGTGACGCAGAAAATGCAAGTGCTACTGTGCCCACTTCATCGCTGTCTCACTGTTGAGTTATCCAGAACATCTGGAGAACAAAATGTTCTCACAGCACCAGCAACAACTATTTCCACACATGAGGCAGTTCTGATCATGTTGTTATAGCTGATGAGGAAAACTTGATTTTGCAAAGCATGTTTTAGAGTAATCTCTATTCCAGATCAGATATTCTCCAAATACGGTAGTACCGGGACCCCCAATACAAAAAATGATGTTTTGAGTTGAACTGAATATTTTATTTGGCCAAGTAGGATGAGACACACAAGGAATTTGTCCCATAAAATGCAAAGCAAGAAAAAGAATAATATCTATAAAAAGGGGAAGTAAAGAAGATATTACAGTGATCAGTAATAATACTACTGCAACCCTCTTGTTAATAAAGGAAATGAGAAAACCTAAGAGCGGCAGTGCACTGCATTAACTCCCAGCTGGCCAACATTGGGCATGGCATGTTGGCTTGCAAGGTATCCTAGTTTGCATCCCAGTCATGGCCGCTTGAAGACGGTGGACTGCAACTCCCACAATTCCTCAGCAGTCAAACGCGGCGCCCTGTCTACTTTTCGTGAGGGGCGGGGCCTTCCCGAGCCACGTGATCGCCGCACGCGGGCGAGCCGGGCGGCGGACACCAATCAAGGTCCGCGTGACCGCGACTGGGCGGGGCCTCGCCAGGTTTGGATCCGTTGCTTTTGGCGGGAAGAAGATGGCGGCGGCGGCGCCGCCAAAGGAGGAGAAAGAGAAAGGAAGTCGCGCTCCTGCCGCGGCTCCTCAGGGTAAAATCGGCCGCGAGGAGGTCCTGGACTACGTGGTCAATCAGTTCCTGCAGGCGCTGGACGCCGGCGGGTGAGAGGGGCGAGCCGGGCGGAGATGATGGGCTTGGACCGGCGGTGGCAAAGCTGGCTCAGGAATTCTGGGAGTTGCAGTCCACAGGTCCTCAAGTTGCCATAGTTACCCTCCCCTGCTCTAAAGGAGTGACGTACCTGTGTGGGATTATTTCTCCCCCCCCCCCGCTTGAAGCCGCGTGGACTTCAACTCCCAGAATTCCCCATTCAGCTCAGTCTAGCCAGGGGTCCCTATCGCCCCCCAAGCGCCAGAGGGAGCGTCCAAGGGGTGGGGGTGGGGGTCAGTGAATGAGGGACGGTTGATGGGCATCACCTTTTGGGGTCTGGTCCTCGTCCTGAGAGAGATGGTCAGGGGGCCCAGGGGTGGGTGGTCAGCAGCCAGCAAAAGCCGCCCGCAGATGGTGGAGTTGAGTTAATATTACTGCAGCTTGAGTTTATTAATGAATTATTATTAGCCTGTGAGTCTGTAGAGATTCTCGGTCATCATCCAGGTCCTGGTTATCCCAAAGGTGCTTTTTCAGGAGGCAACTGGACTTGCTTGTTTTTTCTTGGAGGAGAAGCGGAACGTTTTCAAAGAAAAAACTAGAAAGTCCAGTTGCTTCCTGAAAAAGCACCTTTGGGACAACCAGGACCTGGATGATGACCGAGAATCTACAGACTTTTAGCTATACAATTTGGGATGGGGTGGGAGTAGGAATGGATTTCCAGAGGAAAAATTACAGACTACAGGAAACAGGAGCATCATTCAGGTGACCCTGAGGACACAGACAAACCTCCCAGGGGCCTCAACAACTCTCTAAAAGGATGCAAATGACCAGCTGTCTGCAAGGAGTGTAAATCATTCCACTCCCCTCCATCCTAGTCAGAGCTGAAGAAACTTCTTGGATGAGAAGCGAAACGTCTTCAAAGAAAAAACAATGTCCAGTTGCCTCCTGAAAAAGCACCTTTGGGATATTAGATTGAGTTTTGTTATTCTTAGGGGTTGGTTGTACAGTTGGCCAGATGTTTAGAACGGATTTGGCCTGGATTTGACCAGTGAGCTGAAGAATTTGCCGATCTTTGGCTCATCTGCTTCAGATATCAGATGGTTATCAGCAGCTCACAAAAAAACTACACCTTTGACTCATTTGGAAAAGGTGCCACCAGAGTAGATATTGGTGAGCCCCAAACAAGTTTTGTTCTTCAGGAGGTTTTCAACTATGAGTTGGCTCTGCATATGAGAAAGGTAGAGGGGATGTTGGCCACCAACTTCATCCAGCAAATGAGGTTTAGCATTATAGGAGTCCTTCTGAAAAAGAATATTTTGTATTTGTTTTATAACCTGATTGGCAGCTTCCCTTTTTTGTCCCTAGATGTCGCCTTTTCTCCAAGTGCTACAGCTGCCTCTACAAAGCTCATCCTGAATTCACAAAATGTATTTATAATCAGTTCATATCCCATCTGCAAAATTCTGTACGGGTAAGTCCCAGAACATGGACAGTTTCCTTTTTTCTTTTTTTCAGGGCACCCAGCAGTTGTTAGTTAGAAGCAAAGATTCTCAATTTGCAAAAAATGATTAGGGGACTGAAGACTAAAACATATGAAGAATGGTTGGAGGAATTGGGTATACCTAGTTTAATGAAAAGAAGGACCAGGGGTGAATAATAGTGTTCCAATATTTGAGGGGCTTCTTCAAAGAAGGGTTGGTGGGTGTCAACCTATTCTCCAAAGCAAGAAGCAATGAGTGAAGGCTTATCAAAGAGAGAATCAGCCTAGTATTAAGGAGAAATTTCTGACAGTGAGAACTATTAACGAGTGGAATGACTTGCCTCCAGAGGTTGTGGGTGCTGTAATACTGGAGGTCTTCAAGAAGAGATTGGACAGCCACTTGTCTGAAATGGTATATAGTGTTTTCTGCCTGAGCAGGGGGTTCAGGTAGGTTCCTTCCAACTCTGGTATTCTGTTATTTTGTTAAAAACTACTGTTCTACTGTGAACTGCATTATTTTGGTGATTATACTCCCTGTTCCCAAAGCAATTGGCAATAAACAGCATCATAAAAATGGGAAGAAGTAATCTAATTGAACCGCTGCAAAATAAGAGATTTATCTAAAACATTTCAAACCTCCAGTGAAGAGGAACATGTCCCTTCATGAGGCAATCTGTTCCGCTGGTTGACAGCTCTTCCTATCCAGATGTTCCTCTTAATATCTAACCTGAATCTTTGCCAACAATTTCAACCTATCATTTCTTCCGTTGCCCTCCAGGACAACCAAGGAGAGGTCAGTTCCTTCCTCCATTACAGACAAATGTGTTTTAGAAAGGAAGATTCTGAATTTTTTGCATATGTTTTGGGAAATGTTTTATTAAAATGTTTTTTTTTTTTACAAACAGGCTAGTTTGGAAAGCTATTTTAGTTACCCAGTTAAATAATGACATTCTTAGGTACAGAGTTTACCAGGACTAATTTAGGGTTTCCACCTTTGCCAGCAGTAAAATGTAGTTCGGCCCTACTAAGTGAGAAATGTAATTTGATGAATACTTAAATGTAGAATAACTCTACTCTTAAAATTGAGGGTAAAACTTTTGTCTGGAAAGAATGGGTGCAAAAGGATGTAATTACACTTGCTCCATTGTTGCTTAATTATAACTTTAAAAGTTCTTAGCAAGTACAGCCCTTTAAACCATCAATCCAGTTAAAATGTGTTTTGAAAATTTAATATGGGGCCAATGTTTTAGCACCTTCTAAAGTATCTGATTATTAATGCAAAACACTTCAATTTTAGAATCTAAACCTATTTGCACATTTTGTGAAAAGTTGAAGTGTTCAAAACATCAAAAACAAATATACAAGAATTTTGGAATCAAGAACTGGAATTTCCAGTCCTTCCAAACCAACAGACTCAAATCTTGAAGAATATTAAGTTTAGATCCTGTGATTTAAAGTTGAAATTAATCTTCCAAAAGATTGTTTTTCATATTTATAGGATACCATCTAGAAAATTTTTGGAAAGGATGGGTTGATAATTATTTGTGTTGGCATTGGAAGAAAATTGAGGGAACTTCAATTCATATTGTCAATGTTCCTTTTGGAGCAATGCTATATCATATGCTAACAGACGTATCGGGAAAACTTTGGTTTTGAAACACATGTGTATTGTATTAAATTATATATCAGCTACTTGGAACTTACCATGTTCAGAATAAATATATTTTTATACCCTAGGAATACCACAAATTATTTGAGAAAATTGCATATTCTGTCAATTGGAAAAATCAACATTCTCTTTCCCTTTGGAAAAAAATATTGGACAGTTTGGGGTATATTGAAAGCTTATTTTTCTGAGGTGAAGGAGCTGGAAGCTGCTTCTGCTTTGCTGTGCCTGCCCTTCTCTGTGAGAAATAGTAGGCCTTCCCTTTAGTAGCATTTCCTAAATGGCTCAGAACTGAGTTACTCAGAAAAGCATTTGAGTTTTGATCCCTTTTATTCATGTATTTATTGGTTTTATTTTTTATACTTTTGTGGCGCTTATTATATTTTGTTCTGTGTGCTTTGTTTCTAATTACTAATATTTTTTTGTATGCTTTTTTGTGTACTGGATGGCCTTATGAGCACCCAGGAGTTGTTTGATTGCAGTGGATAAATGCTTTCATTTGAAGCAGGCTGTTTCTCCCGGGAAAACGGTCTGTGTGCTTGCAGTTCCAACCCAGCAGCTTTCTTCACGTGGCCCATTTCACTGATTTGATCCATGCCTCACAAAGCGTTTACACCACTCCCATTGGCTGCATTATATAACTATACTCTGATTTTAAATTTTATTTATTTACTCGTATGCTGCCTTTATTATGTTTACAAACAATTCCTTCCTCCTCTGTTTCTCACCACAACCTTCTGTTTGGCTGAAGGAGAGGAACTGGCCCAAAATCCCCCAGCTGGCTTTCACACCTAAGGCAGAACTAGAACTCCGTCTCCCACTTTCTATCCTGGTGCCGTTCTCTGGCTGTTGACATTTTGCAAGCCAACCCAGGCGGTCCTTCTTCCACACATCACTAGACTGTCTCTGTCTCCGCAGGAAGAGATCCAGGCCCTCAAGGAGGAAGGGAACCTGCCGTTGCTCCTGGAGTCCCTGGATAAGCTTGAGAAAGAAGCGAAGGACAAGGAAGGCCCTGCCTGGTGAGGCTTCTTTGCATGCAGCTGCATTCTCGGGATTCAGCCCAATGACTCTGCGGCCTGCTGTTTCTCTTCACGACCCCTTCTTGCTGCCCTCTGTTTCTGAGCTTTGGAGCAGTTGGTATTATGCCTCTGAAGGCAGCAATGTTGTGTGTTAACGGCAGAGGTGTGGCCCTACTGCAAAATGCTGGGTGGGAGCTTTTATGGTGTCCTCCTGCCAGGAGAGCTGATGCCTCCAGGTCGCTCCTGATGTGCGCCTTCTCTCTGAATCCAGGCGCCCGAGTGGCATCCCCGAGGAAGATGTCCGTGGGGTGGTCCTGCCCTACCTTCTGAAGCAGCGCAAATTCCTCCAAAAATTCCTGAAGGAAAAGCAGGAGAGCAACTCGCAGCTGGCTGCCGCTGTAGTGGCCGGTCGGCAGAGGATTGCAGAGCTGCAGGAGCAGATCTGCCGGCAGAAGGAAGAGTGGCAGGTGGGTGCCGCCTTGACGAGCAGTTGGGACCAGGAAATTCACAGGGATCTCAACATCTTTTTTATAGTGTGGTGACCAAAACTGAATGCAGTACTCTAGGTGTGGTCTTACTAGGGCTTTATAGAGTGCTATTAGTATCTCCCCTTGATCTTGATTGTATCCCTCTGTTAATGCAATTTAGGATTGTGTTGGCTTTTTTGGCTGCATCTGCACACTGCTGGCTCCTATTTAGCTGGTTGTCCACTAAGACTCCAAGATCCCTCTCAAAGTTCCTGCTCTTAAGCCTGGTTTCACCTAGTCTATATGTGCACTTTTGGTTTTTCTTGCCTAAATATAGGACTTTACTTTTCTCTACATTGAATTTCATTTTATTAGATAGGGCCCAGGGTTCAAGTCTGTCAGGATCCATCTGGGTCTTGAGCCTATCTTCTTGGCTGTTGGCTCTTCCTGCCAGTTTAGTATCATCCGCAAATTTGGTAAGTTCCCCATCCATTCTCTCATCTAAGTCATTTATGAAGATATTGAAGAGTCCTGGGTCTAAGACGGAACCTTGTGGTACCCCACTGCTTACTTCCCTCCATGTAGACGTAGTACCATTAAGGACTACTCGTTGAGTACGGTTTGTCAGCCAGTTACAAATCCATCTGATGGTGAAGCTACCAAGAAGTAGGTTGTGGTCTACTTTGTTGAATACCTTGCTGGAGTCTAAGTCTATTAGGTCCACAGTGTTTCTGAGGTATATATGAGGGAGACTGTTTCTTCTTACTTAAAGGCTGTTCTGGCAACGGACTTACCTCTCTGTCTCGCCTTGTAGGGAATTGCTATCGAAGGCCGGAAGATGATGGAGACCTTTGATGATCTCTCCTGAGAAGACCTGGCTGCTTTTTGGAGGCGAGAATGTGAGGGAGACCTTAGAGTGAACCTGTGGATTTTCTGCCAGATTTCCAGAGCAGCCAATCTGCGGAAGAGGGCTGCTCCCTCTTGGCTTGACTATGGGGTGGGAGGCTGAGGGTGGGATGCATGTGACTATGTACTTATTTTTATTAAAATATTACAGCTCATGCTTTGTATTTCTTTCACTCAGAATATTAATTCTGCAAGTTCTCTTGTTTGACATCCATGGACTAGTACAAATACAGCCGTAGAACAGCCAAAGAATGCAGTCAGATAACGAGTGATTGTTTTGGGTATACATTTGGAGACTGCATCTAGATTCATGCTTGCTGGGGAATTCTGGGAGTTGCAGTCCGGACCTCTTAAAGTTGTCAGTTGTTGAAAAAATACTGGACAAGATGGTCTCCAAGCTCCCTTTCATTCTTCAGCATCTTTTCTGATATCTGAAGAGCTTCCTCTCGCCCATCTTTCTCTCAAGGTTCAACCAGCTTTTTCAACACCTTGATGAGCTTTTATTTTTAGACTCCTGGTCATCTTTCTCGCTTTTTTCAAACTCTTCCCATGTCTCTGAAAACGGAGGCCTGACTTTCACTGACACTTTTTTGGCCTGGGAAGCATGGAAGAGATTTTGCTAGGAGAAGACTTTAGAATTCTTGAGAAGAGAAGAGAATAGAGAATAGAATGTAAAAAATTTAGAGTAGAGTAGAATAGAATAGAATAGAATAGAATAGAATAGAATAGAATAGAATAGAATAGAATAGAATAGAGTTGGAAGGGACCTTGGAGGTCTTCTAGTCCAGCCCCCTGCTCAAGCAGGAGAACCTGTACTATGTCAGATAAGTGGCTGTCTAGTTTCTTCTTAAAAAAAGATGCTTGTCTCTTCTGCAGAGTTCTTCATGAAGCTCTTCAGGGTTATTTATTTTATTATCTATCAAATGTATGTGCTGTCTGGCTCACATCGGGTGACACCGAGTGGCTTGTTATAATAATGGGAGAGGATCACCCCCAACCCCCCAGACCCAGAGACAAAGCTCCCAAGAGCTTCTGGATCTGGATCTGAAATACGTCCCCCATTTTACTTTGATGCGCAGAGCTCTTGGAGCCAGGAAGGGACCCCAACAATGTCCCTCACGGAAACTGGCGCTCTGCTGCCCTCCAGACATCTGCTTTTGATAAGAAGCCGGTTTGGGAGGGAGGCTGACCCAGCTCAGGACTCCGTAAACAAAGCCTTGAGGTCATGATGAATGTAACAGGAGATGCCAAGGCAGAATCACTGGTTGGCCCACGCTGGGCTTCCTGGGGCCGGTGGGAGATGCCAAAAAAGCCTTCGCTGCCTCCGTCTTTCTGGCTGGGCTTCTACCGGTCGGCGAGCTGTTGAGGTCTCGCTGAGAAAGCGAGTTGGTGCTGCTTCTCCTGAAGGAAGGCCTTCTACAGCAGATGGAAGTTCCTCACCAACACAACCACGTGTTGCATTGCTCACCTCTTCCAGTTTAGTCTGAGACCCCATGTTTAGCAATACGTTACGTAACCTGGAGATTTCTCAAGCTCTCCTAGTTCACATTTTGCATCTCCCTCTCCTCCAGTTTCCTCACGAACCTGTATTCTGGTGTCAGATCCCCACATTTGAGAACTACCAAATCAATACTGTTCTTACAATAAACTGGCTTCACACACCTGCTAAGCCCTAAAAAGGTAAACTGCAGTTAATGCAACCAACACGTCTGCACGTAGCTGCTGAATGTTGAACTTGAATCCCAAAGTCCAGCAGCCACAGCTCTATAAAATGCAAAGAATTGTCTCCTTCCTTGGGAAATCTCCATGGCTATAAGTTGCAGCCACCTATATTTTGTTTAAATGTAATGAACAACCAGCAGATGGTAAACCTATCTATACAAGAGGGGAACAGTCTGCCTGTCCTGAAGGCAGAAGAAGCAGCAGTGGTTGGAAACAAGGAGAGAAGCAACCTAGAACTAAGGAGAAACTTTCTGACAGTGAGGACACTCCAGAAGTTGTGGGTGCTCCATCACTGGTGGCTTTCAAGAAGAAACTGGGCAGCCATTTGTTTGTGATGGTAGAGGGTTTCCTGCCTGAGCAGGGGGTTGGACTAGAGGACCACCAAGGTCCCTTCCAACTAACTCTCTTATTCTATATTCTGGGGTCAAGCCTGGCCAGTTGAGCCTTCAGCAGCGGATAAACCGTTTAGGATTCTTTCCGGCTTCTTCAGTTGCATGTTGGAGCCTCTCCTGTGTTGGCTTGACTATTTGATTACACTTTGTTTAAATCGCTACCTTTTGCTTCCAATAATTCAGAACGGTTTACATTTCGGTTCCCAGGCTGAGAAGGCGGCACCTTCATTAGGACAGCTGAACTTGTACCAAATTGTTGTTTTTGAGTTTTGAGAATCCTCCTTTCATGCTGGGAGGGGAACAGTGGCTGGTCTCAGTGCCACGTCTGTCTCGAGAGACGGAGGCGCAGCCCGGGCATTGTATTAGGCTGGTTTGGCCCCGCTTGCTAGGCTAGGATAAAGCGGGGCCAGGAAATTCATAGTTTTACATCTCGGGGAGTGTTTTGCCTCTTGCAACTTGGCCAGAGCCCTGGGGTGAATGGGAGGCCCTCCAAAGAAGCCCTGTACTTGGGGAACCAGTAACTTCCAGCTGTCAAAGCCCAGCCTGTCATTATTCTTTGTATCTCGGGCACCGCCCAGATTCGAAGCAGAGGAAAACAGGCACACGTGGCATTCAGGGCAGCAGAGCGTCTCGGGCATCAGCTGGGGCTGGGTGTCTGATGCGAAGAAGGCCCACGGAGTTTCCTCTCCCCGGATCTGGAAGCCTTCCCAGGGCTCGAGTTCAGCAGTGCGGCTGCCCCAGACAGGATGCCTGGCGGGGAAAGGACGGAGGAAGCGGGGACTTAAATCACAGGCTTTCCCCACTTTGGCCCAGCTTATCTGCACAGGCAGGGAAAACCATGCGGATGGCTGGTAATTACAGCCCTGGGGCCTTGCGCCTCCTGGCCTCAGTCTTGCCCAGTCTCTTGGCCAAGGACCAGCCCCCCTTTCCCTGGGGACCCCGTCCCATGAAAACCTCTGCCACAGCGAGACGAGCGAAGAGCAGGGGCTGCTGGTAAACTGCAGTTGCTTCCAAGTGTGAGGAAAATACGTTTTGGAGGCGTGAGAGATGGAAACATGGAAACATGCCAGTTTTAAGAGTTTGGATAAAGGGGGCTGAGAACTGAGTACCAGCAGTCCTGGACCTTAATGGAGCCCAAAAAGTCTGTTGCTAAGCGAGACATTTCTTAAGTGAAGAATTTTACGACCTTTCTTGCCACAGTTATTAAGTGAATCACTGCAGCTGTTAAGATAGTAACAGGTTGTTAAGTGAATCTGGCTTTCTCATTGACTTTGCTTGTCAGAAGGTCGCAAAACAGGATCACACGACCCCGGGAGACACTGCGACCGTCATAAATATGAGTCAGTTGTCAAGGGGCTGAATTTTGATCACACGACCACGGGGCTGCTGCAACGGTCATAAGTGTGAAAAATGGTCAAGTCACTTTTTCAGTGCCGTTGTAACTCTGAACAGTCACTAAATGAAAGGTTGTAAGTCAAGGATAGCCTGTACTTCAAGGTTGCCTCAATGATCGCCCTTCCCTTCTAGGTTTCTGTCTGGTTAACAGGCTCCACATTCTGCCGTCGGAGGAGGGAAATACTGCCTGTCTCTTCGTTTTGGTTCTAGTACAGTTTTTAAATAATACTTTAATCTGTGTGATTTTAAGGTGTTAATGCTTTAATTATTTTTATTTCTTTTATAATAAGCCACCCATAGTCACTTTGCAGTGGCACAAAATTTTAAGGGAGGAAGGAAGGATGGAAGGAAAGAGAGAGAGAAAGAAAAGAAAAGAAAAGAAAAAGAGAGAGAAAGTAAGTAAGTTTGAATGGCCATTTGAGATGCCATTACAGGAATGATGGGTGCCCAAAGGACCAGGATGGGCAAAATCTTTTGGATAGCACATAATCAATCAATCAATCAATCAATCAATCAATCAAGATGCGTGATAAAATAAAAGCAATTTAGAAGGAAATTTGGTTTGTTTCCTGAGACCAATTCTTTAAAAAAAGATGATACCAAACAACTAAAAGGGCACAGAATTATGTAATTATAGCAATGCCTAAATCCACACAGTAAAACAATAAAATGTTGATCAATAAGGCCATAATTGACATTAGAAAGTTTCCAATTTAGTGCCCTAAAAGTCAGCCTGCCAATCCAGCCTGAGGGAAGTTCGAACCCTTCAACTTTCTTGGGTTTCTGTGGAAATCCCTGCTTGAAAGAAGTGGCCCTTGGAGTCCGGCCTCTGCCCCTGGCAAGGCCGGGTGGCGGGAGAGTGCCAGTCCTTGGAGAGGCAGAGCGCAGGGCAATCCGAGGCAGCCTCTGATCTTTTGGGAGGAAAGCGATGGAGCTGAAGGGGGAACGTGGGCCTTGCAAGGCAGATGGGGACGCAAGGAAACTGGACTGCCGCAGATCATCGGCCAGCTTCCAAGCCCAGGGTACCCACAGGATGCAGTCAAGAATTGAAGCTCCGTCACAGCACATATTTTATGGAGGCTTCGGTCGCACCTGGGCACCTCTTGGGGAATGCTCTGGTCTGGGGGTCTCCAACCTTGGCAACCTTAAGACTTGGGGACATGCTGGCTGGGGAATTCTGGGAGTTGAGGTCCCCAAGTCTTAAAGTTGCAAGTTTCTCAACTTTGGCAAATTGGAGATGGCTGAATTTCTGGGAGTCAAAGTCCAGACAACTTAAAAGCTGCTAAGATTGGGAAAGGCCTGCACGGAGCAGGGGCTGGACTAGATGACCTCTGAATTCCCCTCCAAATATGCTGCAATGAAAAGTACCTGAAATTTACATCTCCCCTTACACCCCACCTTGAAAGGGGCTCCACTCGCGGCCCCCCCCAAAGTGCTCGGAGCTCCGCCAGACCCCCGAAGCGTCTGCCGAAACGCGCTTGGCGGAGCCTCCCCTGGCCCGGAACCTGGCAGCTTTCCCGCACCGCCCCCGGCAGCCGGCGGCGGAGGCGGTGGTGACGCGCCCCTTCGGCTGCCAAGGCCGGCTCGGGCCAGTATAAAGGGGGCGCCGGGCATCCCAGGGCGAGAGAGCCGCCCGGAGCATCCCAGCCTCGCCATGAACGCCCTTCTGCTGGCCGCTCTCTGCGCCCTGGCCGCGCTCGGCCTCGCCCACACAGGTAAGGGGCGGTGGGCAGCGGAGGGTCTCCCGGTGCCCCGGCCCTGGGAAGAGGAGCTGGGCCCAAGAGAGGGGCTTCTCCAGCGGGAGGGAAGCGTGCTGCGGGGTGTCTGCAGCCTCCAGCCTGCCCTCGCTCCCCGCTCCCCCTCGGGCTCCCTTCCCCAAACCCAGGACGAGGCTGGCAGAGGAAGCCCCTCGCTGAGGCGCCCGCCCGCTCCTCTTTTGCAGAGGCTGCTCACTCCCGGAGTGTCGACGGGCCGCCCAAGTCGGAAGGTGAGTGAAGCGCCTTCTATTGTGTCCCCCCCCCGGCCCTCTCACCGCCCCCAGCCCAGGAGAGGAGCAGCCTTGAGGCGCCTCTGAGGTTCCTGGCATCTTCACCCTTCGCAGATTTCGTACGCCCTTCTGGCGCTGCCCCCTTGAAGCGGCCCTCTCCGCTGGAGCCATGCCAAAGGGGGCTGCAGAGGCGATGGAGACCCCGGTCCCTGCCCTGCAAGTCGGGATGGCGCCCTTTGGCCCTCGCTTGGAATTAGAGTGGCAGAAAAGCGGCGGTTATGCCCACCTCGCTTGGGCCAACTCTCAGCTCAGGCCTGGGTGCCTTTGCAGGAAGGCTTTGGAAGTGGCCACCTCTTCTTTCTGTTCAAAGCACGAGGACTAGAATCATACAATATACTTCCAATCGGAAACAGAGCTTCCCAGTTGCCCTTCCTCGGCCCCTGTCCTAAACACACCCTCCTTTCCTGCAGCTTTTGTCTCCAAGCGTGTGGGGGCTGAAATCGTGAAGCGACAGAAGAGGAACTACAACAGGTACAGGGAAAGTGGGCGCTCACCATGGCTGGATGACCCATCCCATCCCTGAATTTCCCAGACACCCCCCCCCCCACAATTGGACTCCATGAACACTTGGCAACTTCAATTCTGGGAGTTCAAGTCCACACTTCTTAAAGTGTCCAAACTTGAGGGACTCTGCTCTTAGGAGGCATATCACAGACCCCGTAAGCAGGGGAAGCAGCTGGGGTGGTGTGTGACCCAAAGGGGCTGCAGAGGAGAGGTCCTCTCCCATCAATAGGCCCCAAGCCCTCCATGTCCCCTGGGGACCCACCCACTCGCTTCCTCGCCTCCCTGTCTTCCACCGCAGCGTGACCAAGCCTTGTCCCAGCGAAGCCGCCCAAGGCCTCCCCCAATCACCCTCTCCTGTTGCTTCCTTCACAGTGGCTACGATGCTGCTGGGGCTGCCCCCCAAGTGGCCGTGAACCCCCTCGAGGCCCAGCGGGAGGTCTGCGAGCTTAGCCCCGCCTGCGACGAGTTGGCCGACCACATCGGTTTCCAAGAAGCTTATCGGCAGTTCTACGGACCCGTCTAGCCCACCAAGCGTTTCTGCAAACCCCAGAGGACCCCTCCCCTTCCTTTCCCCCCAGTTGAAGCTGCTTGTAACTTTGCTTTGTAAAGAAGCTTGGGAAATTGGTAGTTTTATGTTCTAGAAAAAAAATAAAGGGAAAAACCCCAGGAAGTGGTGCTGCAGGTTATTTCACTGGATGGAGCAGATGGGCTTTTCTGTGGCGGAGAGGGGGTGTCGCCTAATGGCTCCCCATGAGTGGGGGTCCTTTCTGCCCCTTACAGCCACCCCAAATGAGGAAAGCATGAGACCTACAAGCCTAAATGCCCCACCCCCCAAGAAATCTCAAATGCCTCCTTCTTTCAACCACTGTCATTCGTCGTCATCCATTCGGCCGAGTCCGACCTGCAGCCACTCTATGGATCAGCCCTCTTCCTGCCCCTCTGACCCACACCGCCTCCTTCAGACACACCAGGGTCGTCACAGTGCTATCCTTTATAGTGTCCAGCTAGTGGGTACTGTGGGGGGGGGCTTCTCCTTTTTCCACTGGTCACTCCTGGCATGATTGACTTTTCAAGGGAGTTGGCTTGCATGACGTGGCCAAAGCAGGACAGCCCCTGTTGAGAGATCTTGGCCTCCAGTGATATTTTGGGTGCCGTTTGGTCTTTCTTGGTGATTTTCGCAGTCCATGGGATGTGTAAGAGCGCCTCCAGCATCGCAATTCCAAGGCATCCACCCTTCTCCTTTTGGCCCTTTTCAGAGTCCAAGTTTCCCAGCCATAAGTAGCAATTGGAAAAATTATAGTGTTAACTGCATTTGGTTGTGAAGCTGATGCCTTTACTCTTCCAGATGTTATTCATGCCGGACATTGCAGTGTTTAACCATGATAGAATGGCAGAGTTGGAAAGGACCTTGGAGGTCTTCTAGTCTAACCCCCTGCTCAAACAAGAGACCGTAGACCAGGGATGGCGAACCTTTTTGGCAAAGAGTGCCCAAACCGGAGCGCCAGAAACCGAAACAGGCTGGCCGGTGCGCCTGTGCATGCTGGAAACCAGAAGAGCAGCTGGTGATGGCGCACGCATGAGCACCAGCCAGCTGGTCTTCGGTTTCTGGTGCGCGCAAAGACCTGAAGACCAGCTGGTGGTGCCTGGTGGAGAGGGCTCTGCGTGCCACCTCTGGCACACGTGTCATAGGTTCACCATCACGGCCCTCGGCCTAGACCATTCTAGACCAATCTCTTCTTAAAAGCCCTCTAATGATGGAGCACTTACAGCTTCTGAAGGGAAGTCGTTCAGCTGTTGTCATTGATGGGAAATTCCTTCTTAGTTCTAGATCTCCTTCTGATGAATTTCCATCGGCTGCTTCTTCCAAGCGCTGTAGGCCGCCTGATCTTAGGGCTGCAGACACCCTGTAGGCAGGCGGTATTTGGGGTCCTCAGGTTCTATCCCCTCTGCCCACAAAAAAAGCTTGGCATCTGGAGGACTTTCCTACCACACCCAGGGGGCTGCTGGGGGTGTCTGGTGGGCACAGAGCTAAGGAACGCATGGAGTCCCAAGTCATCTAATACAGGTAGTCCTTGGGGGGGGGTTGGACTAGATGACCTACAAGGTCCCTTCCAACTCTGTTATCCTGTTCTGTTCTGACTTCCAACCAATTGTGGAAGTGATTGTTCAAAGTTGCCTCTCCTGGGCTACTTAGGACCTGGATTTCAAATTCCAATGCCCCCTCCCCCATGGTCATGTGATGACATTTTGGGCACTGGCAACTGGTCCCCATTTATGACCATTTACAGTGTCCTCTGATCCTGTGATGGTAATTTACAACATTTGTTCCTGGAAACTGGCTTTCACTTCTCGCTTCTGGCAAAAAAATGCCTACTGCAGACAATGGATTCACTTAATGACTGCCACATTCACTTAATGACCATGGCGATTTACTTAATAACCGCTTCAAAAAGTCGTAAAATTAGGCGCTGTCAGGTGGTGACCCGCTTAGTGACCAGCATGACTTACAACAAAATTCCAGGCTGAATTACAGTTGTACTTCGCGCGGGTAGTTACGGGGACGTCTAGATACTCCCGTGTAACATCTCTCCTGCGTGAGCTGCACTGGCTGCCGGTGGCGCTCTGGATGCATTTCAAGGTGCTGGTGCTCACCTATGAAGCCCTTCATGGCTTAGGCCCGGGGTACTTGCAGGACCATCTCCAGCCGCTCTCCCACCGTCCTGTGCGCTCTCACAGAGTCGGCCTCCTCAGGGTGCCGTCGGCCAAACAATGTCGGCTGACGGCCCCCAGGAGGAAAGCGTTCTCTGTGGGAGACCCGACCCTCTGGAATGGATTGCCCACCGAGCTCAGGACAGCCCCCGACTTCTTTCCTTCCATCGCGAGCTGAAGACGTGGCTCTTTCGTGAACTCAACTGATCCGTTTGGGGGTACACTGCCATAATTTTAAACTGTTTTTAATAGGGTCACTGATTTTAATTTTATTTCATTCTGATTTGTATTGGAATTTGTCATTTTGTAAGCCGCCTTGAGTCCCCAGGGAGAAAGGCGGCATATAAATCGCAATAATAAATAAATAAATAAATCAAGAACTACTTGTAATGTGCTAAAACTGACGCAGAAGAGCCAGTTAGGCGAAGTTATTGTGCAAAAATAGGGATTTTGATGGCTGAGATTCCCCGCTAGCTAAAGGGCGGAAGAATCCACCGGCAAAGCTTCCCTTCCTCAAGATAATAATCCCATCTGTAAGGATGCAGACTGTAAGACAAAAAGCACCTTCCACTGACTCCTCTGAACTTTTCCACCGAGGGGAGAGGGAACTCCTGAACACTGCAGGGGCAGCTCCTTTCTATTGCTGCTCACCTTGACTGCAAACGCTGCAAGTCAGCTTTAACTGAGATTAGGCAGCTGACCTTCTATCGTGGCTTCCGAAATGGTTGGAGACTTATTTATTATTTATTTTATTTTTGAATTTGTATACCGCCCTTCCCCCTGAGGACTCAGGGCGGTGAACAGCCAAATAAAAATATCAAATACAAATATTAAAATACAGTTAAAAAATATATATAAATTTGGCCCCATTAATTAAAACAATAAACAAAACAATTAAAAACACTTAAAAAGAATTAGGCCAGCCCGGCTTGTTGGAAAAGAAAGGTTTTAAGGGCACGGTGGAAGGCACTGAGGTCATGGATTCTCCTTATCTCTGGGGGCAACTGATTCCAGAGGGTGGGAGCCCCCACAGAGAAGGCCCTCCCCCTGGGGGTCACCAGCCTGCATTGTTTGGCTGATGGCCCCCCAAGGAGGCCCTCTCTGTGGGAGCACACGGGTCGATGGGAGGTCGTCGGTGGCAGCAGGCGGTCTCGGAGATAGCTAGGCCCTATGCCATGGAGCGCTTTAAAGGTGATAACCAACACCTTGAAGCGCACCCGGAAGACCACTGGGAGCCAGTGCAGCTCGCGCAGGAGCGGTGTTACATGGGAGCGCCATGCTGCTCCCGTCACTACCCGCGCTGCTGCGTTCTGGACCAGTTGGAGCCTCCGGGTGCTCTTCAAGGGGAGCCCCATGTAGAGAGCGTTGCAGTAATCAAGGCGAGAGGTCACGAGGGCATGAGTGACTGTGCACAGGGAATCCCGATCAAGAAAGGGCCGCAACTGGCGGATCAGGCGAACCTGATAAAAGGTCCCCCTGGTTACAGCCGTCAGATGTTCCTCCAAGGACAGCTGCGTATCCAGGAGGACTCCCAGATTGCGAGCCCTCTCTGTGGGGGCCAAAGACTCGCCCCCAATAGTCAGTGATGGAGTCAACTGACTATATCGGGATGCCGGGAACCACAGCCACTCAGTCTTGGAAGGGTTAAGCCTGAGCCTGTTCCTCCCCATCCAGATCCGTACAGCCTCCAGGCACTGGGACATCACTTCAAGGGCATCATTGGGGTGGCCTGGGGTGGAGATGTACAGCTGAGTATCATCAGCGTACTGATGGTATCTCACCCCAAAGCCATGGATGATCTCGCCCAGCGGCTTCACATAAATGTTGAACAGGAGGGGCGAGAGGACCGACCCCTGAGGCACTCCACATATAAGAGGCCTCGAGGTCGACCTCTGGCCCCTGCCAACACGAACTGCGACCGGTCGGAGAGAAAGGAGGAGAACCACCGTAACACGGTGCCCCCCATCCCCAACTCTTCCAACCGGTGCAGCATGATACCATGGTCGATGGTATCAAAAGCCGCTGAGAGGTCTAACAGGACCAGAACAGAGGAGCAACCCCTGTCCCGAGCCCTCCAGAGATCATCAACCAACGCGACCAATGCCGTTTCCGTGCTGTGCCCAGGCCTGAAACCAGACTGGAACGGATCCAGATAGGATGTTTCCTCCAGGAATTGCGGAAACTGTCGCGTGACCACACTCTCAACAACCTTCGCCAGAAAGCGAAGGTTGGAGACAGGACGATAGTTAGCCAATATTGCCGGATCCAGGGATGGCTTCTTGAGGAGAGGCCTCACCACCGCCTCTTTCAAGGCCGCGGGGAAGTGACCCTCACTCAATGAAGCGTTGATAACACCCTGGAGCCAGCCTCGTGTAACCTCCCGGGAGGCCAGTACCAACCAGGAGGGACACGGGTCCAGTAAACAAGTGGCCGCACTAAGTCTCCCCAAAATCCTGTCCACATCATCGGGAGTCACAGCATCAAACTCCACCCAGATAACATTCTCAAGACTATTCCTCGTCACCCTGCCCTGATCTACCCAGTCAGAGTCCAAGTCCCCCCGGATCTGAGCGATTTTGTCATACAGGTATTGTCCGAAATCCTCCGCCCTGCCTTCCAAGGGATCCTCTCGCGCTCCCAGATGGAGCAGGGAGCGGGTTACCCTGAACAGGGCTGCCGGACGATTCCCTGATGACGCAATAGAGGAGGAAAAGTAATTAAACTTTGCCGTCTTTATCGCCACTAGGTAGGTCTTAATATGCGACCTTACCAGTGTTCGGTCAGATTCAGCGCGACTGGCCCTCCAACCGCTCTCTAGGCGTCTTTTCTGGCGTTTCATCTCCCTCAACTCCTCGGTGAACCAAGGAGCCGCGAGGGATCGACAGCGGGTCAGAGGCCGCAAAGGCACGACTCGATCCAAGGCCCCACCAGCCGCCCGATCCCAGGCAGCTACCAGGTCCTCGGCCGAGTCGTGTGCCAGATCATCAGGAATTGGCCCAAGCTCTGTCTGGAACCTATCAGGATCCATCAGGCGCCTGGGGCGGACCCATCTAATTGGGTCCGCCTCCATGCGGCGGGGTGTAGCGGTACGAAGGTCCAGACGAAGGAGTGAGTGATCTGACCATGACAAGGGTTCCATGTCTATATCCCCTATAACAAGATCACTCAACCACTGGCCAGAGACAAAAATCAAGTCTAGAGTGTGTCCCCCCCCCCCCGTGAGTGGGGCCATGAACTAACTGGGTCAGGTCCATGGCCGTCATGGAAGCCATGAACTCCCGAGCCATCCCAGACGTTTCACCAATGGATGGCAAGTTGAAATCACCCATGACCATAAGCCTGGGTGTATCAACTGCCACCGTGGCTATCACGTCGAGTAGCTCAGGCAGGGCTGCTGCCACGCAACAGGGAGCCAGGTACGCAAGCAGCAAGCCCATCTGAACCCCATGACCCCATCTCACGAAGAGGGACTCACATCCGGCAGTCTGAGGCACAGTGGTCTCCCTTGGACCAAGACCTTCTTTAATAATAACCGCCACCCCCCCGCCCCTCCCCTGGGCTCTCGGCTGATGGAATGCTCTGAAACCTGGTGGGCACATCTCGACCAGAGGGACTCCTCCCTCCGGTCCCAACCAGGTCTCCGTAATACCAGCCAGGTCCGCTCCCCCCTCCTGGATAAGATCGTGAATGAGGGGGGCCTTATTTCCCACAGACCTAGCGTTGCACAGCATCAGCCGCAGGCCCAGGTCCTGAGTATCTAAGCCACCTAGTATCCGAGGGGAGCTTTGGGGGCCGGGGCACGCAATTGCTCTCAAACAGCAAGTGCGCGTCCCCAACACATGATGTGGCCCCCTGCTCCCGCCATATCTGCCCCTCCCAACCACCGTGCTGATGGTATTTCCCTCATTGGGATAGCCCTCCGCCCCCTCCCCATTCCCTCGTCCAGTGTCCTCCAAACCGTTACCCCATGCCGGGCTCGGCTCTGACCTTGGTGGATTACCCCCCCATCCCCTTTGGCCGTCCTCCCGGTTCCCCTTAAAAAATTATTAAAAACCCTAATTAAAAAACCCCTTAATCCCCGCTTTGAAACTTGCTGTTTTTCTGCTGCAGCAGGAAATTGGGCAGGGAGGACCCTCTATCAGACCACTAACGTTTTTAAACAGGAGGAACTCAGAAATCCAAGATAAGAGAACAGAATAGAACAGAATTGGAACGGACCTTGGAGGTCTTCTAATCCAACCCCCTGCTCAATCAGGAGACCCTGTACCATGTCAGACAAATGGTTGCCTAATCTCTTCTTAAAAGAGTGTTGGAGCACCTACGACGTCTGGAGGGAAGGTGTCCCAGTTCTCACTGTCAGGAATTTTCTCCTTAGTTCTAAGGTTGCTTCTCTCCTTGATTGGTCTCCATTCATGGTTTCTTCTCCTGCCTTCAGGTGCTTTGGAGAATAGGCTGACCCCCCCACCTCTTCTTTGGGGCAGCTCTGATCTGATGCTGACTATAGATTTTGCTTTGTATCCCAAGTTCCAGAACTGAGACTTGCTGTTTTTCTAAAAGAAGAGGGAGGGGCAGGGGGAGGAGTGGACGTGGCAGTGCCTGGAGACAGCAGAATAGAAGAGGAAGAACTGGAGAAGATAACAAAATACAAAGACCTACAAATAGAAATAGAACAACTGTGGCAAAGGCAAGCAAGGGTAGTACCAATAGTCATAGGCATTTTGGGTGCAATCCCAAAACAACTGGAGCACCACTTGAACAACATCATTGGCATTGACAAATTCACCATCAGTCAATTGCAGAAGGCAGCTTTACTTGGAACAGCTTCTGTCCTGTGATGATATATGTAACACCGTCAAACATCCAGATCTGCCTATCCCAGGTCCTTGGTAAACTTGATAGGTGGACAAAAGTGCCAAACCCAGGCTGAACATCTGTCTGACTCTGCGATGATTAATAATAATAATAATAATAATAATAATAATAATAATAATAATAATAATAATAGAATTGATGATGATGGATGATGAAACAGATGATGCTACTGTTGCTGCTTATAGCAAGAACAGGCCGGTCTGTATTTCAGAAAAGGAAAACCGAGATTAGGACACCAGGGGAGGTGGGGATCCTTGGAAGAATCTATGTGAATGTTTATTACTTTGTCCACATGGGAAGCCCCCTCCTCACAGTTCTTTGGGCTCATCTCTCTCATCCAGGTGGCTGTGGTGGCGGAGGAAGAGGGTTTTCTGGGTCCATCTGGGCTTCTTCGGCAGTCCTGGCAAAAGTGGTGCATGGAAACCACGGACGCCTGGAGTGGCATGGGATCAGCCATACAGTGAACGCAACAACGATGCCAGAAAACATAGAAAGACCTGCAACAATGAATCTGGCCACCACAGTCTTTTTGCTCACGTATCTCTTATGCTCTGGGGAAAAAAGCAGAAGGTGTATTAATCATTCTTGCACGAACAGGATAATTGTGGGAAAACTTTCATTTCTTTATTCAAATGATTTCCTAGAGTACAACTCTATTGTGGCTTGCCACAATAATATAACCACAAACCTCAAAAACAAGAAAGTCTGCAGAGAAGAGCAACAAAGATGATTAAGCTAAACTATATGATGAAAGATTGAGGGAACTGGGTATTTGAGGGGTCGACTGATTCTCCAAAGCCCCTGAAGGCAGGACAAGAAGCAACGGATGGAAACTCATCAAAGAGAGAAGCAACCTGGAATTAAGGAGAAACTTCCTCACAGTGAAGACCAACCAGTGGAACAGCTTGCCTCCAGACGTTGTGGGGGCTCCAACACTGGAAATTTTCAAGTTTTTCAAGTGGACAGCCACTTGTCTGGAATGCTTGAGTAGGGGGTTGGACTAGGAGACTTCCAAGGTCCCTTCCAATGCTATTTTTCTATGTTCTATGTTTTAGAAGTCTTTGGGATGCCCCATTGCATCCAGCCATTCACAGGATCCCACCCCCTCCCCCAAGACCCGGTGAAGGGCCAAATCTTGACGGAGATTCCAGAAAGCCAAAAGAGAGGGGGTCCTGCTTGGGCAGAGGGTGAGGCGGCCACAGAAAAGGCACGCTTCCAGGGCCCCACTATATGGTGGCATTTCACCTGGAGTGGGCCTCCTCCGTCAGCTCTGGTGGGATGGGCAGATGTGATCTGAGGGAGGGAAAACTCCTGCCCATATCTTCTGGAGGAGGCTGCAAGGCCCCTGATGGACAGGAAGCAGGCCTGAACCATCCCCTGTTATTCTGCAGGCATTTATGAAGATGGTAGGTTGCTGTTGCTTTCAGGGCGGGGGTGGGGGTGGGGTGGAGGAGCAAAGAAGCTGGGAAGAAGTATCTCCTACCTCAGTTTTTTTCCTTGTGCCATTACTCTGCTGAACACTTACTCATACTCCAAGTATACCCATGTAGTATGGCTGTATTATTATTATTATTATTATTATTATTATTATTATTATTATTATTATCATCATCATTATTATTATTATTCTCTTTTATTCATTAAAAATGAAACTCAGTCAACTGGACATTTAAAAATGGGTCACAAATACCATTGACTGGTGCTAATGGTTGATACGGGTTGCTGCCAGCGTCTTAGGGATCAACCAAGTACCTTCTTAAAATGTATGATGTTCCAAGTAGCACAGTTCCACTGGTGTTATTGCAGGAAGCTGCAATTTCTTGAAGTGTTTTGTGAAATTCTTGGACATGATACCAAGTGCCCCGATGACAATGGGTATCACTATGACATGTTTCATCCATAGCCGTGTAGTTTCGATGGCTAGGTCGTGAAATTTCATTTATTTTATTTATTTATTTTATTTTATTTGTATACCGCCCTACTCCCGAAGGACTCAGGGCGGTGAACTGGCACAGGATAAAACACATAGAATACAAAAATTTAAGAGCAGAAGTAAAATGGAATTAAATCAATTTAGCCCAAGATAAATTTAAAATCCCAGGTTAAGAACAAATTAAAATTTACATTAAAAAGAGAATGGGAGAGGTTAGGCCAGACCAGCCTGGTGAAATAAAAAGGTCTTGAGAGCGCGGCGGAAGGTGCGTAGATCCGGGATCCTCCGTATCTCGTTCCAGAGCTCGTTCCAGATAGTAGGTGCCCCCACAGAGAAGGCTGTCGACATTGTTTGGCCGACGGCACCCAGAGGAGTCCCTCTCTGTGAGAGCGTACCGGCCGGTGGGAGGCCGTTTGCGGCAGCAGGCGGTCCCGTAAATAACCAGGCCCTAAGCCATGGAGCGCTTTAAAGGTGGTAACCAAAACCACCTTTCATGATTTTTTCCAGTTCTTTTTCTTCGACTCTGGCGTCTCCTGGTACCGTGATGTCAATAAATTGTATGTTTCGGTTTTCAACAACTCTGATATCTGGCGTGTTGTGTTCCAAGTGACGATCTATCTGTATTCGAAAGTCCCACAAGATCTTCATCTTCTCATTTTCTATAACTTTCCACTTTATGTTCCCATGACTTTTTGGATACAGGTAAGTCGTATTTTTTACATAATGATCAGTGGATTAATTTAGCAACTCGGTCGTGTTTAGCTTTGTAATCAGTTTGTGCGATTTTGTTACAATCACATATTAAATGTGAAACAGTTTTGACTTTGTTGTCAAAAAGTTGGCAGTTTGGATTGTCAGTAGATTTTTGTATCTTCGCTTTCATGGCATTAGTTTATAGTGCTTGTTCTTGAGCAGCCAGAATTAAATCTTCCGTTTCTTTCTTTCTTTTTTTCTTTTCTTAAGCCATGCCCATGTAAAGTTGTCATCACATTTTCTTTCAATGTTTTTCAAGTGCTGTCCATGCAAAGCTTTGGTTTTCCATCTATTTAATCTGTCATATTGTTGTTGTTGTTGTTGTTATTATTATTATCTGTTTTATTTATTAAACATGAAACTCGGTCAACTGATCATTTAAAAATGTGTCACAAATACCATTGACTGGTGCTAATGGTTGATACAGGTTGCTGCCAGCATCCTAGGTATCTTCTTAAAATATATGATGTTCCGAGTAGTGCAGTTTTTATCCTTCTCACCGTAACCCCTCTTATTGGTATTACTATTATTGTGTTTATTATTATTTTTATTACTTTGTTGCTTTGCATGTACACTGAGCGCTCTCCTCTCCTTGGCAGACTCCCCTGATTTTCTGCCTGGCGCCCATGGATTCCTCCCGGGATTCAGTGCTGACATTCACCTCGACCCAGACCAGGATGGCAAAACTTTTATTTATTTATTTTTTTAAACAAATTTTATTGGTTTTTTTCTTTTCTCCTCTCCCACCTTCACCCACATCTTTCTTTTTTTTTTTTTGAACAGAGTGTTGGTCGTTTCTTATCTTATACAATTAGTCAAGTTCAAATATATTTTACTGGCAAAGCTTTTAGAAGGAAGGAAACCCATTGTATCCCCCGCTCCACCTCCCCTTCCAGAAACTGCCCCCTGCATCTCTCTGTGGAGAGTCTCAGTGATTCTGAGATGGCTCTCCCAAAGGTCTTCCTACAGGTTGTTCCTGAAGAAGCTTCTTGGATGAGAACTTTTTCAAGGAAAAAAATACCAAGGAAATCCAGGTGCCTTTTGGAAAAGCCTCTTTGGGACGGCTTCCTCCATAACTGATGACTTGAGTAGAAGGAAATGTTGCATTGCTACGGGGATGTGATTTGTTGGCCAACTGCAACTGTTGTATTCCACAGTCATTGTGGAGAGCTGCTCCTTCCTCAAACCTCATCCAAGGCTAACCCTTTTCAGGTTTCTCCCTGAAACCTGCCCCCGTAAAGACCTGAAACCAGCCCCCGTAAAGACACCTTAAGAAGATGTACTTACTTGAACATGCTTCTTTGAGCGTCATGGTTTTGGATACCTTGCTAACGGGGTTTTCTACCTTGCAGCTGACCTCCTGGTCAAAGATTTGTCTGCTGGTGTAATTGATGGTAAGCAAATTCTCATGGGTGACCCGAGAGATGATCCCCTCTGCCACATCCCATTGCACATCCAGCTTGTCATTCCATCGCTCCACAGAGCAGTTCAACTGCAATGATTTTGTCTGACCCCTATTGATTGTGCAGTTGATGGACAGGTCCTCACTCTGCAAATGTTCTGAGCAGGAGATAGAAAGGACAGGAGGGGTGAAGGACAGGAAGTGGAAGGATGGAGAGATGGAAGAAAGATTTAAAATGAAGGAAAATCCTCCCACCAAGAGTGACTTAAGGGAGATTGTTCTTAGGGCCTTTGAGGCCTCGAAACCCAGAGGAAGGAAGCCATAGCAGCTTTTTCCTCTGCCTTAACCCCACCCTACTGTGCTTCTTGTAGACTGTGGACAAGTCAGCCTGGTCAATCTAAACAAAACAACAGAATAACAGAGCTGGAAGGGATCTTAGAGGTCTTCTAGTCCAACCCACTGCTCAAGTAGAAGACCCTATACCATTCTGGATAAATGGCTGTCCTTAAAAGCCTCCAGTGATGGGGCACCCAGAACATCTGGAGGGAAGCTCTTCCACTGTGTTAGGTCCCCATGGGTCCCCACTGGGATGCTGCCATTCTGGCAGGGAAGGTGGCGGGTGGGGGTGGGGGAGAACCAGGACACCATGTATCATTTGCTCTGCCCTTTTGTCTTTCTCTGCTCTGTTCCTTTGATGTACCTGCTTGGGAATGGGGGGGGGAGGGAGGAGCCCGGGGCCCTCTGTTTTGTCTCCACTCCACCTTCTCAGCTCAAAGGTCTCACAACTTACACCTTGGGTTTGGCCAGCACCACACCGGACAGTTGGGAGGGGTTGCAAAGTCCAATGTTTATGCATGGGAAATTCAGATTCTGCCCAGCTTCTCTGCTCTCACCATCTCTCAATAAAAGTTCCTTTTGAAAGGCTCCCGGCTTCAAGACTTCTGCTTTCTTGAAGGGATAGTTGAGGCAAGACCTTACCTACTGATTCTCATTCTTAGGAAATTTCTCCTTGATGAATTTCCATCCATTGTTTCTTATCCTGCCCTTAGGTGCTTTGGGCCCTAAATCCAAATAGGTGGATCCCTCTTTTTTGTGGCATCCCCTTAGATGTTGGAAGACTGTCATGTCACCCCCCCCCAGTCATTCTTTTCACTAGACTAGACATGCCCAATTCCTGCAATCATTTTTCAGCCTCCAGACCCCTGATCCTCTTGGTTTCTCTTCTCTGCACTCGTGTGTCTGCAACACTTACTGTAAACTTTCAGGTCAAAGTGCTCGTTGATTTTTTCTGAAGTTGTTAAAGCGATGTTTGCCGTATATCTGTTCATGTCCTCTTGGCTTAGATGGCTGAGATGCAGATTCCGGCAGTCCTTGGTGGAGCTGACCCGCTCCTTAAATGCCTGGAGGGGGATGAGAAGTTTGCAGGGCTTCTTGGGGGCCACCAGGGCAAGGGTACTGAATTTGCTATTTTTCTCAATCCTGAACCAGGAAATGGTTGCAAATGGTTTTGATTCATTGATCTGGAAAGTGATGGAATTCCCCAGAACGCCATTCAGTTGCACGGGTGAGGTTTCTGTGAGAGCCAAGAGGAGACAAAAGGCTTTAGAAGCAAAAAGCAACTTGGTTTATGGGTTTTTTTATTGGACACTTCAAAAAAAATGCACAAACAAATACAAAGGTCAACATGAAAAAAAGAATAAAAGCAATAGCACTTAGATTTATATACTGCTTCACAGTGCTCTAAGTCAGGGGTGGGCAACTGTGGTGCTTTTACAACCTGTGGACTTCAACTCCCAGAACTGAGCGCCACAATTGCCTACCCCTGCTCTAAGTGGTTTATAGAGTCAGCCTCTTGCCCCCAACAATCTGGGTCCTCATTTTATCGGAATGGGACTGTTCGTCTCGTACATTTGGCCACCCCTCATTCTCCTCCGGCGTTCCTCCCTTGGGCGATTCTCCGCTGACTATATTCCTTGGCTGACGTGTCCCCACCGATCCACCCTGGCCAGTGGCCATGGCCACTCTCTCCCGGGCGCTTCTCCACAGCCCATACACAGAAGGAGGTTTCGTCCTGGGGTTTTCGACACCTGGGACAGTTAGGGCCCAACAAATCAGCTAGAGGGGGAAGGAAGGAAGGAAGGAAGGAAGGAAGGAAGGAAGGAAGAGCCTTGGTGAAATGGAGGGAGAAGGCAGGAAAAGGGGGGGAACTTCCACCTCTGGCCTTTTTTTGGGGAGAAGGAAGAACCCTTTTCAGGCCAGATACCCAAATTGATAATTAATGACAACGAATAATTTATGGCATTGATTCCCACCCCCCCAAAAAGGGGAGAGATGTTGGCAAACATCCCATTCAAGATTTAGAAAGGAAGAAAAGGAAATTGTAAAAGCGCTCCGGTCCCAGCCCTGCCTGTTCGCCCAGTTCAAAGGGAAGCACTCCTGGTTTTTTTTGGTTTTTTTTTTAATTTTTAGCAAGGGGAAGACTTAGTTGCAATTAATTTCTTGACCAAAAGCAACAGATAGAAGTGCTTCGGTTTATTTGTTTGTTCTTTTCCTCCCGAGACATTTGTGCAGTTTTCAGGAGGGGTTGGGGATGGTGTGTGTGTGTTACAACTTGGCACACCAACCATCATCTAGCCCACTAAAAGATTTGTAAGAATCGGTGGGAATTCTTACACGCTAAGAAAACCCATTAAAGCATTTATTTATTTATTTATTTATTTATTTATTTATTTATTTATTTATCAAATTTCATAAACTTTCACTGCCCAGACATGGGTGGATTAATTAACTGGTGCTTTAGTTGATTCTTCAGCAGACAAAACTGAGAATCTGTGGATGCAAGTTAAGATTTAATTTTAACCCTGTTGCTTCCCTCTGTATAGGAATGGGAGGAGAAATGAGGATAAAGCAGAGGTGAAATGCTCCCGGTTCGGACTGGATCGCCCGATCCAGTAGTGATTGAGGCAGAGAGGCGGAGAACCGGTAGCAAAAATCACTGCCCACCCCGTGACCAGCTGAGCCGTGCAATCATCAGAGGCTTTTTATTTTTATTTTTAAAAGCATTTTTTCTACAGCCTCTTCAGCAGAGTAAAAAAGTAAAAAAAAAAAAAGCCTCTGATGATCCCGCGGCTCAGCTGGGATCGTTAGAGGCTTTTAAAAGCATTTTTCTACAACCTCGTGGGCCGAAGAGGTTGTAGAAAAAAATGCTTTTAAAAGCCTCTGACGATCCCAGCTGAGTTGCCTAATCAGCAGAGGCTTTTTTTCTTTTAAATGCCTCTGACAATCCAAGCTGAGTTGCCTGATCTGAGTTGCTTTTAAAAGAAAAAAAGCCTCTGCCAATCAGGCAACTCAGCTGGGATCGTCAGAGGCTTTTAAAAGCATTTTTTACAACCTCTTCAGAAGTTGTAGAAAAAATGTTTTTTAAAAGTTAAAAAAAAAGTTGGCCACGCCCACCCAGTCACATTACCCCCCCCCCAAGCCACACCCACAGAACCAGTAGTAACAATGTTTACATTTCACCACTGGGATAAAGATATGGGTATGTATGTATGTATGTATGTATGTTATGCTGCTGTAAAAGTATTTTCCTTTTAAGCATTTAATTGTTAAGCATTTATAACATATATGCCTCTGAAAAAACATATACCTCCAATCAATTGCATCCTTCCTGCATTAAGATCTAAATCCTTCATAAATCCTTTTCCTTCCACCCTATTTCCTCCAGGAATTGGCAGGTAACTATCTCAAACTACCAGAGCAATCCACACACCTTTTGTGCTGTTAATAGGGGACCAATTAGGTGGCCAATTAGGAAGACAAAAGGAGGGAAAATATAACAAAAAATAAACACTGCCAAGAAAGGACTCTGTCTGTTGCAGGAAGATGTAAAATCTAAATTAGGGTATATGACTGAGTTTTACAATGTCGTTAGATTATACGACTAGAGTAATTAGAATACTAAGAAGTAAGACTTTAGTCAGGTATAAGAAAGGACGCAGAATCATCTCATGCTTTGTAGAACTTGCACAAGGTGGGATTGGCCAGTCTGGGGCTGGAGGTCTGAATCTGCTCAGGAGCACATACACACGCACACACACGCACACACATATGCTTGAATCTTGAATCTCTATATCTAGAGGGCACTCTGAGGCATTTGCTATCTCTCATATATTTATTATCTAGAAATATGATAATTACTTTTTTCTATCCTCTCATTCTAGACAGTTATAAATATTTTGAACAACAGAGGATCTAACCACTTGACACTTTCCCTCAACACAACATACAGTCATCCTTTGTGTCTATCAGATCTTTGATAGCTGCCTTATCTGAAAGGGATTTTTCCTAAACATGAATCTCTCCAAGTTCTCTTTAGGAAGCGCTTCTATCTGTTGCTTTTGGTCAAGAAATTAATTGCAAAAAATAAAAAATAAAAAACCCCAGGAGTGCTTCCCTTTGAACTGGGCGAACGGGCAGGGGTGGGAATGGAGAGCTTTTACAATTTCCTTTTCTTCCTTTCTAAATCTTGAATGGGATGTTTGCCAACATCTCCCCCCTTTTTTGGAGGGGGGGAATCAATGCCATAAATTATTCGTTGTCATTAATTATCGATTTGGATATCTGGCCTGAAAAGGGTTCTTCCTTCTCTCTCTCAAAAAAAAAAAGCCAGAGGTGGAAGTTCCCCCCCTTTTCCTGCCTTCTCCCTCCCATTTCACCAAGGCTCTTCCTTCCTTCCTTCCTTCCTTCCTTCCTTCCTTCCTTCCTTCCTTCCTTCCTTCCTTCCTTCCCCCTCTAGCTGATTGGTTGGGCCCTAACTGTCCCAGGTGTCGAAAACCCCAGGACGAAACCTCCTTCTGTGTATGGGATGCGGAGAAGCGCCCGGGAGGGAGTGGCCGTGGCCGATGTGCCGGGGCGAAAGCCTGGGGTGGGGGGCAGCCGAGGAGAAAAGTTTGTGGCTAATAACACAGAGGCGAAAACCTTGAGGAGAAACAGGCAAGGCAAAGGGTTCGAGCTGAAAAGTCCTAGACCCCATTTTACCTACCTCAGAAGGATGGAAGGCTGAGCCAACCTTGAGTCTAGTGAGATTTGAACTGCTGAACTGCAGCCAGCAGAAATAGCCTGCAGTTGGGCTGAGAGAGAGTGGCTGGCCCAAAGCCACCCAGCCCCTTTCATATGTAAGGCAGGACTTGAACTCACCATCTCCTGGTTTCTAATCTGGTTCCTTCACCACTAGACTAAACTGACTCTTGTAAAATTAAAATGTAGGTTCTATGCACATATAACCCCAAATTTTGGGTGCGGTACCAGTTAGGTACTATGTCAAAGAATATTATAGTTTAAGAAGTGTCCAGTTGACTTTTAAGGCAGGACATTCTTGGGAACATAGGAGCATTTTCCAACAATTCATTCATAGAAGGGATTAAGTGCTGTTTTAATAAAAGGCAATATAGTATCCTTCCAACAATTAGCACGTATAAAGATAATTCTGCATACTCTGGGGAGATAAACGGTTTGGTAAAACTGCTTATCCTAGGTTGACATTGGAATCCAACTTTTCAGACTTGTTTCATTCAAGTCGGAACTATTTTCCACAATTGTTGAGCTGTACAGCATTGCCCCCAAGTATGGAATCCTGCTTGCTCCAGTTCTGAGCCTTGACTGGGAGGGAACGTAGAAGGGCCAAACTCCCCCCCAACCGAAACCATCGCAGAAGTTACCGGCTTGGAAGTAAAAAAGTAGGAGTGTCACCCAGAAAACATTCTGGGGTTGCATGCCAGGAATTTTCCTGCCTGGATTCAAGCAAGGCAAAGACGTGGTCCCTGCCACTGGTGGCTCCCACTGCCCCCTCTTGGCTGAGACCTCACAATCAGGTGACTCAGTCTGCATCGTATGCAAATTACTTACCTGGAGGGTGAAAAGGTTAAGCTTCCCTGCCCCAAATTTGCTCCTGGGAGCTTTAGCTTCTTTCGAAAGTTTGTGCCAACCCTGAAGTGAACCTGGCTGAGGCCATCTTGGAGGCTTCATGGTTGCTACCAGGCAGAAGAGGGGACGGGGGTGGGGGTGGGGGGGAATAGACAAAACAGACAGCAAACCAAGCTGGGAACCAAGGACATTCCAGCACTTGGTTGGGGAGAGGAGGAATGGAGTAACCAAGCAACCGGCCAGCACCTCTATTGGACAATGTGACTGATGACCTGGGGGGAAAGGGGGGAACTTTCACTTTTTAATTAGGTGAAAACCGCGGGAACTTTCAGAGTCGGTTTTCACCAGCTGTGCTGATATGATGTATCCAATAAAGCTGTTCTTTGAGGAATCTACCTGCCTTGGAGTTCTGCTTTCAGGGCTGCATTACTCGGAACGCTGACAGTTTGAATGTATTTTCAAGGCGGACCCTCAGCCCTTGCTTGTTCAGGAAGGGCTGGCCGGCACTGCCTCCCTCTGGCAATTTCTTTCTTCATCTGGTACAAAACTTCCCAGATGGAATATCTGGATTGGAACGGTTGTCACAAAGGTGCTTTTTCAAAAGGCAACTGGACTTCCTTTATTTTTTCTTGAAGACGTTTCACTTCTCATCCAAGAAACTTCTTCAGTTCTTCTTCTTCTTTTTTTTTTTTTGGCAAAAAGTTTTTTTTATTTTTTTCCAAACATACAAATTACATCCTTTCGGAACAGAGCTTTGATCCGGTCATCACTTTGTTCAATTTTTAACAAAATCTTTAACAAAATTTTATCTATACTATTTTGCCATAGTACTTATTTCTAAATCTTATATCACATATTCAACTAATACCATCTTAAAAAAATTAATACATATTTACTTAATCATAACAATTACCCTTCTATTAATTCTTAATTCTTAGTTCAATTAATAATTCATAATACAACAATTCTTACTCTAAATCCTCACTATTAACAATACAATTCAAATATATTTATATATCATTATGCTCATTAAATCTTTATTTCATTATTACTTTGTCAAATTTAAATCTTATCTTTTTAATTTTAGAAATATAGCAATTTAACATTTAAACATAGTTCTTAGTTCAAATAATGCTTTTTAACACAATTTCCCAATTATCCTATATTTATCAAACCATACCATTTATATAACACCAATTAAGTAATTTTTGTTTATAAATCATAATCATATATTGTTTCAGTTTTCTTTTCTTTTTCACTTAGGTGATTAATGCTCAAATTATCACAATTGTTATACTTAAACAATATCTCAATTATTATAGCAATCAATTTTCTAATTTAACCTTTTCTTTTATCCTTCCATATCCCAATATACAAAATACATCTTTATTCCACTGTTAATCCCAGCGTAATCATCTTTATTTTTCTCACTATTAATCTCAGTGTAATCATCTTTATTCACTGTTAATCCCAGTGTAATCATCTTTATTCCACTGTTAATCCCAGTGTAATCATCTTTATTTTTCTCACTGTTTATTTATTTATTTTAAATTTATATACCGCCCTTCTCCCTGAGGACTCAGGGCGGTGTACAGCCAGAATTAAAAAACATAAAATACAAATATTAAAAAACAATTAATATATATATAAATTTGGCCCAAAATTAAAATACAAACCAATTAAAACATTTAAAATTTCTTCTTAAGCCAGCCCGGCTTGCTGGAAAAAGTGGGTTTTAAGGGCACGGCGGAAGGCACTAAGGTCTTGGATTCTCCTTATCTCTGGGGGCAACTGATTCCAGAGGGTAGGTGCCCCCACAGAGAAGGCCCTCCCCCTGGGGGTCACCAACCTACATTGATTGGCTGATGGCACCCTGAGGAGGCCCTCTCTGTGGGAGTGCACGGGACGATGGGAGGTCATCGGTAGCAGCAGGCGGTCTCGAAGATAGCTAGGCCTGTTAATTCCAGTGTAATCATTTTAGTGATTACACCCTATGACTATCATTAAGTGTTGTACCTTATGATTGAATGTATCTTTTCTTTTATGTACACTGAGAGAGTATGCACCAAAGACAAATTCCTTGTGTGTCCAATCACACTTGGAGGATAGAGCCGAGGACTTTGTACAATATCTGTATGACAAAATCGCTCAGATTCGGGAAAATTTGGACTCTGACTGGGTAGATTCGGGAGGGAGGATGGAGGCAAGTCTTGAGAATATTACCTGGAAAGAGTTTGATTCTGTGACTCCGGAAAACGTGGACAAGATACTGGGCAGACTAAGCGCAGCCACATGTTTATTGGACCCGTGTCCCTCCTGGCTGGTGCTGGCCTCTCGGGAGGTTACACGAGGTTGGCTCCAGGGGATTATAAATGCTTCCTTGAGAGAGGGTGTCTTCCCTGCCGCCTTGAAGGAGGCGGTGGTGAGGCCTCTCCTCAAGAAGCCTTCTCTGGACCCAGCAGTGTTGGCTAATTACCGTCCAGTCTCCAACCTTCGCTTCATTGCGAAGGTTGTTGAGAGTGTGGTAGCGCGACAGCTTCCTCAGTACTTGGATGAATCGGCTTATCTAGATCCGTTCCAGTCGGGCTTCAGGCCTGGATACAGCACGGAAACGGCATTGGTCGCATTGGTAGATGATCTCTGGAGGGCCCGGGACAGGGGTTGCTCCTCTATCCTGGTCCTATTAGACCTCTCAGCAGCTTTTGATACCATCGACCATGATATCATGCTGCACCGGTTGGAAGAGTTAGGGGTGGGGGGCACCGTGTTACGGTGGTTCTCCTCCTTTCTCTCTGATCGGTCGCAGTCTGTGTTGACAGGGGGGCAGAGGTCGACCCTGAGGCCCCTCATATGTGGGGTGCCACAGGGGTCGGTTCTCTCACCCCTTCTGTTCAACATTTATGTGAAGCCGCTGGGTGAGATCATCCGTGGTTTTGGGGTGAAGTATCATCAGTATGCTGATGATACTCAGCTATACATCTCCACCCCGGACCACCCCAATGATGCCCTTGAAGTGATGTCTCAGTGCCTGGAGGCTGTACGGATCTGGATGGGGAGGAACAGACTCAGGCTCAACCCATCCAAGACCGAGTGGCTGTGGTTTCCGACGTCCCGATACAGTCAATTGGTGCCATCACTGACTATTGGGGATGAGTCATTGCCCCCCAGGGAGAGGGTTCGCAACTTAGGCGTCCTCTTGGACTCACGGCTGTCTTTAGAAGAACACTTGACGGCTGTGGCCGGGAGGTCTTTTTATCAGGTTCGCCTGATTCGCCAGTTGCGTCCCTTTCTGGATTGGGACTCATTAAAAACGGTCACTCATGCCCTCGTCACTTCACGCCTGGACTACTGTAATGCTCTCTACATGGGGCTCCCCTTGAGGAGCACCCGGAGGCTCCAGCTGGTCCAGAATGCGGCCGCGCGGGTAGTTCTGGGAGCAGCATGGCGCTCCCATGTGGCTCCCCTCCTGCGCGAGCTGCACTGGCTCCCGGTGGTCTTCCGGGTGCGCTTCAAGGTCTTAGTTACCACCTTTAGAGCGCTCCATGGCTTAGGACCGGGGTACTTACGAGACCGCCTTCTGCCACCAATAGCCTCTCACTGCCCAGTACGCTCCCATAGAGAGGGGCTTCTCAGGGTGCCGTCAGCCAAACAATGTCGACTGGCGGCCCCCAGGGGGAGAGCCTTTTCTGTGAGGGCACTCACAATCTGGAACGAGCTCCCCCCAGAGATACAGAGGATCCCGGATCTGCGCACTTTCCGCCGTGCCCTCAAAACATTCCTGTTTCAGCAGGCCGGCCTGGCCTAACTTTCCCTTTATATTGATTTTTGATTTTATTTTAAACTGGGATGTCTTGAATTATCTAGGACCAGAATGTTTAGTATATTTTAATTGGTTTTTTATTATTAACGTTTGTATTACATGTATTTTTATCGTTTGCTGTTCACCGCCCTGAGTCCCTTAGGAGTAGGGCGGTATATAAATTTAATAAATAAATAAATAAATAAATAAATAAATAAATAAATAAATAAATAAAGACTTCTATTCTATCTATCTATTCTATTCTTAGATTAGGGAAGGGAAAATACATCTCACCCATTTCTGTCAGAAATAACAGCCCCACAACAACCCTCCTCCTCTCTCCTCCTCTCACCTGTGACACTCATTATGAAGGGAGAGGCCCACCATGGGAGAGGAAGGCAGGAACCCCTGACCCTCTGCCCTCCACCAAACCAAACTTTTTATACCAAACCATGGATTGAAGAGCCATGGTGGCGCAGTGGTTAGAATGCAGTACTGCAGGCTACCTCTGCTGACTGCTGGCTGCCAGCACTTTGGCAGTTTGAATCTCAGCAGGCTCAAGGTTGACTCAGCCTTCTGTCCTTCCGAGGTTGGTAAAATGAGGACCCAGATAGTTGGGGGCAAATAGAGAGGGCTGGAAAGCACTATGAAGTGATATATAAGTCTAAGGGCTATTGCTATTGAGAACAGGATGATGAGTCTCCATGGTCATCCTCTCAAGGACCCCTTGACTCTTCCTCAAAGAGTTTGTGGGCCCCAAGGTTGGGACCGGAAGTTGGCATCGTAGTGAGACGAGCGGGGTTTTTGGTGCTCCAGAAACTCCATCGAAAACTCCGCTACTGGACGGTCCAAATTGGACCCCACAGTCTCGTTTTGACTGTGGCAGTGGAGGGCATGTCCTGAGGATCCCAGGGACATCGCTAAGTCCCTGGTTGATCCAGGAAAGCCCTTTTTCCAGTAGCGGAGCAGCAGCCATAGGCTGTGGAGGCTGTGACAACTTCAGGAAGACAGAACGGAATGAAGTGAACAGATCGGTGAGAGACTTTCACTTTTTAAATAATACTAAGAGCACCCTAATTGAGGAATGAGATAGTGATGGTGAATGAATAAAGACAAGCGGCGAACCTAAGGTGGATTAATTTTATTTTACCCAAGTATGTGCTTTAAAGGACTTGAAATTGCTTAATTGTTTTTACTTTCACTTTGGATAACCGGACTGGATTGAAAGAAGGGGAAAAAAACAGTATTGGGACGCTTTTGAAAGTTGTTGGCACTAGACTGTTCGATTGTTTGATTGGAACAGTTGGAATGGGGTTTCAGCTTATTTTTGACAAGGCAACTTTTTGATTAATTTTTAAAAGAAAGAAAGAATTTTTTTTCTCTTTAAAGAACGGGAGGAGAGTTAGGGGAGTGAGCAGCACTGCCACCTACTGGAAGAGAAACTCTGCTTCTATGCTTACTTAAGTAGCAGAAGAAAGAAATACTGTAGCCAAAACAAATACACAGAATCTGGTTGGATTGATAAAATTGAAGAGCTACTGAATGTTGTTTACACAGATGCTCTTCCCTTTAAATTGACAAAGCCTTGGAATATACTGGAAGGCTTTGATTCTTTTTGATTAATTATTATATGCCCAGTGAGACGTTTGGCCTGGAAAGAGGCAAAAGGAAAAGTCACTCCCTGTAGGCTCTCCGGATATAAAAGGACTTGAAGGACTATTTAATTTTTTCCTTTTCCTTTCTTTTTTTTCTTCTTTTCTTCTCTTTTTTAATTTCCTTATCCTTATTGCCTTTTCCTATTTTTGATTCGGGACCCCCATGCATTCATATTGGATTAAGGCACCCAAGAGCCTGAAGATTTATTGCCTAATATTTCTTTTTTCTTTCTTTCTTTTTTTTTTTTTGGAAGAGGATATTAAATTTTTGTCTCTTCCTATTTTTTTTGTCTTATCCCGTTGGATTAGGGTTCCAGAAGAACCTGAAGAACTTGAGGAACTTCTTTTATTTTCTTTCTCCTTTTCTTTTTTCCCTTTCCCCCCTTTTTTTTCTTTTTCCTTTTTCTCTCCCCCCTTTGTCTAGCTGGATCTTCTAAATTCCTCCCTGTCCTGAGTTTGGCTAAAGATTGAATAAAATGAGTATAAAAGTAGCGATGGTGGGAGCTGCAGCGACTACACCATCTTCATCACCATCTGGAGGCCAACGTTCCATCCAGTCAATGTTACAACAAGAGAAAGAGAAAGAATCAGTGACACGAACGATTCTACAAACACTTCAAAGAATGGAACAGCAACAACAAAGGATGGAACAGCAATTATTGCAAACAGATGAAAAGGTGGTCAATATACAACAAACAATGTCAAAATATTTTTCATTTTCATTTCATTTTATTTCATTTCATTTTATTAAATTTGTATACCGCCCTACTCCTGAAGGATTCAGGGCGGTGAACAGGCACAAAATAAAACACATAAATACAAAAGTTAAAACATGATTAAAACCCAATTAAATAATTTTTGCCCGAGACAATTTAAAACTCCCAATAATTTAAAACGAATTAAAATTTCAATTTAAAAATTTAAAAGAAGGGGAGAAAATTAGGCCAGGCCGGCCTGCTGGAATAGGAGTGTCTTCAAAGCACAGCGGAAAGTGCGCAGATCCGGGATCCTCCGTATTTCCGGGGGGAGCTCGTTCCAGATAGTAGGTGCCCCCACAGAGAAGGCTCTCCCCCTAGGGGCCGACATCCGACATTGTTTGGCCGACGGCACCTGGAGGAGCCCCTCTCTGTGGGAGCGTACTGGTCGGTGGGAGGCTATTGATGGTAGTAGGCAGTCCCGTAAATAACCAGGTCCTAAGCCATGGAGCGCTCTAAAGGTGGTAACCAAAACCTTGAAGCGCACCCGGAAGACCACCGGGAGCCAGTGCAGCGCGCGCAGGAGAGGTGTCACACGGGAGCGCCATGTTGCTCCCATAACCACCCGCGCGGCCACACTCTGCGCCAGTTGGAGCCTCCGAGTGCTCCTCAAGGGGAGCCCCATGTAGAGAGCGTTACAATAGTCCAGGCGGGAGGTGACGAGGGCATGAGTGACTATGTGTAGGGAATCCCGATCCAGAAAGGGACGCAACTGGCGAATCAGGCGAACCTGATTAAAGATCCTCCCGGTCACGGCCGTCAAGTGCTCTTCTAAAGACAGCCGTGAGTCCAGGAGCACGCCCAAGTTGCGAGCCCTCTTCGTGGGGGCCAGCGATTCACCCCCAATAGTCAGCAATGGCGTCAACTGACTATATCGGGACATCGGAAACCACAGCCACTCGGTCTTGGATGGGTTGAGCCTGAGCCTGTTCCTCCCCATCCAGATCCGCATGGCCTCCAGACACTGAGACATCACTTCAAGGGCATCGTTGGGGTGGTCCAGGGTGGAGATGTACTGCTGGGTGTCATCAGCATACTGGTGGTACTTCACCCCAAAACCACGGATGATCTCGCCCAGCGGCTTTACATAAATGTTGAACAAAAGGGGCGAGAGGACCGACCCTTGTGGCACCCCACATATGAGGGGCCTCGGGGTCGACCTCTGCCCCCCTGCCAACACAGACTGCAACCGGCCAGAGAGAAAGGAGGAGAACCACCGTAGTACAGTGCCTCCCACCCCTAACTCTTCCAACCGGTGCAGCATGATACCATGGTCGATGGTATCAAAAGCTGCTGAGAGATCTAACAGGACCAGGACAGAGGAGCACCCCCTGTCCCGAGCCCTCCAAAGATCATCAACCAATGCGACCAATGCCGTTTCCGTGCTGTACCCGGGCCTGAAGCCCAACTGGAACGGATCCAGATACGTCGTTTCATCCAGGTGCTGGGGGAGCTGTTGCACAACCACATTCTTGACAACCTTCGCCACAAAACGAAGGTTGGAGACCGGACGATAATTAACCAACATTGCCGGGTCCAGGGAAGGCTTCTTGAGGAGAGGCCTCACCACCGCCTCTTTCAAGGTGGCGGGGAAGTCACCCTCACCCAATGAAGCATTTATAATCCCCTGGAGCCAGCCTCGCGTCACCTCCCGGGAAGCCAGCACTAACCAGGAGGGACACGGGTCCAATAAACAAGTGGTCGCGTTCAGTCTGCCCAGAATCCTGTCCACGTCCTCAGGGGTCACAGGATCAAACTCATCCCAGATAACATTCTCAAGACCTGCCCCAGTCCCTCCCCCTGAGACTACCCAGTCGGAGTCCACATCTTCCCGGATCTGAGTCTGTCATACAGACTCTGAACAAAATCTTTGGCTCTACCCTCCAAGGGGTCCTCCCGTGCTTCCTGGTGGAGCAGGGAGCGGGTCACCCTAAACAGGGTGGCTGGGTGGTTATCTGATGACGCAATAAGAGCAGCAAAATAACTACATTTCGCTGCTTTTATCGCCACTAGGTAATTCCTAATATGGGATCTTACCAGTGTCTGGTCCGATTCAGAGAGACTGGCCCTCCAACTACTCTCTAGGCATCTTTTCCAGCGCTTCAACTCCCTCAGCTCCTCAGTGAACCAAGGAGCCAAATGAGATCGGCGCCGGGTCAGAGGCTGCAAAGGCACGACCCGATCCAGAGCTCCAGCAGCCGCCCTATCCCAGGCGGCCACTAGGTCTCCAGTCAAGGCGTGTACCAGAGCCTCGGGAAATGGCCCAAGCTCCAGGTTCCATCAGGTGCCTGAGGCGGAACCATCTTACTGGCTCCGCCTCCCTGTGGTGGGGTGCAGCGGTTTGAAGGTCGAGACGAAGGAGAGAGTGATCTGACCATGACAAGGGCTCGGTAACTATATCCCCTATCTCAAGATCACTCAGCCACTGTCCAGAGACAAAAACCAGATCCAGCATGTTTCCCCCCATGTGGGTAGGGCCATGAATCAACTAGGTCAGGTCCATAGCTGTCATGGAAGCCATGAACTCCGGAGCCACCTCAGATGCCTCACCCACGGACGGCAGGTTGAAATCCCCCATGACCATAAGCCTGGGGGTATCAACCACCACTGCGGCAATGATGTTGAGTAGCTCGGGCAGGGCTGTTGCCACATGGCAGGGAGCCAGGTACGTGATCAGCAAACCCATCTGAACCCCATGACCCCACTTCACGAGGAGGGACCACAGCCGGCCGTCTGAGGAACAGTGGCCTCCCTCGGTCTCAGACCTTCTTTAATAATAACCGCTACTCCCCCGCCCCTGCCCTGTAACCTCGGCCGATGGAATGCAAGGAAACCTGGTGGGCACATCTCAACGAGGGGGACCCCCCCTCCTGGCCCAACCAGGTCTCTGTAATACCCGCCAGGTCCGCTCCCCCCTTACAAATAAGATCACAAATGAGGGGGGCTTTATTTACTATGGACCTGGCATTGCACAGCATCAGCCGAAGGGTCGGGTCCTGAGGGTCTGTGCAACCTGGGGAATGGGTGGAGCCTTGGGGGCCGGAGCATGTCACCACTTGTAAACAGTGGGTACGTGCTCCCTTGACTCGATATGGCCCCCTGCTTCCGCCATACCTACCCTTCCCACTCACGGTAATGATATTCAGAGCACTATCTGGACAAACTATGACTCCCCCCTCAACCCAGAGATCCCCACCTCTCACGCCATGCTTCCTTGCCAGGCCCGCCCCTCCCCTTTGTGGGCTATCCCCCATTCCCATGACCCGCATTCCAATCAAACCCTCCCCCTCCCTAGAACCCCTTAAAAAATTTACAAAAATTTTTGATATAAAACCCCTCAACCCTCTAGTTTTCGCATGCCACCTCTCGGGGTTCCAAAGCCCGTCATCGAGGTGGGCCCTCGATAAAGTGGAGGGCCAAACTTGCGAGAGGGGGGAGTCTCGCAATGCTAGCAGGTCGGCTTTCTTGTACGTCATTGTACGTCCGAGTCCAAGGTGGAAAAGAGGCCAGTCCAGGGTTCATAGTCCAGAGAGACCCTTCAGGGTACAGATGAATTTCATAGAATTTCATAGAGCTGGGCTCCACTGTCCTCTCACGACAGGGAGAAGGTCCAATGTCCTTTCCACTCCAATGGGGCAATGATCAAGCCACCCTCTCACGCTGGCTGGTCTCACTGGACATAGTCATACCAGGGGTGTTACTACAGCTCCTTCGCTGGAGTAGAAATGGATCCCTGAGCTCCCACATAGTCTCTCTATCTGGCTAAGGCGTAGGTGAAATGAAGAATAAGGGGGAGGTCCCGCATGATTGTTCTGGAAGCAGTCCTGTGGGGGGGAGGTGGGGGGGAGGGGGAGAGCAATATCCCCAGAGGAGGATAACAACATCACCTTCTCCGCCATGTAGTTAATCTTGGCCACCATCATGCTGTCATATCTCGGCTACGGTCATCCACTGCTACTGCCTCGAATCTGCCGCCTCCAGTGGTGGTGGGGGGCATCATCCAACATCCCAGCCACCCACCTCCTGGCTCCATCGTCTCTATCACTCCGTCACTCCTTCTCCTTCACATGGGAGAGGCCTCCACAGCCCGAATGTCAGGGGGAGCAGCCCGAATATCAGGGGGAGCAGTTTCAAACAAACTAAACTCCCCGACTGCTGCCATCCTCGCCACCATTCTCCCTCGCACGGCGCTCTCCACGCGCCTCTCCAACGCCGGCCGCCAGCAACAACTGCGATGTTCCGGGGGGCGTAAAAACCCTCCCCAGGCTGGGCAGGAGCTCTTCTCGCCGGGGGCTGGGGCCGCAGATGTTTTACCGGCCCTTAAACCCCTTGGCGTGGTCGACTGCCGCCATCTCCTTCACACGGCGCTTCCACGCACCTCTCCAAACGCCGGCTCCCGCTCCAGCCGTGATGTTCCGGAGGACATAAAAGCCCTCCCCAGGCTGGACAGGAGCTCTTCTCGCCGGGGCTAGGGTCATGGATGTTTTTAAAAGACCCTTAGACCCCTCGGCATGGCCCCAAACCACCCCGTCTCTCCCGGGAGCTACCTGGTCGCCACCATCTTCGCGCATGCGTCAGCAAAGCATATGAAGAAAGATTGGTTAAATTGGAGGAAAGAGATGACAAAAAAGAAGAAAAAATGAAGGAAATTAAGAACCGTTTGGGAGAGGTCGAACAAGGAACATCTGGCTTAATTGGATGGGAAATGGATAAAGCAGAATTCTACTTAAGATTTCAAAATGTTGAGGAAGAAAAAGGGGAGAATCTAGCCGAGATCATGAACACGATTCTAGCGGAGGCATTAGAAGTCATCAAAGAGAAGATGATGGAAGGAATTGATGAAATTTATCGAGTGTATACTGGATATGCAATGCGTAATAAGCTTTCAAGAGAAGTACATATAAGATTTACTAAGAAATCAATTAAGACATAAATTCTTCAGGCTGTTCGTGACAAGGCTTTGAAATACAAAGGGAAAGAAGTGACAGTTCTGAGACAAATTCCAAGGAAAGTGAGAGACTTAAGAAAAGGATATCAATTTTTGACCAAAGTTTTGTTGCAAAAAGGGATTAACTACAGATGGCTGTTCCCAGAAGGAGTAGGCCTAACATGGCAATTCCAAAGATACAGGTTAAATACAATCGGCAAAGCGAGAGCCTTCTATGAGGAAGTCCTTAAAGAGAAAGAAGTAGATATGGAAGTTGAAACTCAAGCAATATTAGTTCCAATAAAATCCACTGAAGAAGAAGTGTTAATGCTGGAAACAACAGAAGGAGCGGTTGGCGGAGTTATGGAATATAAGGAACAACGTGAAGCTAGATCGACTAGAGCAACAAAACCTATTTATAAAGTATGAATATGGAAGAAAGGAAATTAATTTCAATAAATGTAAATGGACTTAATTCGGCCAGTAAAAGAAGAATAGTATTTTACAAACTAGAAAAATTAAAATTTGATATAATTTGTTTACAGGAAGTGCATATTAAAAAACAACATGAACAACTATTGATTCAACCAACTTGGCAAAACTTTTTTATCATTGTCACAAAGTAAAAAAAGAGGATATGCTTTGTATATCAGAAGTGTACTAATGGCAGAGCAGAAATACGCCGATCCAGAAGGTAGAATTTTGATGGTGGAAATAATTGACAACAATACAAAATTACTTTTAGTAGCAATTTACGCTCCTAACAATAATCAAGGTGACTTTTATAGAAAACTACATAATAAAATAATTGAAATGGAGTATGAAAATGTCTGTATGATGGGAGATTTTAATGGAATTGTGGATGAAAAATTGGACTATAAAACACACAAAACAACAAAACATAATAGAAAGGTATTGCCGAGAACTTTCTTTAAAATGATAGAGGAAATAAATTTGAAAGACATATGGAGGGAGAGAAATGGAAAAAATAGACAATATACTTTCTACTCTGATAGACATTTATCTTGGTCCAGATTAGATATGATATGGACAACAATGGAATTGATTTTAAATTTTGAACAAGTGAAAATAGATACTAACCTATGGGCGGCGGACCATAACCTGGTGATTGCTATTTGGAAAGGGCGAAAAGGTAGATCTAGATGGACATTAAACAATACAAAATTTAAAAGAGAAAGACTTCATACAGAAAAAGGAACTAAAGTACAGGGGTATTTTAGAAGACATCAGATACGTGAAGCCTTGTTTTTGAACTGGGAGAGGATTAAAAAATATCATTATTTGAAGATTCCAGTCTACAATTGAAGCTTTTTCATATCCAGTGATATTCAAAGGGGAACAAATTGTTAGATATAATGAATTATTGGATGAAAAGGGTGAACTTAAATTAAAACAAGACTTAGAAGATCAGGGATTTAAGATGGATTGGTTTTCATATATGCAAATATTTTCTAGACATTGAGAAGATCTCAAACAAGAAGGCTTTTATAATGCTTTGGCTATTTTAGATAAGATATTAATGGGTTCTGATGACCATGTAATTAAAAAGTTATATGGATATTTGCTAGAGGTAAGATTGGAAGAAGAACAAGTTAAAGAATCAATGATAGCATGGGGGAAAAATTTTGGTTATGATATTGATTTAGAGAAATGGCAAAAATTGTGGTCACATAATTATAAAATGACAATGTCTACAGCATATAAGGAGAATTTGTATAAGATGTTTTACAGGTGGCATTTACCCCCAACGAGGATAGCCAGAATGTTCAAGAACAAATCGGAGAAGTGTTGAAAGTGTCATCAGACCCCAGGATCTTATTACCATATGTGGTGGACATGCGTAGAAGCAAGGAGATTTTCGACTAAGATACACACGTGGTTGGAAAAAATGACAAAGAGACATATTAACTTTAAACCAGAGACATTTTTATTAGGGATCTTACCAGAGACATTTAATAAAGAATTGCAATATTTAATTGTGAATATTTTAACAGCGGCTAGAATTGTATTTGCAAAAAATTGGAAAGGAGAGAAGATAATTACTGATGAAGAAATTATTAAGAAAATGTTGGATTGTGCTGTGTTATGTCCTTATAAGGACATCCGCCCTGATTGGCTGCTAGCCATTGGGCGGGAGATTTGAATCCCTGTCAAGGGGCGGTGCGTCTGCCAGGAGCGAATATAAGGAGAGCTCCGGCAGCGCGCCAGCAGTCTTGTCTTGTTACTTTTGTAGCTAATAAAGTTACTTAATGTATCGAGCTGGTCACGTCTTCATTCCCTGCACCTGATCTAACACTGGCGACGAAGGACTAGAGAAGAGAACCTGAACAAGACTCGTGGCACGATCGCCCACCGAGCTGAAGTCACTAAACCACAGCGACTTCCAGAATGGCAACCCCGCAAGCTCCGATTGCCGCACTGAACCCATTCGATCCATCCCGGGAGAAGTGGAGGTCGTACATGATCCGATTCCGGCAGTTCCTGCGAGGCAATGGCTACCAGAACCTCGACGATGAGCGGAAAAGAGCCCTTTTCCTGGCTCACTGCGGATCGGACGTCCTGGAGATGGCGATTGACCTCGTGGCACCCAGGGACATTGAAGAGATGTCCTGGAACGACTTGCAAGAAGCCCTGCAGGAGCACTACGCACCCACAGGCACCCCAATCGCAAACAGGTTCACCTTCCAGCAGAGAAACCAGCGGGAAGGTGAATCCATCAAGGAATTCGTGGCAGCGCTTCGCCAAATCGCTGCCAACTGCGAGTTCGACAATGTGGACAATGCCATCCGTGACCGCGTTGTTTTTGGAATGCGAGATGTGGGGCTGCAGAAGAAGTTCCTCAGCCGAAAGAGGATACCACTCAAAGACGTCCTCGACGAAGCAACAGCGGCTGAAACATCTGAGAAAGCAGCCGCCGCGATGGTTAAAGCAAGAGGGATCCACAAGATCCACAAGTCGGGCCTGAGCTCCTCAGATGACTCAACCACACAAACAGAGTCTGAGGAGGAAATGGCCGTCTACAAGGTTTCCTGCCCCCCCAGGCGGGAAAACCCACAGCATGGCGACCGGGGAGAACGATGCGGCAGTTGCAAAGGCGACCACCCCAGGGCGACCTGAAGATGGAGGGACGCGACCTGCCGCCGATGCCTGAAGAGGGGGCACATCGCCGAGGCCTGCAGAGCAGCAGATCCAGCCCCGGAACCACCCAGAGCACGATTCCGCGAGAATCGCAAAGATAACCAGAGGACATCCAAACGGTCCTCGATCCAGTCCCGGCGCGGGGAGGAGGAATATCCTCGCAACAGAACGGTGCACCAGACCACCATCGCTCACACAAGCGACGAGGGAACCACCAAGTTCCACGTGACACTGCTGGCAGAGGGGTCACCGTGCAAGATGGAGGTAGACTCCGGATCCGCCTACTCCATCATGGACTGGCAGCACCTACAGCAGCTGAAGCCATCCTGCAAGAAGACCCAGCTGAAAACCCCGAAGTCGAGGCTTGTGGACTTCAACGGAAACCCCATTGGGATCCTGGGCAGAACCACCATCCACATCAAATACAAGGACTTTAACGGAGAGCTGCCCATCACCATCGTGGAGAACAGCCGACCGAACCTGTTAGGAGTGGAGTGGTTTAAGCCGCTGGGGCTTTCCATTGAGGGCATCCACGAAATCCATAGGGACGAACTTGACACCATCCTCGAAGAGTTCAAAGAAGTCTTCGATGGTAAGCTGGGGAAATTTGTGGGGAGGCCAATTTCCTTTAATCTGGACAAGGGAATCACCCCAATCAGGCTTAAGCCCCGCCGAGTTCCGTTTGCCCTGCGGCTGAAAGTAGACGAACAGCTGGATAAGCTGATCGCCCAGGGCATTCTGGAACCGATCGATCATGCCTCATGGGAGACCCCCATTGTGACCCCACTGAAGCATGATGGGTCTGTGCGCATCTGTGCTGACTACCGTTGTACCATCAACAAGGCGTTGGCACAGAGCGCATACCCAGTCCCAGTCGTGCAACATCTGTTGCATTCCCTGGGAACGGGCTCAATTTTCGTGAAACTGGACCTGGCCCAGGCTTACCAGCAACTGCCAGTGGATGAAAAAACGGCGGAGGCACAAACAATTGTCACGCACAGGGGGGCATTCAAATGTAACCGCCTCCAATTTGGAGTCAGCGCTGCCCCAGGCATTTTCCAATCCATGATGGAACGCCTTCTCCAAGGCGTTCCAGGGGTGGTGCCTTACTTCGACGATGTGCTTGTCTCAGGTGACTCAAGAGCTCAACTCCTTGAATGGCTCAGGCTTGTCCTGCAGCCAAGGGCTTGAGGCCAAGGCTTGAGGGTCAGGCGGGACAAGTGCACCATAGGAGTACAGGAAGTCGAGTTCCTGGGCTATCTCATTGATAGCACTGGCATCCACCCCACCAAATCAAAAGTGGAAGCAATCCATGAAGCTCCAAGCCCAAAAAACAAAACGGAGCTTCAGGCTTTCCTTGGGTTGCTCAACTTCTACGCCATTTTCTTAAAACAGAAAGCCACAGTTTCTGAGCCACTCCACCGCCTGCTGGGGAAAGCGGCTTCCTGGAAGTGGGGCCAGGAAGAGGAAGCAGCATTCCGGGCCATCAAAGGACTATTGACGTCCAAGAGCGTTCTCATCCAATACAGCGAGACGCTCCCCATCAAGCTGACTTGTGATGCGTCACCTTACGGGGTGGGGGCAGTTCTCAGCCACGAACTGCCCAATGGCTCGGAAGCCCCGATCACTTACTTCTCGAAGATGTCCGGCGCAGAACGGAACTACAGCCAGCTGGACAAAGAAGCCCTGGCCATCGTGGCAGGAGTGAAGCGCTTCCACGAATACCTCTACGGAAGACGCTTCACCGTAGTCACCGACCACAAGCCACTCCTGGGACTCCTCGCAGGCGACCAACCCACCTCGACCTTCATGTCCCCGCGGATGACGAGATGGGCCATCTTCCTAGCCGGCTACTCCTATAGGCTCGTGCACCAGCCAGGCACAGCCATAGGAAATGCCAACGCACTCAGCAGATGCCCATTGAAGAATCCAGTCGAAGACCCAGCCCCCACGCTCCACCTATTCCACATAGACGACGACGACAGCTGTCCAGTCTCATCCGCAGATGTGGCCGTTCACACCCAAAAGGACCCCACACTCCGCCAAGTGAAGTCCTGGATCCTCAGAGGGTGGCCATCGGAAAAGACAGAGGAGAGGTTCAGCCCGTTCGCCAGGAAACAGAAGGAGCTGTCCACCATCAAGGGCTGTCTGCTATGGGGAGACAGGGTGCTGATTCCAAGCACTCTGCAACGGCGAACATTAGAGACTCTGCACAAAGGGCATCCGGGCATCGTCCGCATGAAGGCCCTGGCACGGAGTTACGTCTGGTGGCCCTCCATGGACAGAGACATTGAGCAATGGGTCTCCAGATGTGACCCGTGCCAAGAAGTTCGCCCAGCGCCGCCGCAATCCGAAGTCGCGAAGTGGGAGACCCCCAGCAACCCCTGGTTGAGGATCCACATCGACTTCGCGGGTCCGATGCAGGGGCGACACCTCCTCATCGTGGTAGATGCCTTCTCCAAGTGGCTCGAGGTGGTACCCATGGCATCTACCACAACAGAAGCGATGATCTGAGCCCTGCGCCGTCTGTTCGCCACACATGGACTACCGGACGTGCTGGTCTCGGACAACGGCCCCCAGCTCACATCCCTGGCCATGGAGTCCTTCCTGGCAGGACGGGGCATCCGCCACGCCCTGTCCGCCCCGTACAGGCCGGCCGGAAACGGACAAGCTGAACGCATGGTCAGACTCACCAAAGAAGCCCTCACCAAGATGGGCCCGGGAGACTGGCAAGAACGCATAGATAACTTCCTCCTCACCCAGCACATCACGCCACATGCCACCACCCACAAGAGCCCGGCCGAACTACTAATGGGCAGAAGGTTGAGGTCATCCTTGGACCGGCTGCATCCCCAATACAGCCCGGATGTGACCGCAACCGCCAGCCGGCCACTTCGCGCCTTCAGCAAGGGAGATTCAGTTTTCGCGCTGAATTTCAACGGCTCTCCTAAGTGGCTGAAGGGGAAGATTGCCAGCACAACCGGCCCCAAATCCTACACAGTCGAGTTGGAAGATGGACAGGTCTGTAGACGTCACATCGACCAACTCTGGAAAAGGTGGGGGGGAGCACACGAAAACCAGCCTGACGAGGGAGGCCTACAACACCCAGACGAGGTAGGCCTCCAACACCCCGGCGAGGTAGACCTACCACACCCAGACGAGGTAGGCCTACAACACCCCGGCGAGGTAGACACCCCGATGAGGTAGGCCTACCACACCCCTGCGAGGCAGAGTGACGCCATCCTGACAAGGTCGGCCCGGCACACTACCAGGTACTGTCACGTCGGCAGTCCAGCGAGGTAGACCGGGGCCAACCGCACGGGAGATGGCAACACCAACCCAGCCAGGTGGGCACCCGGCACAACAGGGCCAGGGACCACCAACCCAGCCCGCAAGTAGACCGGGACCTGCCCAGAGGAGGAGCAGCGCACCCCACCAGTGATGACAGCCTACGCCAGCCCAGCCTGGGAGACCGCAGTTCCAGGCGAGTAGACCGGGACCCAGCCAAGACGGGCACCCCACTACCCATGGACGAGGGTGGCACACGACTCCCCGGTGAGAGGGACCCCCGCCCATCTCAGAGGACAGCCAGCGAACAACAACCCGACCCGGATGACCCCAGGCACCACCCGACGGTAGACCAGGGACTAGGGGGAAGGGAAAGCCGACAACAACCTGGCCAGGGAGACCTACACCACCCCGGCAGGGGAGACCTCCGCCGCCCCGCAGAGGTAGTCCCGCAACAACATCCCAACCAGGTCGACCACCACCAACCAGACGGGGTAGACCAACGCCAGCCCAACCGAGGGGACCAACGCCACCCCTGCGAGGTCGGACAGCACAATGCAAGCCAGCACCACCCGTGGCCGGCGGACCGGACCCGAGGGCACCGAGGGCACCGAGCGGAACCACCACCCAACCGGCAGCAGGCCAAACCGCGCCCGAACCGCAACGCCAGGGAGACCAGGGAGGAGCAAGTGACAGACTTACCGAGACTCAGACGCTCTTCCCGGGTCGGAACCGAGCAACCGAGACGAGGCGATAGATCCACAGGCCAGGAGGAAGACCAACAGAACCAGCCATCCAAGGTCTGTGGTCCGGCCGGAGGCGCTGGGGGTGACCCCGCTCACCCGACAGCCGAACCGAGCCCGGTTCCGGAGAGGGAACCAGGAGACGAAGGAGCCCCGTCCATCCAGGCCGGAGACGGAGAAGAAGTGAGACTGCGCAGGTCAGCTAGGGTGCCGAGGCGTCCTACGTACCTGCGCGATTACGTGACTTTTGTGGACGAGATTTGACAGTTCGGACTAAGGGGGGAGGAGTGTTATGTCCTTATAAGGACATCCGCCCTGATTGGCTGCTAGCCATCGGGCGGGAGATTTGAATCCCTGTCAAGGGGCGGTGCGTCTGCCAGGAGCGAATATAAGGAGAGCTCCGGCAGCGCGCCAGCAGTCTTGTCTTGTTACTTTTGTAGCTAATAAAGTTACTTAATGTATTGAGCTGGTCACGTCTTCATTCCCTGCGCCTGATCTAACATGCTGAAATGAGTAGATTGACATTTGAAATAAGAGAACAGGAAGACAAACAATATTATTTTATATGGGAGCTATTTTATCAATGGATAGAAAATAAAGCATGGAGATGAAATATTATATATGAAATGAAATTTGGATAAAATGTTTAAACACTTGTTTTTTGTTAGAGGAAAGAACATTTGTCATATAATGAGATTTTGAAAATTTTGAGAGCACGAAATGATTTTAACCGATCGAAATACTGTCTGTAATTGTTTGGAAGGATGATGTTTTTATGTTGTTTTTGTTTAAAAAATAAAAAACTTTTTGCAAAAAAAAAAAGAGTTTGTGAGCCTCACCAGATCCACAGAGAAGAAACGGTTCCTCTGGAGATTCCAGCTTCGAAGCAAACCTGCCTCTCTTTTCCTGCTACCCATCTGGGAACCCCCTTTTGGCCTGGCCCAGTCCAGCTTGTGCCCCACAAAGGGGGAAGTCTGGAAGGAGCTGCAATGGATCCCCACAGGCCCCCTTCCAAGGGCGAATGTGTGCAGGACACAACTCCATTTCTAACCCATATTAGAAATGCATGTCCTGAGCTGTGCCAAAACTCCTGGTGTGGAAGACAGTGGACAGGGTAGAACAGGGAGGAAAATGGTGGTATTTGGGGGATGGAGGTGTAAGGTGCCAAAATACACTTGAGTCACCAGAATGCCAAAGAGAGAGACTCAAGACGAGGCTTGCAAAAAAAAAAAAAAAAACAGATTTTATTTATGGCCAAAAACATAATACTGGGTGGAACTATATCCAGAACATACAGATACAATGCATGCGAGGAGATAGCCACACCTTGGGGAAGATATGGCGTCCTTTTATACCCTCAGAGACGTCAGCTTAGTACCCAACTCTGTCCTCCCAATCCAGGCCCGTGCATTCCTTGTTGCCCTGCAAGGGGGAATAGAAACTTCCCAATTAGTCATCTTGAGCATTTCTTTGTTTACTCAATTGGCCACTTTGGCCCCCTGGCCCTGGAAAGCAGGAGTTTATCCAGATCAAACATAAATTAGGGCTGAGGTGTAAATTATCCCTTGGAGATACATACCATGTTCTTAGATGGCACAAGAAAAAACAGGGAGAAGATCGATATGGGTTCAGGTCAAATGGCAGGGACATATGTTTGACAAATACCAGATACATTACAGAGGCCTAATAACAGAATATGTTTGTTACAGGAGATACAAATATAAAGGCATATATGTATTACAGGAACCTAATGGTTACAGAATCTAATATACCAGTATATCATATTCTAGTATTATTTATTATATCCTTATTATTGTTTCCCTTCAGAGGGAATGCAACTATAGCCAGAGCTAGGTCAGATCAGAATCAATTGTGCTATTGCTGCATCTCACCTATCCAAGCTTCATGAGCTGACAGCTGGACACTAGCATGGGAGGGGAAGGGAGGATTGGAGTGTGAAGAAAGTGGTGGAGGGTGGAAGTCCATCTGAGGGGGGTGAGAAACTCCAGCCTGCCAAGGTCAGCTAACAATATGCAGTGCTGGGAACCGAGCACCTGTTTCCTGAACAATATACGAGCACCTGATTGGACCTTTGAAGACAACCAGGAAGTGGCCAGTGGGGTGGGGGAAGGGGAAAAGAGGGAACTTTCCAGTGGTGGGATTCAGCCAGTTCGCACCACTTTGGGAAAACCGGTTGTTAACTTTCTGAGCAGTTTGGTGAAATGGTTGTTGGAAGAAATCATTAGGGCAGAGAACTGGTTGTTAAATTATTTGAATCCCACCACTGGAACTTTCCATTGTGTTGTTAGATTCAGCTTATGCTATTTCTGTAACCATTTCAGCTTCAGTAAAGTATTTTCTTGGCAAAAGAAATGGTTCTTTGCTAGATGACTGAGGGGGACAGTTGACTGCTGAAATGCACAAAACTCTACCCAAAACTCAGATGGGCAGAGCATGCTGGGACAGAGGCCAAAAAGTAGGGAGCAGCAGCTGAGAAGCTCTGGGTTCCATCTAGAAATCTCGTCACAAACTGAGCACCCAAAGACCCTTTTCCCAGCAGAAAAGCCCCCCTATATCACCAGGGCAAAAGGCGGGGGGGAGGAATTGGCTGCCATGGCTGGGATACTTACTACGAAGTACCAGATCGACAGCCTCCACCATCGTCATTCTGGATCCTGCAGTGTCTATAGGTTGACTCAGCCTTCCATCCTTCCGAGGTAGGTAAAATGAGGACCCTGATTGTGGGGGCAATAAGCTGACTTTGTATAAAAAAGAACACTGCTTGGGGGGGGGGCGAAAGCCCTACTAAGCAGGTATATACAAAAGTATGAAGGTTATTGCTTAACGCATTGTAAGCCGCCCTGAGTCTCTGGAGAAGGGCGGCATATAAATCGAACCAATCAATCAATCAATCAATCAATCAATCAATCAATCAATAGTACGATCGTCCTCTTCCCCTAGAGGGCTGTGATTTAATTCTCTATGGACTTTGGAGACACTTGATCCCTTTTCAAAGGCTGGGAGGGGGACCTGGACGCTGTAGGGATTCTCTAAGTTCACCACAGCACTGTTTTCAGACTTGCTGCTGACAATTTTATTCCAGGAAATTGTTTCAAATGGTGAAGAGGTCTTCACTTGGAAAGTTGCAGACTCCCTCTGAACGCTGTTCAGTTCTTCTGTTTCAGAAGGTTCTGCCATATCCTCAGATTTTCATCTTTTTTAAGTATTGGTATCATTTGAAAAAGAAACAAAAACTTAGGGAAAACATTCATTTTTACTGCTACTATTCTTCCTAACAAGGATAACTGTAATTTTTTCCAACTTTCCATCTCTCTCTGTATTTTTTGCCACAACGGATCATAGTTATGCGTGAATAGTTTCACATTTGCTGTCATAATATAAACCCCCAAATACTTAACTTTTTTAACTATTTCAAATCCTGTTAATCTTTCTAATTCCTCTCTTTGATTTGTAGTCATTTTTTTTTAAAAATTTGATTTATATGCCGCCCTTCTCCGGCGACTCAGGGCGGCTTACAATGCGCTAAGCAATAGCCTTCATCCTTTTGTATATTTATACAAAGTCAGCTTATTGCCCCCACAAACTGGGTCCTCAATTTACCTACCTTAGAAAGGATGGAAGGCTGAGTCAACCTTGAGCCTTGGCGAGATTCGAACCTGCAGTAATTGCAGGCAGCTGTTCTTAATAACAGGGTGCATTAGACCACTGTACTATCAAGGCTCTTGTTTTTAGTTATTATCTTCGTTTTTCCTGCATTTATTTTAAATCCAGATACTTTCCCATATTGCTTAATTATATCCATTAAACCTACAACTGACTGTAATGGTTGGGTTAAAGTAACAACCAAATCATCTGCAAATGCTCGTACTCTGTAATCATGCTGTCTAATTTTAATTCCATTTATTTTGTCCGACCCACGTATCTTGCTCAACAAAAATTCCAAAGTCAAGATAAACAATAATGGAGACAAAGGACATCCTTGTCTTGTTCCTTTTTCTATATTAAAAGTATCTGTTAAACTACCATTAATTATTATTTGCGCTGTTTGTTTCTGATATATTGCCTTAATAGATTGTTTAAAATATTCTCCAAACTGCATCTTTTCTATTATTTTCAATAAGAAATGCCAATTCAATCGATCAAATGCTTTCTCCGCATCGAGCAAAATTAGCGCCGCAGGGATTTGGTTGTTCTTCCCCAGATACTCCAATAAATTAACCACTTGCCTTACATTACTCTTCATTTGTCTACCATTTATAAAACCAGTTTGATCATTATGAATCATTTGTTGCATGACTATCATTAACCTATTTGCTAGTATTTTAGCAAAAATCTTGTAATCTATATTTAAAAGTGATATAGGCCTATAATTTTTTGGCTGAGTGTGGTCTTGCTCTTCCTTTGGAATCAAAGAGATAAAAGCTGTCCTCCAGGATGGGGGTACGTCTCCTCCAGAATGTATGTTGGTAAATGTTGCGTATTTTTGAGGATCAGACTCAATAAATGATTCAGGAACAAAGTATATAAACAAAGCACTATTTATTTACATTAGGCATTCTATATTCTCTGAATGATCGTAGATAGAAGCAAGGAGGGAGGTGCATACATCCCCTTTTATATCAATAAGGTGGAGTAAAGGATGGGAGTGGTTACATATGAATATATTAAGGAAGGAAGAATAAATTAACCCCTGATACCCTGTGTATGTACATTTTCCCCATTTGAGAATAAGGCATTTACTTGTGACAGTAAATAAATCTTTAAGTGGTCCCACCATTTCTAGCTCTAAGTGTTTATAATAAGCAGCTGTCAAACCATCCGTCCCAGGAGCTTTACCCACTTTCAACTGCTTAATTGCATAATCTCTTCAGAGGTTATTGGTTGATTTAAACCCTCCCTTTGCTCTCTTGTTATTATAGGAATATTCTCTTTCTGTAAGTATCTATCTACATCTATACTTTGAATTTTATCACTAGTATACAACCTCGTGTAAAATTCTAAAAATGCTTTTTTAATCATGTTTTACTGATAAACCTCTTTACCTTTATATTCTATTTTCTCTATGGTCCAAGACTTTTATTTTTTCCTTAACAGATATGCTAACCATCTCCCTGGTTTATTAGCATTGCAAAAAGTATTATGTTTAGTATATTGCAAATTAGTTGCGACCTGATCTGCCATTAGCAAATCTGAAGATATGGCAGAAGGGTATTAATAATTTTGTCTGGGCAGGGAAGAGACCGAGAATAAAACAAAAAATAATGTAGAATATACGTGAAAGAGGAGGTCTCAAAATGCCCAACTTAAGACTATATTATGAGGCAGCTGCCCTATCAGCAATGAGTGATTGGATAAACTCAACAGAAGAAAGAATATTGAATATCGAGGGATATGATTTGGTTTATGGGTGGCATGCTTATTTACTATATGATAAGAAAGTGGAAAAGACTTTTAATAATTACAGATTGTACTGTTATAGAGACTAAGTTGATTTTAAATTTAATAACAGCAGCCAGACTCTTGATGGCGCAGTACTGGAAGAAGGAAGACTTGCCTATTATTGAAGAATGGACACTAAAAGTAGTGAGTAGTGGGTTTTTTGTGGCTGTGTGAGGTTCCTGCTTGTTGCAGGGGCCATTTTGGGTCTAGCACAGCTGCTTTTACATTGTGGGTGAGCCAGTTGTGTTGTGTTGTGTTGTGTTGTGTGTGTGTAAAGTGTGAAAGTTGGTTTTTTGGTTTTTTTGTGGCTGTGTGAGGTTCCTGCTTGTTGCAGGGGCGATTTTGGGTCTAGCACAACTGCTTTTATATTGTGGGTGAGCCAGTTGTGTTGTGTTGTGTTTTGTAGGTTAAAAAAGGCAAAGAAGTGACATTGACTTGGCCACGCCCACCTGACCACCAAGCCACGCCCACTAATTAAGCCTCGCCCACAGAACTGGTAGCAAAAAAAATTAGATTTCACCCCTGGGTTGGACTGGATGGTCCTTGTGGTGTTTTCCAACTCTACAATTTTATGTTCCTAGAAGGTCCAGCATCCGGGCCTTGTTCTTTCCTTCCTTCCTTCCAGCCCAAGGAATTTTTTGAGGCTTAAAGTTTATTAAGACTGCAATTACACAGATAGTTGTTGGGCTTGGGATGAGGGTTAGGATTCAAAGAGGCCAAGCGATGTGAACCAAGGAACAATAGAAAGGACCAACAAAGGTGTCCATTTTATTGTTGTTACAGTCCAACCCCTTTCCATTTCCCATGGTTCTCCTGCACAAATAACTCTGGGAAGTTCTATCTTCTCCGGGACCTTTTTGGTCCCAGTTCAGTGTCAGCTCCTCCCCTGCACCCTCATCCTGGCTGATTTGCTGAGGATACTTTTCCCTGGCCAATTCGCAGTGCAGGACAAGGCAGCCAATCTGCACACTGAAGGTTGGGCCCTTCCCTTCCCATTAGACATCGTCCCACTGGCTCAGGTTCCTGACGTGGAAACTGGAAAGGTTGGGGGGGGGCAGGGCCGGATTTTCCTATAGGCTAACTAGGCTTCAGTCTAGGGCCTCAAGATCAAGAGGGGCCTACACAGTGGTGGGATTCTGGGGGTTCTAGGGGGTTCGGCCGAACCCTTTGTTAAATTGCTGGCCTGCCCCGCCCCTCACCTCCCACCCGCGCGGCGCCAGCCTACCGTAGCCATGGGTGGGCAATTGTGGCTCTTTTACAACCTGTGGACTTCAACTTCCAGAATTCCTGAGACAGCTGTCTCAGGAATTCTGGAAGTTGAAGTCCACAGGTTGTAAAAGAGCCACAATTGCCCACCCCTTCCCTAGCCTGAGTTCCGCTGCCTGGGATCCACGTGGGCTGCCACGTGGTTCCCCACCGGCTCCGGACGCAAGAGAGCAGGATGGAGAAAGCAGCTTCCACGCCTTCGCTCACCCTCACTCTCTGCTCTGTTGGATCGCTGGCCGTTCGCTTACCCTGCCCACTCCCCATCTATTGCTGCCTCCGATGGCTAGAGGAAAAAAAAACTTCAAATTCTTGCCGCGGGGCTTCAAAGGGCCACCCTAGAGCCAGTGGTGCAGCCGAACCCTTTGTTAAATTGCTGCCTTGCCCCGCCCCTCCGCACCACTATTTATTGCCAATAAATAGTGGTGGGTGAGGGGCGGGGGAGCCAGCAATTTAACAAAGGGTTCGGTGTTTTTTTTGTAATTTTATTGGCCCACGGAGCTTCAGCATAGGCTAATTGGCCTCCCGGCTCTCAGCTGATTTGTCTCAGCTGTTTTGCTCAGGGCTCTTCTGCTTCCTTGCAAAGAGTGCTGATTTTTTCCCCCCTAGCTATGCTGAGAAACGAAACTGAAATTGCTTTGCTGTTGCTGCAAGGTTGGAAAATTAGGCAGGCAGAATTCTTTTCTTTTTCCTCACCAAAAAAGGTAGGTGCAAATAATGGGAAATTTAGGGAAAAAGAGGAGAGTTCAGGATTTTAAAACACAAAAGAAGAAAAGCTCTATTTAACTAGGGAATTGTAATAATTGAGATACTATTATTGGAGGAGTGCTGGCAGAGGGCCAGCTGAGGATGAACACCCATGGGGGGGAGGGATTGTCAGCTGCAGCGGGGGCGGGGGGGGCTGAAGTGAAGTGGGTGCAGCCATGTCACTGCAGCTAATTGTCCCATTCCACCTGAGAGACCACCAAACCTCAGTGTCAGGCCTGGCCTGACTTGGTCTTTCAGCAAAGAAACACCCTCGACTCCATTTGTAATGAAAAGGTTACTTTTACCAAAAGCCAAGCAGTTACAGTTATGCAAAGATAGAACTAAGAGTTTGTGCACAAAGATTCCCTAGTTAACTTTCCCTTTGGTATTCCACCCCCGTTATCCCTCCATTGTCCAGTCACATTCGAAGAAGATGTTTTCGTGACTGTCCCTCTGATGGTTGGAGAGCTGGATGGGTGTTGCTTGCATTCCCAGGACCACAACCTTGTGATGTCTCGGGACGGCATGAAGATTGCTTTTGGTTTCCCCTTCCCCTGTCTTCCCCCTTAGGTCCCTGCCCCCATAGTTTATGAAAGACTGGCATCTAGCAAAGCATAGTTGCAAGGGAAGGAGGAAACCACATGGAGTACTGTATTTAGCCTCTCTCTGCCACCAGGTTGGTTCCTTCAACTGGGACCCCAGGTGTTGCCCCTGTTATCTGCTGCCACTAATTTAATGCAATAAAACTGTTTCTCCTGCATCTTGCAGAGGGTTGGCCTTGGTGATGATTGTGGCTCTTTCCAACTCTACAATTTTATGCTCCTACAAAGTCCAGCATCTGGAGAAGCCCAGGCCTTGTTCCTGGATTCCAGTTTTCCAACAAATAAGTACGAAAGTGGTTTTTAGAGTTCAAGAGTTTATGTAGCGTTTATAAAGACCAGAATGACACAGTTTTGGCAGTTTATTTATTCAGTTATTACAGCTGCTCATCTCATATTCTGGGCATCTTAGAACATAGAATCATAGGAATTTCGAAGGTCTTCTAGTACCATCCCCTACTCAAGGCAGGAGACGTCATCGCGTTCCAGTCAAATGGTTCTCTATTTTGAAAATCTCCAGTGACGAAGCAACCACAACTCCAGGGGACAACTATTCCACTGATTAATTATTCTCACAATCTGACAATTTCTCCTGTCTTCTACATTGGATCTCTCTTTTGACAATCTGCCACCCATTACTTCTCGTCCTGCCCTCCAGTACCTTAGAGTCAATCCCCTTTTTTCAGTGACAGCCCCTCAAGTACTGGAAAACAGTTATCATGTCTCCCCCAATCTTTATCACCTTTGATAGGCTAGACCAGGGGTCTGCAACCTTAAATACTCAAAGAGCCATTTGGACCCGTTTCCCACAGAAAAGAAAACATCGGGAGCCACAAAACCTGGGTGGGCATGACCAATTCGATGTCACTCACTTCCACCAGTCACATGACCCCTCCTAACCACGCCTACCCAGCCGGTCATTAGGGCAGAGAACCAGTTGTTAAAAAACACCGGGAACCACAAAATCCTTTTGACACATCTCTCTCTCCCCTCCCCCTCCCTCTCTCTGTATCTCCTTGTCTCTGCCCTGGCCGCTTCTCCATCCCCCACTGTTGCCCTTACCTTCTCAGGCCAGGTGAGGAGTGACTGGGAGGGGAGGGTGAGGGGTGGGGCCAGCCAGTGGTGGGATCACCTGACAGAGAGCCACAGTAAAGGGCCCAAAGAGCCACATGCGGCTCCGGAGCCGCAGGTTGCTGACCCCTGGGCTAGACAGAGCTATCTCTCTCAACTGTTCATTCTACAATTTAGCTTCTAGCTAAAGCCTCTGGCCTCTTTTTTGTTGCTCTTCTCTGCACTCTTTCTAGAGTCTCAACATTTTGGGGGGGCATTGTGGTGACCAAAACTGGATGCAATATTCCAAGTGTGGTCTTATTTTTTTTTTAATCGTGCAATTCCCATTATTTTATATAAAATTTCCATATCCACAATGGCAGTGTACTGTCTGGGTACAATCTCTTTTAAATACAAATAACAAACCTTATACACACAAGTGTGGCCTTACCAAGGCCTTATAAAGTGGTATTAACTCTTCACGTGATCTTAAATCTATCCCTCTGTTAATGCAGCCTAGGACTGTGTTGGCTTTTTTGGCAGCTGCAGCACACGGCTGGCTCCTATCTAAATGGTTGTCCCCTGGGTCTCCAAGGTCCCTCTTACTACTCTTGTACCTACTTCCAATTCTTTACCTGCCTAAGTTCAGGACCTTACTCTTCTCATGATTGAATATTGTTGGATTCATCACTCCTGGAATTTGCTCTTTTCCCCCCCCAATAAAGGAATTGCTCACTCAAAGTAGCTAACAGTAAACAACAGGCGAATCAAGGAACCACCATGAAGAAAACCACACTCCGACCAACACTGACAGGGCAAGTCACTTTTATATAGACAGAGAGTAAACCCACTCCCTTCGACACTGATGAGGTTACCTAGTTGGATACAAGATGTCTACAAGAATGTACAAATGTCTACAAGAAAACAACCAAGCTCAGAGAGCAGCAAGGGCTCCATAGGATGTAATATTTTATTTAATATCTTGCGTGTATATGATTTCAGGCCTGTAATAAACAAATCTGAATTTCCCATCATTTGTTTTAAGATTTAAACGCATTTCATTACCCCGATTCTGTCCAAATTCAAAATAAAAAATGCAGAGCTCTCTGGATTTCTGCGACTGGGCGACTTGCTCCCTTGGGCATTGGAGCTCAGAAGTTGGCATCTAGCCACCGCAAAGCCTGTTTTCTACACAGCAGGCCCAGAAAGGATGAACCAGCCTTGCTGAGGTGGGTTGAGGGCGACTCAGCCAGGAACCCACAATAACAAAGTAAACAAATCAAAAATATGTAAGCAAATTGCTTAAAACAATCTTCTGAAAATTTGCTAAGTCTGAACATAAAACAGTTTAAAAACAGCCATGAAAACAGCTGACTAGTATTGGGGGAGGGGTCATTTGCGGGGGGGGGGAGGAGGGGGCTCAGGTTTTGGTTTGCAGAAAGGAAAAGATATTTTTGAAAGGAAAATAAATGTTTCTTTATTGAAAGAATACACACTATGGAAGGAAACTGACAAATGTTAGTTGAATATGAAATTCTCAAATAACTACAAAATTTATAATTAAAATGTCAAAGCATTAAAATTGTTATACAGTAAAACATCTTTTCCCATCATCTTCCCAATTTTCCCTTACGCACTTGTGCAAAGTCCATCAGAAACCCTATGACAAATTTATAGATAAGATAAACTTTGAAAAGTTTACAAACTTCCAGAAAGCAATAAATCTTCAGGCCGGCTTGGGACCAGCGGTGTCCAGTGTTCAGTTGTCCTGCAAGAGGTCCGAACTTTCAAGAATCAAGAAAGGGGGAGATCAGCAAGTGCCGCTCCCCCACCCAGAAACCCTTTGGAGGGTTTGCTTTGGTTCTAACTGCAAAATGGGCAGCTTTCTTGAATGAATGAATGAATCAAGCAATGAATGAATGAATGATGGACTGAATCAATCAATCAATCAATCAATCAATCAATCAATGTATCATTTAATTGAGCACAATAAATTTTTCCCTTCAGTTTCTTTCAAACTTCCCATTTTATTCTACTTGAGCAATTATCCCATGTGGATTAAGGATGGGTTAGGATGCTATTTTGTGGCTGAACCTCTGTTGTTCATGGTCGTTTTCTCAATCTCGCCCTTCAATACCTGAATATTAGGTACAGGTAGTCCTCGACTTACAACCACAACAGAGCCCAAAATTTCTGTTGCTAAGCAAGATAGTGAGTGTGTTTGCCCCATTTTATGACTTTTCTTGCCACAGTTGTTAAGTGAATCACTATGGCTGTTAAGTGAATCTGGCTTCCCAATTGAATTTGCTTGCCAGAAAGTGCCAGAAAAGATCTCCTGATCCTGAGATACAGGGACCCTCATGAATATAGCCCAATTGTCCAGTGTTTGAATTTTGATCACATGACCTCGGGGTGGTGGGAGTGCTGCAACAGTCGTAAGAGTGAAAAATGGCCATATGTCCCTTTTTTCAGTGCCGCTGTAACTTGAAGCGGTCACTAAATGAGCTGTTGTAAGTTGAGGACTATTTGTAAGGAAGCAACCGTGGGGCTGTTGGGGAGGGTCTTTGGGGGCCAGGCAAGGCAGCAGTGAAAGCAACACGGACCACCCTCGGAGCCCCTCCTTCTAGCCCAAGTGGGGATAGAGCTCACTGGGTTGTGCCCTTGTGGAATGGAAGCGACCTTGTCCCAAAGAACCTTCTCAAATGCCGCTGAGGAAGACCATGGCTGTCTGGAAGTGGAGCGGTAGGAGGGAGGCGTCCATCAGGGTCCAACGTGGAGCTCGGATGGTCGCAAGCTCTGGCCCACGGAGGTGGTGGTGGTTGGCTCCTCAGGAAGGCTGACAGGAATTGGGCCAGCAGACGCCGTCCTCCATCTGCTGGGAAGAAAAGCAAGGCCACGGTTGAGCTTTAGGAGACAAAAGGTGCCAGAGGACAGAGGTCCAAGGGGCCAGCAGGGGAAAAAGGAGAAGGAGCACTCATGAATTAAATAATTCTTTGTATTTCTGCTCCCTTGAAGGAGGTAGGTTCAAAGTTGAAACCCACGTTGATCCTATGGGATCACTTTGTGTCAATCTCTCTCCGTGCCCCCCTGTTCTCCGGGCTTCAAAGTTTCTACCAGGATCTGAGCCCATGGACCTCTGCACTTAGACCTCAGATGACTATATAGGGACCATTAGGTTTAGGAGGTGTCCATGTCCTGATGGTCAGTGGTTGTGCAGCACCCTGTTCCTCTGGGCAACCCATGGACTCTTCTGGGGCAGAAGGCGCAAGAAAAGAGAAGGGAAGGGTTGGTTTTTTTCCACAGAGCATCCTTAAGAGGGTACCTTTTCTGGATTTCTTCCTCAAAATGAGCCCCAAACAGCCAAGGAGGAGAAGGCTTCCCACTTTGCTAAGGAACAGCACGGCCCAGAGAGACAATCCGGAGCAACTCTGGTCTGAAAAAGAGCAGCAACCCCCGTTAATCCTTTCCATAAGCCACTTCCTAATCTTTAATGCTTGATGTGAAGCCCCTGCTGAGGGAATCTAAAGGTCAACATGAGATTCTAATGGTTTTATCAGCATGAGTTACAAGATAGATTCTAAGAACGTTCTCAGTTTTTAGAATCTATCTTAGAATCTAAGAGCTTAATTGTTAAGTTGGGTGAATGAGGACACAGCAAGCCAGGCAGTGAGTGACAACAGCTCTTTATTGTAGGGTGAGAACCCAGCGACTGACCCAGGGAAACAGCTCCCTTTATATAACCTTGCAGCTGTGGTGGTCAGCCAATCAGCTGACAGTCAGTTAATTCAAACTGCCTGCCCAAATCTACATACATAACACTCCTCCCCTCCCAGAAGTCACTTAGGGTGGACATTAGCATACGTAGTCCCTCAGGTGACCAGGGCGTGTCCGCACCCTAGTTGACCTGCGCAGTTCAGTCGGAGGTGTGGCGTCGAGCAGGTCGGAGGAACTCCCTGTTTCTCCCTGCTCCGCCAATGGAACCTCCGAGAATTCGTTGTGGGCAGCGACTTCTTTGGCTGGCCGATCTTCCGCGATGGGGCGGCACTGGATCTCGAGCCCAAAAGCTAAGTCCTCCGCTTGACTCAGGTCTGGAGTTTGGTTGGTTGTTAGGGAGCGGTTTGTCGAAGATGTCTTCTGTGTCAGTGGGTACATGCTTCCGTAACTGATCAATGTGCTGGCGCCAAATCCTCCCATCTCCCATGTCTACCCTATAAGACTTGGGCCCAGTTACTTCTGTGATTGACCCTGTTTCCCAGAGGGGCCGGTTCCCGTAATTTCTTGCAAACACTGGCATCCCTACTGTGAACTCTCTAAGCCTTTTCTCTGCCCCTCTGAAGTTGTCAGGGAAATAACTGGGGTGTAGCCTGTCTAGGACCCCTCGGAGCTTTCTCCCCATTAGAAGTTCTGCCGGGCTCCTTCCTGTGGTGGTGCATGGTGTGGCGTGTTGGGCCGTTAAGAATTTGTCTATCCGTTCCTGCCAGTCCTCACGGGGCCTAGGCGTGAGATGGCTTCCTTAGCTATTCTCACAAATCTCTCCACCAATCCATTGCTAGCCGGATGAAACAGGGCGGAGAGTACGTGCCTGATTCCCAACTTTGCTAGGTACCCCTCAAACTGCATGGCCGTGAACTGGGGCCCATTGTCTGAGACTAAGGTGTCTGGTAGGCCATGGGTGGCGAACAACTGCCTTAGATCCCTAATGACTGCGTTGGTGGTAGTGGTCTTCATGAGTCTAATCTCCAACACTTTGAGAAAGCATCCACAATGACCATAAATACCTGCCCATGGAATGGGCCAGTGAAATCTATATGGATCCTGGACCAGGGACCCTGGGGCCATTCCTATTCCCTTACCAATGCTGTGGGGGGGGTCTGGCCTAGACTCCTGGCAGGGCTGGCACTTCCCCACCCACTCAGTGATGTCCTTATCCATTAGGGGCCACCAAACGTAACTCCTAGCTAACCCCTTCATCCTCACAATCCTGGGGTACCCCTCATGCAACAGATTCAAAACTTTTTCCCTTAGGCACAAGGGAACAATGACCCGATCGCCCCACAATAGACAACCCCCTTGCATTGTCAGCTCACCCTTTTTGTTAGTGAACTGTTTGAATTCCCCACCCTTGGTCTTTTCCGGCCACTCCCTCGTGACCCAACTCGTGACTTTCCTAAGGTCTTTGGTTGAAGCCCTCGCGACCTCTGCTGAAGTGATGGGCCCCGAGTCCAAGACGTCAATCAGCAGGACTGGAACTCCGGGTGTGGGGTCCTCTATCCTGTCCAGTAACGGGCAATGGCTGAGGGCGTTGGCATTGCCCATGCTTGCCCCTGGTCAATGTACCAGGTGATAGAAGTATGCTGCCAGGAAGATGACCCAGGAAGTCATCCTGGGAGACAGGGCTGCCGGGGTGGGTCGGTCCCCTGCTATGATACCCAGAAGGGGACGATGGTCTGTGATGAGTTTGAAGTCTCTGCTGAACAAGTATTCGTGGAACTTCTTGACTCCTGAGACAGCTGCCAGGGCCTCCTTGTCAAGTTGACTGTATTTCCATTTGGCGCTTGAAAGAGTCCAGGAGTAGTAGGCGATGGGTGCCTCTAGACCGTTTGGTAGTCTATGGCTCAGGATGGCCTCCATGCCGAAGGGGGACTAGCACTAGGGGAAGCGTAGAGTTGTACTGAATTAGAAAACTCTCAGCCGACAGGAGTTTCTTTACTGCAGCAAACGCGGTAGGCTCAGCCTTCCCCCAAACCCATGTGGACTTTTTGGCCAACAGTCTGTGCAGGGGCTCCGCTACTGTTGCCTTGTCCCTTAGAAAGATTGCGTAGAAGTTCAGCAGCCCCAGGAACGCTTGTAGTTCCGCCTTGTCTTTGGGGGTGGGGACCTCTTGGATCGCCCTAATCTTGCTCTTGGTGGTCCCGTCTACCTGATACCCCAAGAATTCTACAGAAGAGACTGCGATCATGCACTTGTTGCGTTTGAACCTGAGTCCCGCACTTCTGAACTTCCCTAGGACTTATCTCAGCCTTTCACCTACCTGCTGTTTGTCTTCTGCAGTGACGAGCACATCATCAAAATACGGGACCACCCCGGGGATCCCCTGTAACAGTCAGTCCATGGTGCTCTGGAACAGTCCGGGAGCTATGCTGACTCCGAATTGGAGTCTGGTACACTTGAAGGCACCTCTATGCGTCACTATAGTCTGTGCCTCTGCAGTAGCACCATCTACTGGCAACTGCTGATACGCCTGCGCAAGATCGAGTTTAGCGAACATCTTGCCGGGCCCTAGGGAATGCAGCAGATGGTGTACGATCGGAACCGGGTAAGAGTTCTGTTGGAGAGCCTTATTGATCGTACACTTATAGTCCACGCAGATGCGCACAGACCCGTCAGGCTTAACTGGGGTCACAATTGGGATCTCCCATCAGGCATGATCGACTGGCACTAACACCCCCTGCTTGATCAATTTGTCCAGTTCCACATCGATCTTGGGCTTTAGGGTGAAAGGTACCCTCCTGGGTTTCAGCCAGATGGGGGCAATATTGGGGTCAAGGTTGAATGAGATAGGGGTCCCCACATACTTGCCAAGCCGCTCATTGAACACGTCCTGGAACTCCTGCATCAGGTCGTCCTTCAGGGTGCTTCGCATGTTCCGGACTCCGGTGAATCCCATGCCCAGGCCTCTGAACCAGTCCATGCCCAGGAGGCTTGGGAGCTTTCCGCTGACCACGGTGAGGGGAAGCTTCTCCCGGAATTCCCTGTACTCCACCTGGAACTCGCCAATTCCTTCCATGGGGATGCAGTTCCCCTGGTAATCACGCAGTCACAGTAGCTGGTGCCGTAGTTGCCATCTCTGGATGCTGGGAACGGCCTTCTTTAGCTTGTCCCAGGACATGATGGTAATTGGGGATCCGGTGTCGATCTCCATTACGCACTCATGCCCCTCGATGTCGACCGTCGTGTAGGTCTTCTCCCCGGGGGATGTGCAGGTCCAGCCGATTCGAATGGTGCAGGCTTCGAGGTCCTCGGATTTTGCGCTCTTCCTGTAGCCGCCCTTCAGATTGGTTCTTGTCTGCTGCGCCATCTCTGATTGGCTAGCCTTGTAATGGGGGTTCTGCTTGGATCTGCAGACCCTAGCGATGTGCCCCTTCCGCTCGCATTGCCAGCAAATGGCATCTTGGAACTTGAAGGTCTGGCACGGATGGGATCTCCCACAACTCACACCGGCATCTCGGTGGCCTCGCCAGTCCTGCCGGTACTGTTCGGTCTGGCAAACCTCCTCGTCCAACTCTTCCTCGCTCCCCATGCCTACGGTTTCCTGGTGAACCGGGGCTGACTTCTGTGCTGTTCTGCTCTGCGTCGTCCCCTGTAGTCTCTCAGCTACCCTGGAGGAGGACTCATGAGCCCTCGCCTCGTCCAGTGCGATGTGTAGTGTGAGATTTGTCTTTGCGAGCAACCTTCTCTGCAAATGAATATCTCTTACTCCGCAGATTAATTGCTCTAGCAGCATCTCATCAAGGTCTCGGTACTCACACTAGTTTGCGGCCTTTCGCAGGGCAGCGACGTACTCGCTGATCAATTCTCCCTCATGCTGCAGCCATTGCCAGAAGTCGTACCGCTGGACGTACTTTGATGGCATTGGGGCATAGTGGTCCTTCAGCAGTGTCTGAAGTATTTGCCACAAGATGGTGTGGACCGAGTTCGGTTCCAACAGGGCCTTGGCCATATCGAACACCTTGGGTCCACAATGGCTCAGGAACAGGGCTTTCTTTCGTACGTCGGGTAGCCCCTGTAGGTCGCTGGCCACCAGGAAGCATTCGAAGTGGGACATGTAGGAACCCCACTTCTCTTCCGATGGGTTGAAAGGCGCTGGCGGTACATAGGCAGACATCATCGGTAGATTCTCCAAGTACTCCGCTCGCTCACCTGGCTGGATTCGGGTTTGCAGCTCTCTCGTTGGCTCGTGGCTTCAGCTCTTTCTGTGGCTTCTGGCCTCAAAATCCCACCTTTGTCGCCAATGTTAAGTTGGGTGAATGAGGACACAGCAAGCCAGGCAGTGAGTGACAACAACCCTTTATTGTAGGGTGAGAACCCAGCGACTGACCCGGGGAAACAGCTCCCTTTATATAACCTTGCAGCTGTGGTGGTCAGCCAATCATCTGACGGTCAGTTGATTTGGGCCCGCCCAAATCTACATACATAACATTAATGACCATAATTCATATCTTTTCTGCCATTCCTGTGTTCGTATGCCTTTCCCTGAGTGGGTCACCCCATCCCATCAGATCCAGCAGAATAGGCCTGCTTGGAGCCCCTCAATTCGGGAACATGATCTGGTGGGCCAGCAACTGTTTCCGTTCTTCCCCCTGAGACAAATCACTGCCATGCTTGGCCATCCAGAAGGGGTTTGGGTCTTGGGTAGGTGAGATGGTTGTGTTAATGGCTGTCACTGCAGCTGTTGTTGTTTTACCTTGGCTGCTGGTTTTGTGTACTTTAGTTTTGGTATTCCTTTTGTTTTTCAATCATTCATGCCTTCAGAACAGAGCTGGAAGGTCTTGTAGTCCAACCCCCTGCTCAAGCAGGAGACCCTGGCCCATTTCAGATTAATAGGGTTGGAAGGGATCTTGTTGGTCATCTAGTCCAACCCCCACCTCCACCCAAGCAGGAGACCCTATACCATCTCTGACAAATAGCAGCCCAATCTCTTCTTAAAAGTTTCCAGTGATGAAGCTCCCACAATTTTAATTGCTGTCAGCTGTCCAGAATCACCACAACAGGATGGGCAGTTCTCCAGGCCTCTTTCAAAGAGAGGAAACTTACCTGAGAAAAAAATTCCTGGAAGATGGAGACCAGGAGCGGACACATCCTGCATGGATCCTGAAGGCTGTTGGAGAGTTTGCCTGCCTGCTCCCAATCCAGCGATTCCCCAGCCAAGAAGCTTTGCCAGTAAATCATTAAGCAATGGTAAGAAGCTGAAGGATCTCCCCGCCCAGTGGTGAAATGTAAATTTTTTTCCTACCGGCTCTGTGGGTGTGGCTTGGGGGTGTGTGGCTTGGGGGGGGTCCATGTGGCTGGGTGGGCATGGCCAATTTTTTTTTTTTTTTTTTACTTTTAAAGCATTTTTTACTACCTATTCGCCTGAACCGGTAGTAAAAAAATACTTTAAAAAAGTAAAAAAAAAAAAAAAGTTCATATTATCACAGCTGTGCTGCATGATTGTTGGGACCTTTTTTTTTTTTTAACTTTTTAAAGCATTTTTTTACTACCAGTTTGCCCGAACTGGTAGTTTTTATCACTACCGGTTTGCCTGAACCGGAGCGAACTGGTAGCATTTCACCCCTGTCCCCGCCCCACTTAAATGCCAGTAAATGGAAGGATCTTCCATGCCGCTGTTCCCCCTTAAGGTCTGGTGAACTTTCTATCCCCTGCTGTTCCTGAATGTTGCCCCACAACCTGCTGCTTTCCCCCCTAAGGCGCCTGCTAATTTTCTTAAGAAAGGAGAGGGAGGAGAAGGAGAAGACAGACAAGGAGGAGGAGCAGAAAAGAGACAAGGAGGAGATGAAGAAGAGGATGGAGGAGGATCAAAGAGTGGTGAGGTGCATGGCTCTCTGCCACTTTTCCTCAAGCAGTGACTGCTAAAGAGAAGAAAGGAGAGAGTAAGAAAGCAAGAGCAGCAGAAGGAGAATCTTTTTTTGAAGGCTATAAATCCATGATTACCCTTTTGTGAATAATCCTTCCTTCCTTCCTCCCTCCCTCCCTCTCTTTCTTTCTCTATTCTGCCATATTCCAGCCAGAAGTTTATAGTTACACTTACTGTTATATCAACATTAACCACAAGAGGGAGCAAGTGCCAAATCTATCAGATTTTTAAAAACATCTCTTTCCCTTTTGGCCCTGATTTCACCATTGCTTAAATGCTCTTATCAGCCCACTTCTTGTAAAGTATAAGAGCTGTCTGTGCCTTTCTATAGTTCATGATTTTCTTTTTATACGTTTTCTACCTTTGATAAAGATTCTGTTCTACTTATTTATTGGTTCAATTTATTTATTGGTTCGATTTATATGCTGCCCTTCTCCGGAGACTCAGGGCGGCTTACAATGCGTTAAGCAATAGCCTTCATATTTTTGTATATACTGCTTAGTAGGCGGTGTTCTTTTTTATACAAAGTTAGCTTATTGCCCCCACAAACCGGGTCCTCATTTTACTTACCTTGGAAGGATGGAAGGCTGAGTCAACCTTGAGCCTGGTGAGATTTGAACTCACAGTAATTGCAGGCAGCTGGTGCTACTTAACAGCACTTTAGTCCACTGCACCACCAAGACTCTTCTTGAAGAGTTATAACCACCAACCTAGAACTAAGGAGAAACTTCCTGACGGTGGAACGGCTTCCCTCCAGAGGTTGTGGGGGCTGCGTCCCTGGAGGCTTTTACGAAGAGACTTGGGCAGCCACTTGTCTGGAATGGTGGAGGTTTCCTGCCTTGAGCAGGGAGATAGATGGGAAGACCTTTGAGGTCCCTTCCAGCCCTAGGATTCTGTCTTCTATGATCTACCTGCACAAGCATACTTTAAGGTGACCATCCTGGATGGCTGCCTAACCGGGTTTCCTGCTGGTTGACATTAAGATCAAGATCTTAGGAGATGACTTGGATCATAGAACCCTCAGAGGAGCGATAAGGGGGGTGGGCGGCTGAGGCCCAGCTGAATTCCACCTCATTTTCCCAGCCCCATTTTTACAAGCATCGTGAGCGCAATTCAGTCTCAGCTGAGAGTCCTGCAAACAACCTGAGCAGGAGATGGAGAAGCGCCATTTGAGAAAGACCACAAAAAGCACAGGAAGGCCAAAGAGGAAGGAAAAGCAGCAACAGACGAGGCTCAATGAATGGCTGAGAGCAGGGAAAACAACATGTTCTGCATTTCGGTCACAAATAACAATCCCACCTCACCTGTGAAGGGAGTGAAGGGAGAGGCCCACCATGGTAGAGAACAGTAGGACCCCTCACCCTCTGCCTTCCTCCATTTTATACCAAACCATGAATTGAGGGCAAGAGGCTGACCCTCCAGGCTCACCCCTCAAGGACCCCTCGACTCTTCCCCAAAGAGTTTGTGGGTCCAGCCACTCCCATCAGATCCACAGAGGGGATCCCAAAGTGCCTCTCTGGAGATCCCGGCCTCAAAGCAAACCCGCCTGTCTCTCTTCCTGCCCCCCATCTGGGAAGCCCCTTTTGGCCTGGCCAAATGGAGAGGGGAGGCTAAAGAGAGCTGGGATAGGCCCCCACCTGCCCCCTTCCAAGGTTTCACAAGACTCGGCTTGAGCTCCACTTCTAACCCCTCAGAGAAATGCAAGTCTTGAGCTGTGCCAAAGCTCCTGGCAGAGAAGATGGTGGGGAGGGTAGAACCCAGAGGAAAATGGTGGCATTTGTGGTGTGTGTGTGGGGGCAAATGCAAGCCAGGCTAGACCTGATCATAATTTTTCAAACCAATCTGCATTGCTAAAATGCCAAAACTCTGCTGAAACCTCTGATGGGCAGATCAACCTTCAGCAGACATTAAGGTGAGCAGCTCTGGGTTCCAACCAGAAAGAGGGTCTCTTCAAAAATTGGATGCCTGAAGCCCCCACAACAGAAATCCGCTCCCCCCACGCCAGCCTGGGCAAAGGAAGGAAGTCAGGAATTTGCTGGCACGGCTGGGATACTTACGAGAAACTTGCAGGTCAAAGAACTCAACCATCGTTTTTTGGTTTGGTAAAACAATTTGTGCAGAGTATCGGCTGGCGTCCTCTTGCTTTAGGTGGCTGAGATACAATTCTCTGCAGTCCTTGGAGACGTTCACTCTGTTTTGGAAGGCTGGGAGGAAGACCTGGAAGCCACATGGCTCTGCAAAGATCACCTTAACAATATCGATTGACTTGTTCCCATCCATTTTACTCCAGAAAATTTTTTCATATGGTGGAGAGGTCTTCACCTGGAAAGTGATGGATGCCCCCAGGATGCCAGTCAGTTCTTCTATTCCAGAAGCTCCTGAAAGACCCGAGAGAAGAGAGAGAGGAAGCCATCAGAGTCGGGTCACAAGGCACTTTCCAAGCATCCCATTTCTGACCTTCAGATTTCAGGAAAATATTTTCTGAGAAGGAACCAAAGGGCTCCAGGCCAGAGGACAAGTTGGGGGGCTCTCTGGGAGATTGTCTTTCTTTCTTAGAGGAGAAAGTGGGATTCAAATGCCCCACATTTGGGAGCTAAGTTCTTCACTTTGGGGCTCAAAAGGTGGATCTGCCCCATCAGAGATCCCAAAGCTCCTCCAAGCCTCAGGTTGATCAGGCCACCTGAAGGACTCACCTGGTGGAGACCTTCTCCCTAAAGCTGCACCCCTTCAACTGGGAACCCCATGGTTGCTGTTAGATCAGGCGCAGGAAAAGGAAGACTGGACCAGCTCGATACATTAATAACTTTATTAGGTACAAAGTAGCGAGTCAAGACTGCTGGCGCGCTGCCGGAGCTCTCCTTATATTCGCTCCCGGCAGACGCACCGCCCCCTGACAGGGATTCAAATTTCCCGCCCGATGGCTAGCAGCCAATCCGGGCGGATGTCCTTATAAGGACATAACACTCCTCCCCCCTTAGTCCGAACTGTCAATCTCGTCCACAAAAGTCACGTAATCGCGCAGGTACGTAGGACGCCTTGGCACCCTAGCTGACCTGCGCAGTCTCACTTCTTCTCCGTCTCTGGCCTGGATGGACGGGGCTCCTTCGTCTCCTGGTTCCCTCTCCGGAACCGGGCTCGGTTCGGCTGTCGAGTGAGCGGGGTCACCCCCAGCGCCTCCGGCCGGACCGCAGACCTTGGATGGCTGGTTCTGTTGGTCTTCCTCCTGGCCTGTGAATCTATCGCCTCGTCTCGGTTGCTCGGTTCCGACCCGGGAAGAGCGTCTGAGTCTCGGTAAGTCTGTCGCTTGCTCCTCCCTGGTCTCCCGGGCGTTGCGGTTCGGTCGCGGTCCGGCCTGCTGCCGGTTGGGTGGTGGTTCCACTCGGTGCCCTCGGGTCCGGTCTGCCGGCTGTGGGTGGTGCTGGTTGTCGTTGTGCTGTCCGACCTTGCAGGGGTGGCGTTGGTCCCCTCGGTTGGGCTGGCGTTGGTCTACCCCGTCTGGTTGGTGGTGGTCGACCTGGTCGGGACGTTGTTGCGGGACTACCTCTGCGGAGCGGCAGAGGTCTCCCCTGCCGGGGTGGTGTAGGTCTCCCTGGCCGGGTGGTGGTTGGCTTTCCCTTCCCCCTAGTCCCTGGTCTACCGTCGGGTGGTGCCTGGGGTCATCCGGGTCGGGTTGTTGTTGCCTGGCTGTCTTCTGCGATGGGCGGGGGTCCCTCTCGCCGGGGAGTCGTGTGCCACCCTCGCCCATGGGTAGTGGGTTGCCCGTCTTGGCTGGGTCCCGGTCTACTCGCCTGGAACTGCGGTCTCCCTGGCTGGGCTGGCGTCGGCTGCCATCACTGGTGGGGTGCGCTGCTCCTTCTCTGGGCAGGTCCCGGTCTACTTGCGGGCTGGGTTGGTAGTCCCTGGCCCTGTTGTGCCGGGTGCCCACCTGGCTGGTTTGGTGTTGCCATCCCCCGTGCGGTTGGCCCCGGTCTACCTCGCTGGACTGCCGACGTGACAGTACCTGGTAGTGTGCCGGGCCGACCTTGTCGGGATGGCGTTGCTCTGCCTCGCAGGGGTGTGGTAGGCCTACCTCGCCTGGGTGTTGTAGGCCTACCTCGCCTGGGTGTTGTAGGCCTACCTCGTCTGGGTGTGGTAGGTCTACCTCGCCGGGGTGTTGTAGGCCTACCTCGTCTGGGTGTTGTAGGCCTCCCTCGTCAGGCTGGTTTTCGTGTGCTCCCCCCACCTTTTCTGGAGTTGGTCGATGTGACGTCTACAGACCTGTCCATCTTCCAACTCGACGGTGTAGGATTTGGGGCCGGTTGTGCTGGCAATCTTCCCCTTCAGCCACTTAGGAGAGCCGTTGAAATTCAGCGCGAAAACTGAATCTCCGTTGCTGAAGGCGCGAAGCGGGCGGCTGGCGGTTGCAGTCACTTCCGTGCTGTATTGGGGGTGCAGCCGGTCCAAGGGTGACCTCAACCTTCTGCCCATCAGCATTTCGGCCGGGCTCTTGTGGGTGGTGGCATGTGGCGTGATGTGCTGGGTGAGGAGGAAGTTGTCTATGTGTTCTTGCCAGTCTCCCGGGCCCATCTTGGTGAGGGCTTCTTTGGTCAGTCTGACCATGCGTTCAGCTTGTCCGTTTCCGGCCGGCCTGTAAGGGGCGGACAGGGCGTGGCGGATGCCCAGTCCTGCCAGGAAGGACTCCATGGCCAGGGATGTGAGCTGGGGGCCATTGTCCGAGACCAGCACGTCCGGTAGTCCATGTGTGGCGAACAGGCGGCGCAAGGCTCGGATCGTCGCTTCTGTTGTGGTAGATGCCATGGGTACCACCTCGAGCCACTTGGAGAAGGCATCTACCACGATGAGGAGGTGTCGCCCCTGCATCGGACCCGCGAAGTCGATGTGGATCCTCGACCAGGGGTTGCTGGGGGTCTCCCACTTTGCAACTTCGGATTGCGGCGGTGCTGGGCGAACTTCTTGGCACGGGTCACATCTGGAGACCCATTGCTCAATGTCTTTGTCCATGGAGGGCCACCAGACGTAACTCCGTGCCAGGGCCTTCATGTGGACGATGCCCGGATGCCCCTTGTGCAGAGTCTCTAACGTCCGCCGTTGCAGAGTGTCTTGGGATCAGCACCCTGTCTCCCCATAGCAGACAGCCCTTTATGGTGGACAGCTCCTTCTGTTTCCTGGCAAATGGGCTGAACTTTTCCTCTGGCTTTTCCGATGGCCACCCTCTGAGGATCCAGGACTTCACTTGGCGGAGTGTGGGGTCCTTTTGGGTGTGAACGGCCACATCTGCGGATGACACCGGACAGCTGGCGTCGTCGTCAATATGGAATAGGTGGAGCGTGGGGGCTGGGTCTTCAACTGGATTTTTTGACGGACATCTGCTGAGCGCGTCGGCGTTTCCTATGGCTGTGCCTGGCTGGTGCACGAGCCGGTAGGAGTAGCCGGCTAGGAAGATGGCCCATCTCGTCATCCGTGGAGACATGAAGGTCGGGGTGGGTTGAATGGGTTCAGCGCGGTCATCGGGGCTTGCGGGGTAGCCATTCTGGAAGTCGCTGTGGTGTAGTGACTTCAGCTCGGTGGGCGATCGTGCCAAGAGTCTTGTTCAGGTTCTTCTCTCTAGTCCTTCGTCGCCAGTGTTAGATCAGGCGCAGGAAAAGGAAGACTGGACCAGCTCGATACATTAATAACTTTATTAGGTACAAAGTAGCGAGTCAAGACTGCTGGCGCGCTGCCGGAGCTCTCCTTATATTCGCTCCCGGCAGACGCACCGCCCCCTGACAGGGATTCAAATTTCCCGCCCGATGTCTAGCAGCCAATCCGGGCGGATGTCCTTATAAGGACATAACAGTTGCCCTCCTCTTTGCTGCCACCAATTTTTTAAAATTTCCCCCCTCAACCAGAATGGCAGGAGCCAGGGCAGTGAGGGTAGATGGGGGCGCTGAATGGTTTAACTCAGCAGTCGCCAACCTTTCTGGCTTGGCAGACTGGAGGCCGTGTGGGGGGAGGAACAGGGGATGGTTTCGTGTGAGTGGCACGTGAGCATGTGCAGCTCCATTTGCACAAGTGGAGCTGTGTGTACCCACTGCTCCCACAAGTGGAGCTGCGTGCATGCACACATGTGTGCACTCGCCCACCCCTTGTGCAGACTGGGTTCTGAATGGGCCACAGCCCAGGGGTTGGTGCACATTGGTTTATGTGGTTTAAACCCTGGTTTAACTGGGTTTTGTGCACATTGCTGAGGCTTGGTCCGGATGATCCTTCTGGTTCTTTCAGTGCATGGGTGGATGTCAGCTCCCCTCATTTCCCAGGCATTGTGCTAGCTGGGGAATTCTGGGAATTGGTTCACACATCTTCAACTGGCTAAGATTGAGAAACGGTTTAGAGAAGTGGTGGGTTGCTCCCGGTTTGCACTGGTTCACAAGAACCGGTAGTAAAAATTTGTAGTAGTTCGGAGAACCGGTAATAACATTGGCTGGCCACGCCCCCAAACTGGTCCTTGGCCCAGTCGCCGCTCGCTTACCCTCTTAAGGTTGTAGAAAAAATGCTTTTAAAAGTAAAAAAAAAAAAAAAAAGTTGGCCACTCACTTTTTGTCACATTCCCCCCCCACCAAGCCACACCCACAAAATAAGCCACGCCCACAGAATCGGTAGTAAAAATTTTTAGAACCCACCCCTGGTTTAGAGCTTTCCTCCATCCATGACCCTAACTTTTCAGATAGGGTTGTATTTTAATAGCATATTAATCATACTAATTGTTTTAGTCTTTAAATGATGGCTTTATAGTTGCCTAGTTTCTTATGTTTGTAAAGAAAAATGAGGAAAATATTTTCTATTTCTTCTGCTAGAGTTTGTCATTTCAATCTTATCTGCCTTTTTCTTGAGGTTCTTCTTCTCTTTTGGGTGGGAAGAAAGTTCCTCCAGAGTTTTATATCTATTCCAGTAAAGATCCTGCCTGGACTCAAGGAAACAAACCATGATTTGAGCCCCCAATTACAGTCCTGGTTTGAAACTCCATCTAAAGCTGGAAATACAGTAAGAAAAACAACTTACCAGCTCCTAAGAGAAGAAGCCACAAGCTGAGAATAATCTTGTGCGACATGTCAGCAGTTGGCATTTCAATAAGAAGTGAGGAGCAGCTTAGGGCAACTTCTGCAAACATACAAGGACTGCCTCTTTGCTATGAGAGAGATTCAGCTGCAAAATTGTGCAGCTGTCTTAGTACTATGTGAAACAATATGTGCATTTTTTTGCAATTTTTATTTGCTTGATATAGGGCCGTGATGGCGAACCGATGGCATGCGTGCCACAGCTGGCAGCTGTCACCCAGATCACGTCCACTGTGCATGTGTGCGCGCGCCTCCCACCGGCCAGCTGATTTTTGGGATGCGCAGGGGGTGGGGCGCATGAGGGAGATGCGTGCGCATCAGTGGTGGGTTGCCCCTGGTTCGCACTGGTTCTATAGAACCGGTAGTAAAACCGGCAGGAGGCTCCGCCCACCAATGTCATCAAAATGCTTCTGCCCATGTGCAGAAGAGCGTGCTTGCACGAGTGAAGCAAGTGTGCGAACACGGCCCCATTGCAAATCGGTAGTAAAGGTAAGTAGAATCCACCCCTGGTGTGCATGTGTGTGGGGTCATGTGGGGGTTTGGGGAGAGTGTGGAGGGAGCAGTGAACATGTTCTGGAAGTGTGGAAACAACCCTGTTTCCAGCCTCCGGAGGGCCTCCGGAGCCTGGGGGTGGCTGTTTTCCCCTTCCCGGAGTCTCAGGGAAAGCCTCTGGAGCCTGGGGAGGGCGAAAAACAGGTCTACCAGAAGTACTGGAAGTCCAGAAACAGGCCCATTTCCAGCCTCTGGAGGGCCTCTGGAGCCCGAGGGAGGCCGTTTTCGCCCTCCCAGAGGCTTGGGGAAAGCCTCCAGAGTCAGGGGAGATTGAAAATGCCTGCTCCCACCCTGGTGCAGATTGCTAAAATTTTTGAATCCCACTCCTCACATGCGTGAGGGGTGGGGGTCACAGGGGGGATTGCATGTGCATGTGCGGGATGTGGGGGAGGGGAAGTGTGCGTGCATGCATGGGGTGCACACATTGCATTATGGGTGCTAGCATGTGCGTGTGCTGTTGCATGTGTGCGCACAGACTTTTGGCAGCCAAAGAAAGGAAGGTTAGCCATCCCTGATCTAGGGCAATATTGAGCTTGTCATCTCAGCAGCAAACAAAATTAGGATGTAAGCAATACCTTTTACAACTTCTGGTCCCTTTGGTGGTCTTTGGGGTGGTCTATCTGGGCTGAAGTGCCCCCGAATGAGCAACTGGGATGGGAGGAAGACAGAATGAGAGGGCCCTGGAGGTCTTCTAGTCCAAGCCAGACAAATGGCTATTCAATCTCTTCTTGAAAGCCTCCAGTGATGGAGCCCCCACAACTTCTGAAGGGAAGCCGTTCCTCTGATTAATTGTTCTCAGGAAATTTCTCCTTAGTTCTAGGTTGCTTCTCTCCTTTGCTATATTTCCATTAATTGCTTCTTGTCCTGCCCTCTCACGCTGTGGAGAATAGGTTAGTCTTGTCTTCTCTGTGACAGCTCCTCAAACGTTCCCTCATCTAACTCATTTATGAAGATTTACCTAAGAGAGAACTTTGAGGTACCCCATTGCATGCTTCCCTCCATGTAAAAGTAGTTCCATTAAGGGCTACACATTGACTGTGGTTTATCAGCCAGTTATAAAGCCATCTGGTGGTGATGCTGTCTATCCCACATTGTTCTGTCTTATCAAGAAGTGGTCTACTTTAACAGATTTAACAGAGTCGGAAGGGACCTTGTAGGTCATCTAGTCCAGCCCCCCGCCCAAGCAGGAGACCCTACACCCGTGTTGTCGAACCTATGGCACACCTGCCGGAAGTGGCACGCAGAGCCATTTTTCCGGGCATGCGAGCCATCACCAAGCTCACCTGAAACTGCGCATGTGTGCGCCTCTGGCACGCATGCACGCAATTCAGGGGATCCAGCTGGTCTTCGGAGCTCTCCTGCGCATGCGTGTGTGTTTGTGCATGTGTGCGAGATTGTGCGTGTATGCGCAGATAGCGTTTGTGCATGCACATTGCGGGCACGAAAGCTGTGTGCATGTGCAGATGGTGTGGTTGCATGTGGGGAGTTACTGCAGATGGCACCTGAGCATGCGCAGGGCGTGAAGCACGTTCCTGTTCCCACTCGGTAAGTAAAAGGTTCGCCATCCCTGCCCTGCACCATTTCTGTCAGAGGGCAGTCCAGTCTTTTCTCGAAAGCCTCCAGGGATGAAGCTCCCACAACTTCTGTTCCATGGGTTGATTGTTCTCCCTGTCAGGAAATTCCTCCTCATTTCTAGCTTGAATCTCTCCTTGATCAGTTTCCATCCATTATTCCTTGTCCGGCCTTCGGGGGCTTTGGAAAACAGCTTGAAGTTGACCCCCTTCCTCCTCTGTGGCAGCCCCTCAAATATTGGAAGATGCTCTCCTGTCTCCCCTGGTCCTTCTCTTCACTGGACTAGCCAGGCCCAGTTCCTGCAACCGTTCATCGTATGTTTTAGCCTCCAGTCCCCTCATCATCCTGGTTGCTCTTCTCTGCACTCTTTCTAGAGTCTCAACCTCTTTTTTATAGTGTGGTGACTGCAACTGGATGCAGGACTCTAGGTGTGGTCTTACTAAGGCTTTGTAGAGTGGTAAGAAGACCTCCCTTGTTCTTGACTCTATTTATCAAATACTTTATTAAAAGTATTACTGAAGTCCAAGTATACTGGTAAGTTCACAGCATTTTGCAGGACCATAATTTACTGTAGTCACTTTGTCAAATAAGGCAATAAGGTTTGTTTGGCTTTGTCTGTTTTTGACACTGGATGAACCACAGTGCCTCAGATCTTTGGAGTCAAGATTTAGCTTGACTGGGTATGGGACTGAAACTGTACTGGTGATGATGATCTTTGGTGGATCCAGGATGGATAGAGATCAATTATCCTGATTCTCCTGAATCTCTGGGCATCTTCAGCTCCATTGACCAGGCTGTCCTCCTGGTTGACCAGGAGTGTTGATGGGAGCATAAGTGGGGCAGCATCTCTGAGTAATGTTTTCAGTAACTAAGAATTCTTAGATTGATGTTTTTACTTCCTTGAAGCAACAAAGCAAGTTCTCCATGCAGAATGTAGAGTTGGATAAGAACTGGTTCAAATATGCCAAGGACAAATTGCAGATAGATTTGAAATTTAGTAACTCACAAACTCATAGTAATGCGAGAAAAACATCTCTTGAATATGAGGATGAGCATTAACAAGTTCATTCAAAAATATTATGGGATGCTATGAAATGTTACATGTTATAAAAAAGAAACACACACAGCATTTTTTAAAGGAAAACGATTTCCCCTTTATTGAAAGAATATATGCTATAGAAGAAAATAAGAAAGGTTTGTTGACTATCAAGCTCTCAAAAAACTGGAAAGTTTATAAACATTAAAATCTCAAAAGCATTAAAAGGTAAAAACAAATTAATCAGATTGGGCAGATTCGTAGATTGGACTAAATTCCCCCCATTTACACATTAGAAACTCTATGACAAATTTACAGATAAGAGTCACCCCAGATTTGAAAATTCTAGAAAGCAATGAGACAATTTTTCCTTCATTTTCTTTCAAATTTCCCACTTTATCCTATTTATGCAATTATCCCCCATGGACTGAAGATGGCCACAGTCATGCCCTCGTTTTTTCATAGCCCAATCTTCTCCATGTCTCATGTCCATCTTCTCAATCTCACCCTTCAACTTCTGAATATAGAATTCTTTATTGAAGATAGAATTTTTTATTGACCAAATGTGATTGGATACCCAAGGAATTTTTCTCTGGTGTATAAGCTCTCAATGTACACACATACAACAACAACAATAAAATGATAGATCATATATCATAAAATCATAGTTACACTCATTAATCATTAGATACCACAAGAAGTGATAAACCATAGATACCAATAGGAGACTGTAGTAGGAAAGATGAGAAGATGAGAAAGAAGAAAAGAGAAGAAAATGAGAAGATGAGAAGGTTAATAGCAATGCAGCCTACTACATGGGTACATTTTTAGGCCTGAGACAGTGCTGTGGCAATTAGGTGTTTGGCAGAGGGATGGTGCTGGTGGTCTAATTGTTTTGGCATGCAATGCCCTATAGTGGCATCCAGAGGGAAGAAATTGAAATAGTTTGTATCCAGGGATACAAAGTTTGTGAGGGATCTGCAGATATTTTCTCAGCCGTCTTTCTCGTTGGTGCAGTGTACAGATCCTCAATGGAAGGCAGTGTCATGGATCCATCCCTGGACCCCACTCCAGATGTGAGTTTGGAGGAGGAGGGTGAGTTTGAGTGGGAAGCAAGCCACAGCTGCTGCAAGTTATCCAGGAGTTACAGCAGATGGGAGCAACTGCTGCCCGCTAGCAATGAGGAGGAAGGGGAACGTACTGAATTTGCAGATGATACTAAACTGGCAGGAATAGCCAACACCCTAGATGATAGGCTCAAGATCCAAATGGATCTTGACAGACTGGGCCCTATCTAACAAAATGAAATTCAATGTAGAGAAAAGTAAAGTCTTACACTTAGGCAAGAAAAACCAAAAGTACACATATAGACTGGGTGAAACCAGGCTTAATAGCAGTGACTGTGAGAGGGATCTTGGATGTTGAGACTCTGGAAAAAGTGCAAAGAAGAGCAACCAGGATGATGAGGGGGCTGGAGGCTCAAACATACGATGGACGGTTGCAGGAACTGGGCCTGGCTATTCTGGAGAAGAGAAGGACCAGGGGAGACAGGAGAGCATCTTCCAATATTTGAGGGGCTGCCACAGAGAGGAGGAAGGGGGCCAAGCTATTCTCCAAAGCACCTAAAGGCCAGACAAGGAATAATGGATGTAAACTTAATGGATGTAAACTGAAGAAGGAGAGATTCAACCTGGAAATAAGGATAAATTTTTTGACAGTGAGAGCAATCAACTGATGGAACACAAGTTGCCTTCAGAAGTTGTGGGAGCTTCATCCCTGGAAGCTTTCAAGGGGAGACTGGACTGCCACCTGTCAGAAATGGTGTAGGGTTTCCTGCTTGGGTGTGGGGTTGGACTAGATAGCCTATAAGGTCCCTTCCAACTTTTTTAATCTGTTAAAATCATAATGGATGTGTGGAGTCCACACCTCCACCTGACCCAAGGACACCTAGAGCAGAGAGGAGTCAGGCAGGATGCTGGTCAACTAGATCACTCATGAGGAGGCAACCTCATATCTCATAAAAGGCTGTGCCAGGATTGCCTACTTAACCTCGCCCTGAGGGCCTGATGTTGCTGGAGCAAATACCCAGTTCTGGCCTTGTGTGCTGATGCCTTATATCCTGGCCTGTCTGACTCCTAGACTGCTTCCCTGGATTTTGTGTGTGCCCATTGGACTCGGTTACGCAGTGACTCTCGCTGCACTGAGCTTGGAATATGGACCTGTGCAACAGGGGTGCTTTCCAAGGACCTGTTTGGGGGGGGTTGAATAAACACCTGTAGAAATCTTGCCATATATGTATGTGTGTGTGTGTGTGTGGGGGGTTAGAGTGGGGAAGCACAGGCAGGCTGGTGGCAATGGTTTTTTCTCCAGTTCTAAATATCCTTTGAGGTCGGTGTCTGTCTTGTGTGGTTACAGTGCCAAACCAGACAGTTATTGTGGTACAAATAACTCTGTAAAACGGTATCAGCAGATCTCTGGGCAGTCTGAGCTTTCTGAATCAACGCAGGAAGAACGTTCTTTGTTGTGCCTTTTTAATGATGGCTCTAATGTTTTAACCCTAACTCCCGAATATTAAATAGCGAAGCAAATGTGGGGGTGGGGTACTTTGGGGCCAGGCAAGGCAGAAGTGAACGCAGTTACAGAGAAGCAACATGGACCAGAGACCGTCCCATTAGCTAAATTGGTAATCAACTTCATTGGGTGCCCACGGAGGCACCCTTGTCCCAAAGAAACTTCTTAAAAGCCACCAAGGAAGGCTATAGTCATCTGGAAGTGATGGGCCAGAGGAAGACTAATTTCAGGCATCCGTCAGTGAGGTCTAATGTGGTCTTCAGATGGTTGCCTCCTCCAGGAGGCAGTCAGGAATCGGGCCAGAGCATTTTCTCCTCCACCTGCAGGGAATAAATCAACTGAGCTTTAGGAGACAGAAGGTGCCAGAAGGCAGAGGTCCAGGGGGGCAAGCTGGGGTGGGGGCAAAAAGAGAAGCCTGTGGTACTGCATTCTAACCACGATCTCCTGCAGGGCAGGAGAAGCAAGAAAAGAGAAGGGAAGGGTTGGTTTCCTCAGAGATCATCCATACCTCTTCTCAGTTTTATCATGAGAATGAACCCTGCAGAGCCAGGAAGGAGAAGACTTCCCATTATGCTAAGGAACACCTTGGCCCAGTGAGGCAGCTCAGAGAGGTCATCGGTTTCTCCTGAAAAAAGAGCAGCGGCCCTTGTTAATCCTTTCAGGAGGCCCCAGGGAATATGTAGCAATAGCTCTTAGACTTATATACCACTTTACGTTTTACAGCCCTCTCTAAGTGGTTGACAGAGTCAGCCTCTTGCCCCCAACAATCTGGATCCTCATTTTGCCGACCTCGGAAGGATGGAAGGCTGAGTCAACCTTGAACCTGGTGAGATTCGAACTGCCAAATTGCAGGCAGCTGGCAGAAGTAGCCTGCAGTACTGCATTCTAACCACTGTGCCAGTGTGCCTGGCCCCATCGCTGCAGCAGAGCCACCAGCCCCAGGCAGAGGACAGAACCTGGAAACCAACCCAGAGTCTATCCAGCAACCAAAGCAGGTGTCAGCAGGTGTCACCAGGGTGAACCAAGCTGTGCTCACAAGTGAAGGGCCCTCATTGCTCTCTGAGCTTGGTGGTTTTCTTGAGACATTTCATTACCAAACTAAGTAACGAAATCAGTGCACCAGTGATGTTACCTAGTTTGGGTAATGAGATGTTTACAAGAAAACCACCAAGCTCAGAGAGCAACGAGGGCCCATCATCCAGCCCTGAGCTATAAATATTCTCCTTTATTAGCGTGACCCAATTGTTTCTGCTGACGCTCAGTGGACCAGCTGAAGCTCCAGAGGCTGGTCCCAACATAAGGCGGTTCAGCATGTGTGACTGTGGTAGGGAAGAGTCTGATTGTCACACAAGGTGGATGTGGATGTGGAGCTTCTTCTGTCACTGACACAAGATGTGCCATGAGTGCTGAGTTGGTTTCGGATTCAGCCACTTCCTAACCATTCATGCTGGACGTGAACCCCCTGCTGTGGGAATCCAGAGATCAACATGAGATTCTATTTTTTTTTTTTTACAACATGAGACTAAGTAGACTCTAAGAATATTGTCAGTAATTCTGGATAGTAGAGCTTAATGTCCCTAATTCATATCTTTTCTGCCAGTTGTGTTCCTGTGCCTCTCCCTGACTGTGTGTGGATCCCACTAATCTGCTTGGAGCCCTGTCAATTTGGGAATGTGATCCGGTGGGACCAGGAGGTGAAACAGATCCGTTGGGTCCTTGGGAACATCATTGCCACAGACCGGTGCTCGGTTGTGTCCTGGGAACACAAGATGGTTGTTTTACCATTCTTGTTTTACTTTAACTACTGATTGTGTTTTGTTTTGTGCTGTTTTTGTTTTTATTGCTGTTAGCCAACCATCACAATATGATGTAACTATAACTTGAATTAAATAAATGAAGAAATTGTATTCTTCCGTATTTTGCTTGCAGCCCAGATTCTTTAGAACTCCCATGATCCTTCTGCACAAATAGCCACAGGAAGCGCCACCTTCCCTAGGACCTTTATTTTCCCAACAAAATGTCAGCTTCATGCAGAACAAAATGGAAGGTCTTCTAGTCCAACTCCCTGCCCAAGCAGGAGGTTCCAGACCATTCTGGACAAACGACTGTCCAAACTCTTTTTAAAAACCTCCGAATATTGAAGCACCCACAGCTTCTCTAGGGAAGCCATTCCACTGATCAATTATTCTCACTGTCACAAAATTTTCCTTAGTTCTAGATTGGAACTCAACTCTCCTTGCTAAATTTCCATCTGTAAGTAATAACTTTGGTTCCATTGTCTCTTTCAAGGAAAAAAAAACTTACCAGCACAAACTTGCTTTAAGGAGACTGTCTTGGATGCCCAGCTAACCCGGTTTCTTGCTGTGCAGGTGACATTGAGATCACCATCTCGGTAGATGAGCTTGGTCACAGAATTCCCGAGGGTGGGATCCATGTTCTGGGTGGCTGAGGTCCAGCTCAATTCAGTCCCCTCTTCCCAGGTCTCCGTAGAGCAATGCAGCTGCCAAGTTTCACTTCCAGCCCCATCAGGCACGCAGGTCACTCTCAGCTGAGAGCCCAGCAAACGTCCTGAGGAGGAGATGCAGAGGCGCCATTTGTGAAAGACCAGAAAATCTCAGGGTGGCCAAAGAGGAAGGACAAGCAGCTGAGGCTGAATGAATGGCTTTGCTTAGATGACAGCAGAGAAAATAGGGGTCATCCATTTCTGTCCCAACAATTCTACAACTATCCCCTCTCTCAAGTATGACACTCATTGTGAAGGGAGAGGCCCACCGTGGTAGAAGACAGCAGGCATTCCTCATCCTTTGCCTTCCACTAAGACCTTCTAACTCATTGTAGAAAGACAAGTCCTGAGCTGTGCCAAAACATCTGGTGTGGAAAATGGTGGTTGGGCTTGAACAGGGAGAGAAATGGTGGCATTTGGTGGTATTTGGTGTCTGTGTGCGTGTGTGAGTGCATGCATGCATATGATCAGAACATCTTGAACCAATTTGCATTGCTAACATGGACAAAACTCTGCACAAACATCTAATGGGCAGAGCACGCTGGGACCGAAGTCCAAGCTGTGGGCTCCATCCAGAAGCTGAGTCGCTTCAGAAAATGTACATTCAGAAGAGCCCCCTCCCCCAAAGAGCCCCCCCCTCCACATCATTTTGGGCAAAGGAGGCGGGCCAGGAATTTCCTGACATGGCTGGGATACTTACTGTAAACATGGAGTTCAAAGGACACATCCTCCACCTTATTGTTTTGTGAAATTATTTTTGCACTGTACCGACCAGCGTCATCTTTCTTTAGATGCCTGAGAAGTAATTTGCTGCAGTCCTTGGAGATGTTCACTCGTTTCTGAAAGTCTTGGAGGGGAACCAGGAGGCCACATGGCTTCCCAAAGGTCACCACAGAAATATTTCTAGACTCTCCGCCAACAATTTTAGTCCAGAAAATAATTTCAAATGGTGTGGAGATCTTCACTTGGAATGTGACAGACTCCCCCAGAACACCATTTTCTGCTCCAGAAGCTCCTGTAAGGCCAGAGAAAGGAGCCTTTCAAAATTGGGTTACAAGAGACCCTCCCAAACATCCCATTTTTGCACCTCAGATTCCCAGAAAACTTTTTATGAAGAAAGACTAAATTGCTCCGAGGTAAGTACTTTCTGGTCTTTCCTTCTTAGGGAAGCATCAGGGGTTCAAATGTCCTACGTGGGAGCTAAGACCTTCCCTTGTAGTTTGAAAAGAGGATCTGCCCCACCAGGGAGACCACCAAGCCTCAGCTCACCTGAAGGACTCACCTGGAGGACACTCATTTGATGTACTGGTATTTCTGGTGTTCTGCCACCAGGCTGGTCTCCTTCAACTGGGAACCCTCTGTGATGCCCCTGTTATTTTTGCTGCTTTTAATCTATTTTTTCCCCCTCAACCAGGATGATAGGAACAAGGCCAATGGGGAAAGATGGGGATACTTGAATGGTTTAACTGATTTTCCTGCACAATGCAGAAGGTTGGACTAGACAATCTTGTAGTCCTTTCCCGCTCTACAATTGTATGCTCCTAGATGCTGGACTCAGATGCTCCTAGATGCTGGACTCAGATGCTGGACTCAGCACCTGGAGAAATCTAACACTTGTCCCTGGATTCCAGTTCCAAAGACACAAATATGCACCAAAGTGGTTTTTATGAAGCACTCAAGAAGAATTGGAAACCACAATCGGAGTAGGCGGTTGTGTGACATGTCAGCGACTGGCATTTCAACAAGATATAAAGTGAAGCAAAGTCTGATTTCTGCAAAATATAGTCAGGCTAATTTGCATAATATTCTAATGAGGATTTTTATTGTGCTCCAAGAACTACAGGCTCTCTTTCTTCAATACTTTTCGTGTGGTGAAATCCAGGACTGCCTCTTCAGTGGAAGAGAGATTGCAACTGCACAATTGCAGGAAAAAAGCTCTTGTAACATTGATTGATGACTGACTGACTGACTGACTGACTGATTGCAAAATTGATTTGCTTGATTGGGTAGCTTCCATAAATAATACCAAAAGAAAGAACAAAATTTAAAATAACCACACAAGCATGAAACAACACTTAAACAACACTGATCTTGGTAGAGGGGATTTAGACATTAAACCCTTGTCATGGACAGATCATTCTCTTCTTCGCTTGGACTTTCCTGCCGTTTCCCCCCGCCGCAGGGAGACGGAACCAATTAAATGGTTCCGTCCCAGGCGCCTGATGGATCCCGAAAGGTTCCTGATGGAGCTTGGGCCATTTCCTGAGACCCTGGCACATGGCTTGAATGAAGACCTGGTGGCCGCCTGGGAGAGGGTGACCGCTGGGGCTTTGGACCACATTGTGCCTTTGCGGCCTCTGACCCGATGCCGATCTCAATTGGCTCCTTGGTTTTCTGAGGAGCTGAGAGAGAGATGAAGCGTCGGAAAAGACGCCTAGAGAGCATTTGGAGGACTAGTCAATCCAATTCCGACCGAACACTGGTGAGGTCTTATATCAAGTCCTACCTAGTGGCAATAAAAGCAGCAAAATCTAACCATTTTTCCGCTCTTATCGCATCTGCAGAGAACCGCCCAGCCGCCCTGTTTAGGGTGACCCACTCCCTTCTTCGGGGGAGAGTGCGGGAAGATCCCTTGCAGGGTCGAGCTGAGGATTTTGTGCAATTTCTGCACGATAAAGTTGCTCGGATTTGGGAAGGCTTGGACTCCGACTGGATGAGTCCAGGGGAGGAGACAAGGGCAGGTCTTGAGAATATTATCTGGGAGGAGTTTGATCCTGTGGCTCCCGAGGATGTGGACAGGGTTCTGGGTAGGATTAGTGCCGCCACATTTTTATTGGACCCGTGTCCCTCCTGGTTGGTACCGGCCTCCCGGGAGGTTACACGAGGCTGGCTCCAGGGAATTATAAGTGCTTCTATGAGTGAGGGTGCCTTTCCCGCTGCCTTGAAAGAGGCCCCTCCTCAAGAAGCCTTCCCTGGACCCGGCTGAATTAGCCAACTACTGTCCGGTCTCCAACCTTTGTTTTGTGGCGAAGGTTGTTGAGAGTGTGGTGGCACGACAACTGCCCAGGCACCTGGATGAAGCTATCTATCTGGACCCATACCAGTCGGGCTTCAGGCAGGGGCACAGCACAGAAACAGCATTGGTCGCATTGGTGGATGATCTCTGGAGGGCTCGGGACAGGGGTTGTTCCTCTGTCCTGGTCCTGTTAGATCTCTCAGCGGCTTTTGATACCATCGACCATGGTATCATGCTGCAGCGGTTGAGGGGGTTAGGAATAGGGGGCACCGTTCTGCATTGGTTCTCCTCCTTCCTCTCCGACCGCTCACAGTTCGTGTTGGCAGGGGGGCAGAGGTTGACTTCGAGGCGCCTCGCATGGGGAGTGCCGCAGGGGTTGGTCCTCTTGCCCCTTCTGTTCAACATTTATGTGAAGCCTCTGGGTAAGATCATCAGTGGTTTTGGGGTGAGAGTCCATCTGTACGCTGATGATATTCAGCTGTACATCTCCACCCCAGACCACCCCAACGATGCCCTTGATGTGATGTCTCGCTGCCTGGAGGCTGTGCGGGTCTGGATGGGGAGAAATAGGCTCAGACTCAACCCCTCCAAGACCGAGTGGCTGGGGTTTCCGGCACCGTGATATAGTCAGCTGGTGCCATTGCTGACTATTGGGGGTGAGTCTTTACCCCCGACAGAGAGGGCCCGCAATCTGGGCGTTCTCCTGGACGCATGGCTGTCTTTAGAAGAACATATGTCGGCCCTGGCCAGGGGGGCTTTTTATCAGGTTCGCCTGATCCATCAGTTGCGGCCCTTTCTGGACCGCGACGCCTTGCGCACAGTCACTCACACCCTTGTCACCTCTCGACTGGACTATTGTAATGCTCTCTACATGGGGCTCCCCTTGAAAAGCACCCGGAGGCTCCAACTGGTCCAGAATGCGGCCGCGCGGGTGGTTATGGGCGCAACTCGTTGTGCCCACTCGTTGTACCCCTCCTCCGTGAGCTGCACTGGCTCCCAGTGGTCTTCTGGGTGCGATTCAAGGTGTTGGTTACCACCTTTAAAGCGCTCTATGGCATTGGACCTGGGTACCTTCAAGACCGTCTTCTGCCACCAGTAGCCTCCCACTGGCCAGTTCGCTCCCACAGAGAGGGTCTCCTCAGGGTGCCATCAGCCAAATTATGTCAGCTGGTGACACCCAGGGGGACGGCCTTCTCTGTGGGAACCCCTGCCCTTTGGAATGAACTCCCCCCAGAAATTCGTAAAATCTCTGATCTCCGTGTATTTCGCTGTGCCCTCAAAACCATGTTGTTCTGCCAGGCTGGGCTATCAATATAAAGATTTTAATTTGGTTTTAAATGGGATTTTAAATTTGGGGTTTTATAAATTGGGCCTATTATTTAATAATTTTAATTATTTTTAAATATTGTCTGTCTTTGTGTTTTTAATTAGGCTGTACACCGCCCTGAGTCCTTCGGGAGAAGGGCGGTATAGAAATAAAATAAATAAATAAATAAATAAATAATAATAATAAATAAACAAACATTTTTTTAAAAAAAACATAGAATAGAAAAATCTAAAAAAGAAGATAGCAAAATGCAGTGTGGGGCATGTTCCTCTCAGAGAGAAGTGGCTGCACCTGCAGGAGAATTTTCCCAGGTGACTTTTGAACCAGAGACCAGGAGACAGATAGAGGGAAGCATATATTGGTTTATTGACAACATTAGATGCAAAGTTGGACCTCAAGAATCTAAAAAATCAACAGTTACCTCTCTGTTGGCCCAGCCCATCCTTCAGAATGATCCAGGCAAGGTTGTCCTTGTCAATCACATCATTAATGAACCAACTGTGAGTTGCAGCTGTCCCAAGGCCAAAATTACCTTCCTGTGTATTAACTGAGCTCTAGAAGGTCATTGTTCCTTTCTTCTCACCTCTGCTCTGGTCAGACCCTGTTTGGGGTCCAGTTCTGGGCACAGCAGTTCCAAAAGGAAAACAACCAATTGGAGCAGGTTGTGAGGAAGCCAAGATGGTGAAGGCTCAAGAAATAAAGCTCTGAAGGACCTGAGTATTTACGGAAAAGATGACCAAGAGGAGATAATGAGAGCAACCTTCCAATAAGGAGCCTGAGTGGCGCAGCAGACTAATGCTACTGTTAAAGGTAGTATTTAGCTTCCAGCTGCCTGCAATTACTGCAAGTTCAATTCTCACCAGGCTCAAGGTTGACTCAGCCTTCCATCCTTTCTAAGGTAGGTGAAATGAGGACCCAGTTTGTGGGGGCAATAAGCTGACTTTGTATAAAAATATACAAAAGTATGAAGGCTATTGCTTAACGCCTTGTAAGCCGCCCTGAGTCCCTGGCGAAGGGCGGCATATAAATCAAAATAATATATCTATATCTATATCTATATCTATATCTATATCTATATCTATATCTATATCTATATCTATCTGAAGAGCTGAAGAAAAACTGTGGACTTATTCTTTGTTGCCCAGGATTAGGAAGAGATGGGCCAGACCTACAAGAAAGAAGATTAAAGATGGACCTTAGAAGAAATTGACTGACCAGACAAATTGTGTGTCAGTGGAACAGACTGTCAAGGAAGCCCTGAGTTCTCCTTCATTGAAGATCTTCACACAGAGCATGGACCTCTGTTGGGAATAGTTGAAACAGCTCCTACGTGGATCAGGCGGCTAGACTAGGTCAGTAGTTTATTTATTTAATTTATTTATTAGTCACATTTCTATGCTGCCCAACTCCCTAGGGACTCTGGGTGGTTTACAGCAGAAAAAACAATGTGAACAATAGCCCGTAAAATTTTTTTAAAAGAAAACATTAAAAACCCATACACTCCATTTCATGGCCGGGTCTCGCAAGATTGCCGTAGCAAAATCAATGGCCCCAGGCCTGCCGGAAAAGCCAGGTCTTCACCGCTTTCCGGAAGGCCAATAGGGTGGGTGCGGTCTGGACCTCAGGAAGTAATTGGCTCCAGAGAGCCGGGGCAGCCACAGAGAAGGCCCTCCCCTGCGGGCCCACCAACTGACATTGTTTAGCTGACAGGACCCGGAGGAGACCAACTCTGTGGGATCTTATCGGTCGCTGGGAGCTATACGGTAGAAGGCGGTCTCGGAGGTTGCCTGGCCCTGAGCCATGTAGGGCTTTAAAGGTAATAACCAACACCTTGAATTGCATCCGGAGACCAAAAGGGAGCCAGTGTAGCTCAGGGAGAATTGGTGTAATGTGGGTGTATCTAGATGCACCCACAATAGCTTGTGCGGCTACATTCTGGACCAACTGAAGTCTCCGAACACTTTTCAAGAGTAGCCCCATGTAGAGCGTGTTACAATAATCCAACCATGAGGTGATAAGGGCATGAGTGACTGTGAGGAGAGGCTCCTGATCCAAGTAGGGTTGCAATTGGTGCACTAGGTGAACCTGTGCAAAGGTCCCCCTAGCCACAGCTGTCAGATGTTGTTCCAATCTTATCTGTGAGTCTAGGAGGACACCCAAATTGCGAGCCCATTCTGAGGGGGACAGTTTCTCCCCCCCCCAGGACCAAGGATGGACAATCGACATAGTCTTTAGGAGGCAATACCCACAGCCATTCAGTCTTGTCTGGGTTAAGTCTGAGCCTGTTGACTCCCATCCAGGCCCTCACAGCCTCCAGGCACCGGCCCATCACATCCACCGCATCACTGAACTGACGCAGGGTGGAGATATACAGCTGGGTATCATCAGCATATTGCTGATATCCCACCCCATGTCGTTGGATGATTGCACCCAGCGGTTTCATGTAGATGTTAAATAGAAGGGGAGAGAGGACCGAGCCCTGAGGCACCCCGCAAATGAGGGGCCTAGGGGTCGACCTCTGTCCTCCTACCAACACTGACTGTGACTGACCAGTGAGATAGGAGGAGAACCACCGTAATACGGTGCCACCCACTCCCAACTCCCTTAGTCGTCCCAGAAGGATACCATGGTCAATGGTATTGAAAGCTGCTGAGAGTTCAAGTAGCACCAAGATAGAGGAATGACCCCCATCTTGGGCTCACCAGAAATCATTCATCAGCATGACCAAGGCAGTTTCTGTGCTGTAGCCAGGCCTGAAGCCAGACTGAAAAGGGTCTAGATAATCTGTTTCATCCAATGACCACAGGAGCTGAAGTGCCACCACTTTCTCTACAACCTTTCCCACAAAGGGTAGGTTGGAGACTGGCCAAAAGTTCTTTAATTCTGCTGGGTCCAGGGAAGGCTTCTTGAGGAGGGGCCTTACAACTGCTTCCTTTAATTTCACCAAGCTGGGCTGGTGTAACCCCCCACCCCTTAGATATTTTAGTTGTAACGGATTTTAGTTGGGATGTTTTAAATCTGGCCCAAAATTTCTTTAATTCTTTTAATAATTTTAAATTTTGTATTGGATGTTTTTTATTCTTGGCTGTTCACCGCCCTGAGTCCAGCAGAAGAAGGACGGTATAAAAATTTAATAAAATAAATAAATAAATAAATAATGGTTGCGGGAAGGACCCCTCCCTCAAAGATGCATTAACTAAAGCCTGGAGCCAGCCTCATGTCACCTCCCTGCTGGCTGAAACCAGCCAGGAGGGGCACGGGTCCAACAAACAAGTGGAGGAACTCATCGCACCTACAGCCTTGTCCACTTCCTCAGGAGTCACTGGCTCAAACTCCTCCCACACAATAGGACTAAGACCCGCCCCCGTCATCTTGGTTGGTATTGCCCAATCAGAGTCCAGGTCCATCCGAATCTGAGCGACTTTATCCGACAGAAACTGCACAAACTCCTCAGCTCTACCCTGCAAGGGCTCCTCCGCTCCCCCTGTATTAAGGAGGGAGCGAGTCACCTTAAATAGGGCGGCTGGGAGAGAATCAGCAGATGCAATAAGTGCGGAAAAATGTGAGCACTTTGCTGCCCGTATCACCACTAAATAAGTCCTAATAAAGGCTCTCAAGAGTGTTTGGATTTACTGGTCCTCCAGCGTCGCTCTAGACGTCTCTTCTGGCGCTTCATCTCCCGGAGCTCCTCAGTAAACCAGGGAGCTTTCCTGGATCCACTGCCATTGAGAGGCCCCAAAGGCGCAATCCGGTCCAATGCCCCAGATGCCGTCCTATTCCAGGCAGCCACTAGGGTCTCGGCCGGACTATGGACAAGGGAGTCGGGTATCTCCCCAAGCTCCTTCTGAAACCCTTCCGGGTCCATTAGGCGTCTGGGGTGGAACCACTTAATCGGCTCCGCCTCCCTGCGATGGAGAAGTGGCGTCTTAAAGTCCAACCTCAACAGGAAATGATCTGACCACGACAAGGGAAAACCCTCTATACCCCTTAATTCCAGATCCTGTCTCCACTGCCCAGAGAGGAACACCAGGTCGAGCGTGTATCCCCCCTCATGGGTCGGACCCTGAACTACTTGGGTCAGGTCCATGGTTGTCATGGAAGCCATGAACTCCTGAGCCACATCTGAGGATTTGCCAAGTGACGGCAGGTTGAAGTCCCCCAGTACCATAAGCCTGGGGAACTCCACCGCCAACCCGGCTGTTGCCTCTAGCAGCACAGGCAGGGCTGTTGTCACGCAGCTGGGAGGCAGTACGTCAACAACAAGCCCAACTGAACCCTTGAGTCCATCCTCAAGAGGAGAGACTCACACCCAACAATCTCCGGGGCAGGGATCCTGCGAGGACAAAGACTCTTCCGGACAATAGCTGCCACTCCTCCACCCCTTCCCTGGAATCGTGGCTGATGCAATATCTGAAACCCATCTGGCAGGCAAGGCATCCCATTCATACCGAACCAGGGGTCATATCTAAGCCTCCATCTGCTTCTGCTTGCACACTCAGCAGAGGGGACTCCATTCCCTGCCCCTGGCTCCCTCATTCTCCCTAATTCCAGCCACTCCAAACCCACTCCTTCCATAATAATTTGAATTTCAATCTATCCCAAACCCACTCACACATACAGACACACGCACCCTCCTAAATTCTCCCAGGTTCTCAAACCTGGCAACTTTGAGATGTGAGGATACACACTGCTGGCTGGGGAATTCTGGGGGTTGAAGACTACAAGTTGCCAATGTTGAGAACTATTGATTAGATTCAAGCTCCCCAGATTCTATGAACAGCCTTCCTTACTCCGTTGCATAGTTAAAACAACTTCCTCACAAGCAAACTTCAATTGTTTTTGTCTGGTGAACTTAGTTCCTGGCATGTTGGCTCTCTATTTTGGCTGCTTTGTCCAGTCCTGCTAGACAGCTGCTGCCATGCCAGGGTAGCTTGTGGTTGAAGGCAGCATCAGATATGCTCCTCCCAACAGCAACGTGTTGTGTTACGTGTTTTCTGTGTGCCAGATGAGGAAGGATGATGGACTGACTCCCTTCTACGGAAAGGAAGTCGCCTCTTGGGAAAAAGTATTGTGGTTGTACAAGGGGGAAGACTCCTTGTTTTACTCCATGGGAAAGGCCCAGGATTGGGCCTGAGTGACCACTAGAGCACTAACTGGTAGAGCAACTCTGTGGTAATGCTCAGGATTTGAGAGCCAGGCCCGTCTCACCACAACTTCCACCTGTAAATTCAGGACTTGTATGGAAGGAGCCCTCCAAGGCTGTACACCTGTGTTTTGGGGTGCACAATTCTACTTCAAAACAGATGAATCTCAGTCCCTGAGTCCAGTTCCCTTCTGACCCACAGGAGCACACATTCATCTGATCTCTTGTAACCCTTCCTCTCCAATCTCTCCACTCTGCAGTGGGGAAGAGAAAAAAATGGGTCAGGCACAGGAGAGATTGACTAAAGAGATGACTCCCCCCCCCTTTTTTGCCTCTCCTTGCTTGTTTAAGCAATCTCTCCAGTCTTGGGTGGGGGGGACAGACAGATGATTTCTATAGGTAATCTCTCTGTGTATGAGCAAACAGAACAGCAACAAAACAGGGAACACACTGAGGCATTTCTGTAGTGTACTGGGGGATGCTGAAGCTACCACATGAATCTATTTATTTAGTATTTATTTATTTAGTATTTATTTATTTATGTATTTATTTATTTAAATTTACATGCTTTTGATGTGTATTTTGTGCCTGTTTATTCTCCTGTAATCCTCTCCTCTCCAATTTCTCTGCTGTGCAAGGGGGAGCAGGGAAAGGAAAATTCAGATCAGGCACAAGGCAGTGCATACTAAGTATAATGGCAATCATTCATGTAGGACACTGAGAAGTAATTGGTATTTTCTCTTTCATTGTGGATTGTATGGTTTTGTATTGCATGGCTTGCCTCTTCTGGATTTGGACAGCAGGACCGCCAAAGGTTGATTTTTCCTTTTCCTTTGTCTTTTGGGGCCTTGTGGCCAGAGGGTGCTTCCTACATGGAGCAGCAGGAGAGGGAAACTAGACAGAACTGGACTGAGCCCTCTTTCAAGGTGGATGGGGGGGAAGTTAACAAGACTTGAGATCTTTTTCTATCCCATCGTAGAAATGCAAATCCTCAGCTGTGCCAAAGCTCCTGGCATGGAAGATGGTGGGCAGGGTAGAAAAGGAGGAAAATTGTGATATTTTGTAGTGATCACACTCCATCTCTCTGGAGATCCAGCCTCAAAGCACACCTGCCTCTCTTTCCCTGCTGTTCCATCTGGGAACCCACTTGGTCCAGCGCAGCCTGTTTCCCATGAAAAGTGAAACCCGGAGAGAGCTGGGCTGGGCTGGGCCTCCATTATGTAGCATAATTCCTGGCATGGTAGTTCTCTGTTTTGGCTCCTTTGTCCAGTCCTGCTGTCCAGCTGCCATGCCAGGACAGCAGGAGCTTGAAGCAGTGGTGGGATTCAAGTAATTTAACAACCGGTTCTCTTCCCTAATGATTTCTCTCAACAACCACTTTGCCAAACTGCTCAGAATGTTAACAACCGGTTCTCCCGAAGTGGTGCGAACCGGCTGAATCCCACCACTGGCTTGAAGACAGCGTCAGATAGCTCCCCTCCCACAGTGGCTTGTGTGCACCAGATGAGGAAGTACAATGGATCCCCTTCTGCAGAAAGGAAGTTTCTGCTTGGCAAATGGTCTTGAGGTTGTATAAGGAGGAAGAGGTGAATCCCATGGAAATACCCACCAAGCACTCACAGCCAGAGCAAATCTGTGGCAATATCCTGGAGACAAAACACAAGACCTATCTGACTACAACTCCCACCTGCAAATTCAGGACTTCTAAGAAAGGAGCCCTCGATGGAAGCACACCAGAGGTGGGTTTTAGCAGGTTCTGACCAGTTCTGGAGAACCGGTAGTTGAAATTTTGAATAGTTCAGAGATCCGGTAGTAAAAATTCTGACTGGCCCTGCCTCCATCTATTCTCTGCCTCCCAAACCCCAGCTGATCGGGAGGAAATGGGGATTTTGCAGTAACTTTCCCCTGGATTGGGGTGGGAATGGAGATTTTACAGTATCCTTCCCCTGGGGTAGGGTGGGAATGGAGATTTTACAGTATCCTTCCCCTGCCATGCTCACCAAGCCACACCCACAGTGTCAACTTGCAAAGCTTTCAAGTTGCCATGAGCAGGAGGGAGGGAGAACTGAAGTGAATTCCATACATTTTTTCTGACTGCAATCAGAAGGAGGGTGTTAGGTTTCACAGCCAGCCAAAGTGGTTAATTGGAGAATGTGATTTATGACATGGCCAGAGAGGAGGGGAGAGACAGGGTCATAGGGGAATGTAAATCTACGTGGGATCAGTCCTAACTGCATCCGAGTATTGCCGGAATGTTGCTCCTAATAAATGACTATATTTCCTTTGAAGTTTGGATCAAGGCTCATGAATTAATTAGGGCCTCTTTTGGAAACTTGACACACAGAACCGGTAGTAAAAAATGTTGAAACCCACCACTGAGGCACCCCAGTGTTTTTGGGGTGCACAACTCCACTCCAAAACAGATGAATATCCAAGTTGAGTTTCCTTCTGACCACAGGAGTAGACATCGGACTGGCTTCAAACTTGATCCTCATCACACTTAATATTCAAGGCTTGTTTTAATTGTGTTTAATATAAAAAGAGGAAAAGAGAACAAAAGGCATTGAAACATCATGGAAAACAAACAAATGAAGTAAGAAATTAAGAAAAAGGGAGAAAAATACCTAGATAATATAAATATTCAAATTGTAAACATACAAACAGGGAAAAATCAGCATGTTAAACTTTGACTTTACTGAAAAATAATAGTTTATTAGTATTTTTTCTTCTGTCAAGCCCTCTGGCTACCTGCACACCTTTGGATAGTGGTAGCTTCAGAAGGTACGTGCCACTGTTGATCTTGCAGCTGGGATGGATGGCGCACAATAGAAGATAGAATTATAGAGTTGGAAGGGACCTAACCCTAACCCTAGACCATTTCAGACAGATGGTTGTCCAATCTCTTCTTAAAAGCCTCCAGTGATGGAGTACCCACAACTTCTGAAGGCAAGTCATTCCACTGATTCATTGTTCTAACTGCCAGAACATTTTTTCCATAGTACTTAATTGCTTCTCTCCATCCATTGTTTCTTGTCTTGCTTTCTGGTCCTTTGGTAAATAGGTTGGCCTCCTCTTCTTTATGGCAGCCCCTCAAATACTGGAACTCTGTTATCATGTCTTCCGTAGTCCTTCTTTTCACTAGATTAGACATTCTCAGTTCCTGTAATGGTTGGCTTTGCTGAATTCATCAGCTGCTGTTAGATTCCTGATGACTCTGTGGTGGTGGAGGAAGGAATGCAGTGGACAAAGACCATGCCTAGACTGTAGATCAGTGGTCCCCAACCTTTTTATCGCCGCGGACCAATCAGCCTTTGATAATTTTACCGTGGCCTGCTGAGCGCGCGCAGGGGTGGGAGGCGTTGTTCGCGACGATACATTGATTGTTTATATATCAGATTGTTTTGATTAAACAACTTTTATTTTATTGTATTTAAACATCCATATTTCAAGTAGGACTCATTGTATTGTCTGTTAAAAGTTTTATGTTTCTTTGATGCTGAAGGCTCTTCTTCTGTCTCTTCACTGGGCCTTTTCTTTTTCCCAAGGAAACTTTCTGACGATATCTGTTTCGTACTCATCTTTGCTAATTTGTGGGTTAAATTTGAGCGAGGCGTTTTCTGTAGAGCCGCAGGGAGACTGGGGAGACGTCTGCAGGGTCGCAGGTACACGTCAGCTTTGGGCCACACGTGCGTACCTGCGCGGGGCTCTCTTCCCTGGAGCCTTTGCGCACGGCCCAGGAGCCTTTGCGCTGCAGCGTTCATGTCCCCCGGCCGCTGCAGCGATCATGTCCCCCGGCCGCTGCAGCGATCATGTCCCCCGGCCGCTGCAGCGATCATGTCCCCCGGCCGCTGCAGCGATCATGGCCCCCGGCCGCTGCGCGGCCCGGTGCCAGGTACTCCACGGCCCGGCACCGGTCCGCGGACCGGGGGTTGGGGACCACTGCTGTAGATAGTCCCCATTGCTACTGGGATTGATAGCTGGGATCAGCCGGCATCTTCGTGGTTTGGTGGGGAGGAAGCACAGGGTATCTTGGAAGGGAAGCATGAAGGAGGTGAAGAGGCCTGGCCTCAGGGAGGCCAGCTTGGGTTATTTGACATTTTCAAGGGCACCTGTCCAGGAATTGGAATGTGGGAAGGAGGACTGGTGCACCTGAACCAGAGGCTTTCCTAAAACATCTCTCTGGCCAATAATTGAACTCTGGTTGCCTAGCTACTGAGGGGTTTGCTTCACTTTGTTACTTCGCTCAAAATTTCTTCAGATCTTACCTGACCTTGCTATATTCAACATGTTCGTAGTAAAAGTACCTTTTCTCTGATTTGTGGAGTCAAGGGTTTTTCTTTCCTAGGGATTGAGTGGAGATAGCCCTGACAGTAGCTCTGTCATTAAGCTGGTCACTAAATGGGAAATCACATGATTGCAAGTAAAGTCTACTGTTGCCCTTTGAATGCTTATCTGAAGGCTGGTGTAATTGTCAAAAAGAAAATGAATTGTGTCCACATTCATTGGAGAGAAAGGGATTAAAAGGAATATAGGGAATACTCATTGAAAGAAATGCAATAAAGCCAGTTGTACAGCCTGTACAGTATTCCCCATTGTGTGCCTGCTTACTCTCTTGTAATCCCTTCCTCTGCTTATTGTATGTATGTAATCCCTCCCCATACATCCCAGCCCATTAGACATTGGGTGATACCTTTATAGAAAAGAGTCACCCAGATTTGAAAACTCTGGAAAACAATAAAACAACTTTCCATTTGATTTCTTCCAAACTTCCCACCCTATCCTACTTGTGCAATTCTCAAGTAGGACAGTCACAATCACACCTCTCCTCTTTTGTGATCAAAACTTCTCCATTTTTCAAGCTCGTCATCTCAATCGTCCTTGTTAGCCCTGCAAGGTAGTCCAGACAAGAGGCTCAACCAGGAGTACAAGATCTGTTTTTATTGCAATTAAGAAATCTTGCAAGTCCCAAAGTACATTTTTCTCCTCCTGTCTCTCCCAAGGCCCTCCACACCACCTTTGGTTAATCTTCTCAAGATGAATTGGGAGGAAGTGGGGACCTTGGGAGGGCTCAGCTACACCATAATATTCTTATAATGACTTGGATAGAAAGGTAGGGTCTGATTCATATCATATTATATCATAGATCATAGATTATAGATCATATCGTATCAATCACAAAGATGATTAGAGTAGGGACTAGAAGCTAAAACATATGATATATGGTTGCAGGAACTGGGCATGGCTGGTCTTCCCAAACCGCATAAAATTCCGAATCATCTTTTTCTTTTAGTTCTAGGGTAAGTTTATCCATTTCGGCACATTCATGAATGTTTTGTAGACTTTCAAGTTGTTTGACAAAATTTGACAAAAAATTGTCATCTTCTGAGTCTTCCGGTTTGCTGCTTGTCGCCGCCAGACGATCTCTCGGGATCGCCAGCCCCATTGCCTGTAAAGAGCTGCCTTCACAACGGAATGGCGGCTCGAAAAAACTCCGTTTCCATGAGGAAATGGAGATAGAGCCGGCTAGGGTGGGTAGAGCTCTCTGCGTAGCCCCAAAAGTTTTTTTTTTACTTTTGGGGACGGAGCAGATGAGACTCCCCATTTCCCTAGCCGCTGCTCTGGGCTTTGGGAGACCTCTGCTTATGCAGAGCTAGGCGACAAGATCAAGCCTACAAATTTAACAGATTAATTAAAGAGGACGTGAGTTGGACCTGTGATCCTGAATTGCAAGTATTTCATTTACTTTATAAAAGTTATTCAAGAAGGGAAGAAGGAAAAAAGAATTTTTAAAAATGGCGACTGCCGAGGCTTGAGAAGGGGCTGAAAGGGAAAATCCTTCCGTTTTCTATTACTACAAAGTAGCGGAATAAATACTCTTGGCTACAATTGAAGGTAAAACTTCACTTTTGTGTTTTTTTTTTTCTCCTGGAGATTTGATATTGATCTTGGTTGGAAAGAAGCTTTTTTCTCTCTGCTTTTCTTTTCTTTTCTAAAAAAAAAGTTTGTCTGGGCGGAAACATGGCATTGAGACTTATAAAGCCGGACAAACAAGCAGTGGAGGGGGGGGGATTCCCCCATTAACAAACTACATGAACAAGTTCTAAATCTCCAGTCTGATTTTAACATAATAGAATTTCTCTTGGAGGAGATTGAGATTGTGAGAAGGGATGAGATTGTGAATCAGAACTTTGAAAAATTTAAGCAGGAAATAAAAGAATTGGTGCAATCAAAGTTTGATATTTTGGAACGAAAGATTATAAAAATGGCTAATGGTTTTACAGAATTTATGATCCAGTTGGATGCAAATATTAATTTATTAGAGTCTAAAATGGAAGAAATTGAGGACAATTTGGACAATAGAATACAAAAAATTGAAAATGACTTGACAAATACTTAAGATAATAGCTTAGAAGAAAAATCTAAAATGGAGGCTGATCAAAAGACTTGTAATGCAGAAAATTTATAATAACGGATTGAAAGAGAAGTTTTAATGATGCAATACAATTTCACTGAATATGTGATTAGACTGAGAGGGCTGCAGGAAAATAACAGAGATGATTTAAGGAAAATATCTTCTGAAATTCTGGCTGGGATTTTAAAGGTTCAATCTGAGGAAGTATTTTGTAGGATCGATAGAGTTTATAGAATAAATTCCTGGACTGCAAAGCAAAGGCAATTGCCTAGAGATGTGGTGATTTATTTTACAGATAAGGAGATAAGAAATAATATTGTGCAAAATTCTTACAACTCTACTTTGCAATGGTTTGGAAGAAAGATTTGGATATACAAAGAGCTCCCGCCCAAGATGTTATTGGAAAGAAAGAAATTTGGTTTTCTGGTGACTGAACTTAAAAAAAGAAATATTCTATTCAGGTGGGATGCTCCAGTTGGTATTATATTGAGATATCAAGGAGAAAGATATCAATTAAATACTGTTGAAAAAGCGGAAGAATTTTATCAAAAATTTTTGAAAATGAATTCAACATCTTTATGCACAATACAGGATAAGCAGAAGGAATTGGAAATAAAGGGAAAACATCGAATTATAGAGGCTTCTGTAGACAAATTGCCTTCGGATTCTTTAGACACCTCAGATGGATTATCTACAAATAAAAGAAAAGTGGCATCGGATTCTAATGTGATCATGATTCATCAAGTCACAGACGAGCATGGAAATCAATTAGCTGATATACAATTGATAGAAAAGAAACATGAATTACAAAAGCAAAACCAACAAGATCAAGTCATAAAGCAGAATGAAAATCGATCAGTCGATATACAACTTGCAGAAAGGAAATTAGGATGGAGATCAAACCCACAAAAGGAAAAGAAAAAAAGGAATAGGTCTCACAAAAATAAAAATTTCTAAATTAAGCAACAGTGAAGCCAGTCTTTTTTTTAAAAAAAATGAATGAATATATGAAAAGTCAGCTGAGGCGGAGTATTGGTTAACATTATCCTGAGGAGAGTGACAGACCTCTGCAATGCCGTAATTTTGGGATGTGAAAAGAGCCTTAAATTGGTTGGATTGGAATTATCTATTTTGGATTTCTTTTTATTGATAAATGTATTATATTTATGTTGAGCTATAAGGCAAGAGAGCTACGATGGGGCATGCAGAAGATCTGGTTGTTACCCATTATGATGATGGGAATTAATAATCCTGAAGAAAACCACAATTACAGATATTATATGGAATACAATTATAATGTCACTCGGGTGGTTGTTTTCCTTTTTTTATATATATATGAGGAGATTTATTATTGATGGGGACAGATGATAACTGAGGATTTGGAACAATCTGTTGCAACTAGGATGCTATGTTACCCTAATATGGATGATGTACTTAACAATCTAGTGGAAAGACATCAAAGAAGATATTATATGGATTATAAACTTAAAGCTATTGATTTTTTCTATATAACGGAATATTTTTTCTTAGTAAGGCGGGCAGTAGATTAAAGATATTAAATTGTTGTGTATGGCAATTTTGTAGGAAAGTGGGTGGAGATAGGTTAGTTTACTGATTGTTTAGTCTAAGAAAAGGGATGCTTAAGTGATATATTTATGGGAGTGGAGCAAATGGATGGAGCTGAATAAATGCTAAATTAGGATTTATGGGGAAGGCTGCTTTGAAATGTTATATTAATATACACAAAAGATTAAATGTTAAAGCAGGACTTATTTTATAGTTTTAAAGTGGAAGGTTGTTATGAAATGTTGTATTAATATACAGATATAAGTATGGGGGAGGAGTAAAAAGGCAGATTACTGTTAAATTGGGAGTTATAATAATATTATGTTAAATTAGAAGTTATTATGCAATGTTATAGTAGAATGATATTTTGAAATGTATGGTAAAAGGGGGAAGTAATAATATTAATAATATTATTAGTAAGTAAGGGTCAGTATTTAGAGGAGGGAGTAAGGGGATGGTAAAATATTAAATAATCTGTTATGAATTAGGTTTTTGTTGTGAAGAAGTCATGGGGGGATGGGTGGTGAGGGGGGGTTAGGGAGGAGGGGGAGAGAAAAATGTGGGAAAAAATTTGTATTTGAAAACTTTTTCAATAAAAAAAAAATTGTCATCTTCTGTAAAACATACGATGAACGGTTGCAGGAACTGGGCATGTAGTGAAGAGAAGGACCAAGGCAAACATGATAGCAGTCTTCCACTACTTGAGGGGCTGCCCCAGAGAGGAGGAAGGGGGTCAAGCTATTTTCCAAAGCACCTGAAGGCCAGAAAAGGAACAGTGGATGGAAACCGATCAAGGAGAGATTCAACCTGGAAATAAAGAGGAATTTCCTGACAGTGAGAACAATCAAGTTGCCTTCGGAAGTTGTGGGAACTTCATCACTGGAGGCTTACAAGAAGAGGCTGGACTGCCATCCATCAGAAACGGTGTAGGGCAGTGGTGAAATGTAAAATTTGTTACTACTGGTTCTGTGTGCGTAGGTTGGTGGTGGGGCATGGCCAACTTTTTTTTTAAACTTTTAAAAGCATTTTTTCTACAACCTCTTTGGCTAGAGGTTGTAGAAAAAATGCTTTTAAAAGGCTCTGACAATCCCAGCTGAGTTGCTGGATTGTCAGAGGCCTTTTTTTTTTACTTTTAAAAGCATTTTTTCAGCCAAAGAAAAAATGCTTTCAAAAGTAAAAAAAAAGCCTCTGATGATTGTGTGGCTCAGCTGGGCATGGGGGGTGTGGGCAGTTCTCTGAACCACCTGCTGCCATTGCTACTGGTTTCTTCCCGGTTCCATCCGGTTCTGCCGAGCCGGTAGCGGTGACGATATGACATCACCGAACTGGTTCTCTTCCCTGCCCCTCCGCATTATTCTTACCTTTTATTTGGTCCCACCCCCAATCTATTGCTGCCTCCTGAGTCCCAGCTGATGGCTAGAAGGAAAAAAACTGTTTAAACTCTTGCTGCGGGGCTTCAAAGGGCCGCCCTACAGCTAATTAGTGTTAATAGGCAGTGTGCTGGTAGACCAGTGCCTCCAAAAAGAAATGAGTATACCGATGCCTGCAAAAATAAATGAGTAGACTGGTATAGCTCTGGAAGCAGTTAAAAGCCTGGTAGACCAGTACCTCTGCTAAATCCTAAAGAATTGTCACATGACCATCAAGCCACGCCCACAAAATAAGCCATGCCCACAGAACTGGCAGTAAAAATTTTTAGAACCCACCCCTGATCCGGTCCGAACCAGGAGCATTTCACCCCTGGTGTAGGGTCTCCTGCTTGGGGGAGGGGGGTTGGACTAGATGACCTACAAGGCCCCTCCCAACTCTGTTATTCTGGACTCATATGTTTTATTTAAAGGCAGAAAAAATTGTGAGTGAGAAAAGATGCTGCAAGATGAACATCAAATCAAACCCACTATCTTTATTTTACTTTATCTTTTTTACAGTCGTTGACTGACCTTTACAGTAAAAAAGAGAGATTGTCAGCTGCCACCTTATGCTTTGCTTGTGCTTTGCTGCCATGGGGAAGTAGAGGGAGGGCGAATGATGGGAGGAGGATGTTTTGGGGAAACCGAAAGCTGTGCTGCCTCTGGAAGCTGCTCCAAGGTCACATAACTGGAGGAAGGAGGGAGATCTTACCAACCTGCACTCAGACTGACTGTTAGGAAAACATCTTGCACGAACTGGATTGGTCAAGGGAGATAAGGGGGGAGGGAATAGAACTTGGTGAACTCAATTTTCTCACCAAAGAAATGAAGGATCATTTTTACTTAGAAGCCCAAGTTTGAGGCAATCTGATAATTAGAAATACTGTTAAAAAACCCAAGACTGACTTGGAACTACTGGAAATAATAGAGAATTTACTATTTTTCTATACTTTTCACAATCATCACAAATTTTTTTCCTTTTATTCTTTTTGCTTCATCCCTCCGTGGATTACAAACTACATCTTGAAGGAGACCTGAGTTGCCTTCAAAAGTTTACTTCAACATTAGCCATAAGAGGGTGCTGAACGCTAACATTTAAGTATTATTTCAACATTAACCACAAGAGGGAGGAAAGAACAATTTTAGAAACCAAGGATATGGTATTGAAAAGCTTCTTAAAGCTTTTAAAACGATGCATTTGAAGACAGAATAGGAATCAAATGATGAACAGTTGGGGGAGTTAGAGATGTCTAGCCTAGGGGAAAAAAGGACCAGGGATGATAGCATAGCAGTCTTCCAGTGTTTGAGGGGCTGCCACAAACAAGAGGGTGGTCAACCTATTCCCCAAAGCACCTTGAAAGCAGGACAAGAAGCAATAGATGGAAACTAATCAAGGAGAGAAGCAACCTAGAACTAAATGTCTATGGAGATTCTCAGTCTTCCAGGTCATGGTTGTCCCCAAAGTACTTTTTCAAGAGGTAACTCAACTTTCTGGTTTTCCTTTGAACACATTTCGCTTCTCATCCAAGAAGCCTTTTCAGAGCTGAAAAAGCTTCTTGAAAAAGCACTTTTGGGACAACCTAGCACTAAGAAGGAATTTCATGATAGTAAGAACAATTAACCAGTGGAACGGCCTGCCTTCAGAAGTTGTGGGTGGCCCATCACTGGAGGTCTTCAAGAAGATACCCCCATCATGGACAACAGCTTACATATCTTTGATACCAAAAGAACAAATCGGTCCTAAAAAACCAGAGAACTATAGACCAATATCTCTTTTGAATACAGATTATAAAATCTTTGCGAAAGTACTAGCCAACAGGTTGATGCGAGTAATTCAAAAGGTGATTCATGATGATCAAGCGGGATTTATCGAGGGCAGATATATGAAGGACAATGTAAGGCAAGTAATAGATTTATTGGAATATCTTGAGAAGAATAAACAGATCCCTGCAGTGCTGGTCTTTTTGGATGCAGAGAAGGCCTTTGATAGAGTGGATTGGAATTTTCTATTAAAGACTTTGAAAAAGATGGACTTTGGGGATCAATTTATACAGGCGATTTCGGCAATTTATCAAGAGCAAAAGGCACAGATCATTATTAATGGAAGTCTGACAACAGAGTTTAAAATTGAAAAAGGAACAAGACAGGGATGTCCGTTGTCCCCACTTTTATTTATTTTAACACTAGAAGTCTTGCTAAATACAATACGGGACTCTAATATCTTGAAAGGTATAAAGATTAGGCAAGAGGATTACAGAATAAAGGCATTTGCAGATGATCTGGTTGTTACCCTATCACAACCAATGGAATCAATAATCTTGATGAAGGACATTATACAAGACTATGGTAAAGTTTCAGGTTTTAGATTGAATCCAAAAAAGACTAAAATGATAGCTAAAAACATGACACAAGATCGTAAACATGAGCTTGAAAGGAGGGCAGGTTTTGAGACTGTACCTAAGGTAAAATATCTAGGAGTTCAGGTTGCAGAATCAAACATGAAATTGTTTCAAAATAACTATGAAGTGTTGTGGCGAGAGGTGCAGAAAGATATGGAGACTTGGAAAAAACTGCAGCTGTCTCTACTTGGAAGAATAGCAGCAGTTAAGATGAATATTTTGCCAAGATTTCTTTTTTTGTTTCAAATGATTCCGGTGCTTAAAAGTGATAAACAATTGAAAGTTTGGCAATCTGGAGTGAATAAGTTCGTCTGGAACGAGAAGAAGCCGAGAGTGAAATTGAAAATTATGCAAGATGTTCCAGAAAGAGGAGGTCTTAAACTTCCAAACCTACAGCTATATTACGATGCAGCAGCTTTAACTTTAACAAGTGATTGGTTTGGAAGTAAAAAGGCTGGAATATTGAATGCAGAAAGTTTTGATCTTGAATTTGGATGGCATGCTTACTTATTTTATGATGACAAAGTTGATAAAGTATTTAAAAGTCATATACTTAGGGACTCTTTGATGAGAGTTTGGAAGAAGCATCGACTCAAATGGGATTATAAAATACCACTATGGCTGGATCTTGGTCATACTTTGTGGAATACAAATATAATGTCATTCGGGGGGGGGGTTTATACAAAGAGGTTCTTTTTACAGATGCGGGCAGATGGCAGCTGAAGACATTGCAGACACTGTTGGACGAAGGGATTAATTTAACTTGGTTACAATATAATCAATTACAATTGAGATGGAAAGAGGACCAAAAAACTGGTATTATGTTGCATGAGGAAGAATTGGTTAGACATATAAGAGAGAAAGATCCAATGCATATCAAAAGGCTTTATAATGTTTTGCTAGAAAGGGACTCAGAAACCGAATTAGTTAAAGACTGTATGATTAAGTGGGCACAAAATTTTGAAGAACCAGTGATGTTGGAAACATGGGAAAAAATTTGGGTTCAGAATGTTAAATTTACACAGTCGCAGAACCTGAGGGAAAATTTCTATAAAATGTTTTATAGATGGCATTTGGATCCCAAAAAGTTGTCATGTATGTACCCTAATGTTCAGCCAAAATGTTGGAGATGTGAATGTTTGGATGCTACGTATTATCATGTTTAGTGGACCTGTAGGAAAGTTAAGGCTTTTTGGATAAAAATTTGGTGGGTCATGCAGAATGTTTTAAGGAAAAAAATTCAATTTTCTCCACAACTGTTTTTATTGGGTATAGTTAAGGGTTTTACATTGGGTGAAACAAAATTGATATTGTATATGATAACAGCAGCAAGATTGTTGATAGGTAAATACTGGAAGAATGAAGCTTTGCCCACTATCGAGGAATGGACTTTGAAGATGGCCAGTTTTGCAGAGATGGCGAAGATTTCAGCATATTTAAAAGATTGTTCACAAGAGACTTATGAATGGGAATGGAAAAGGTGGATAGAATATGTTCAGAACAAATATCAAACTAGAAAGTATCAAATAGCTTTTATTTGAAAATAATGTATTGGAAATATTTTAATGTAAGGAGGTAAAGAGAAAAATTATACAGGGGAGGGTGGGGTTCAAGTTTATATATAAGTGTTATATTAAGGGTTTTTTATGAGTATGAGTATATTATAGGGAAGTCTGGGGGGGAGGGGAGGGTTAGGGAGGGTTAGGGAGGTTGGGAAGTCTGGGGGGGGAGGTGGGGGGGGAAAAGGGGGTGAAAATGTAATTGTAAAACTTTTGCAATAAAAAAAAAAAAGAAGAGATTGGACAACCATTTGTCTGGAATGCTATAGGTTCTCTTGCTTGAACAGGGGGCTGGACAAGGAGACCTCTGAGGTCCCTTCCAGACCTAAGATGATCCTATATTCGATGAAAGGGAAGAGTCCAACTGCTTCTGCGGTGGTGTCAGCTGCTTTTGCTTCTGTTAGCTCTTCATGGGTTGAGTTTTGTGCCTCTGTGATTTCACTGTCTGCAGTCTAGTTGATTTTCTCACGAAGTGAGGAACTGCTGTGACTTTCCCTTCCCCACTCTCCTTCCTGAAGACGTGATCTGCCTGTCAGAGCTGAATTTGGCTCCTTCTCTGACAGGTGAAGGTGTTGCACCCTGCTTTCCCACGGCTGCTCCCTGGAACCAGGTCATCCTCCTCTCTTCAAAAGTGGGATGGAGCTGGCAGTTCAAGGGAAGGAGTGGTTTTCACCCTCTCAATTTGCATTAGACTTTTGGTCACTGCAACTACCTCTCCCCCCATGAAGAACATGCAGTGTATTTGTCAATTTCCCTGGGCACAGGATGAGCACTGAACCTTGCTGTTTCCATTGCTCCATGTATTTAACCACTCCTGGTCCAAACTGGTGTTCCCTAAACACAGAACCTCGGGGGCAATCCCAGGAAGGTCACACTCACCTCTCCAAAGCCAAAGCCATCCCCCCATGCCTTCTGGACACATCTGGTCACTGCTCAGTTGAGCTGGCAGCACGGCAGAGGCAGCAGAACCCAAACTGATTTTTAAACAAAGGTCATTGCCTTACACACATCCTAAATGGTGCCCTTAGTTGACAGTGGGATCAATGGGACATGGGATCAAACTCACTACAACAGCCAGTCTACAGTCATCCGCCAATCGCAAGTGGAAAATTGTGAATCCCACTTCTGAAACCAATCTCTCTCGAATCAACTGCCAGATCCCAAACCCAATAATCAAGTCTCATTGCAGTTCTTATTTATTTAATCAATGTGCACCTCAAGTTGCTTCCCAGCCTTTCTCCTGTTCCTGTCTTCATGAGAGATTATTATTATTATTATTATTATTATTATTATTATTATTATTATTATTATTAAATTTGATTTATATGCCGCCCTTCTCCGGAGACTCAGGGCGGCTTACAATGCGTTAAGCAATAGCCTTCATCCTTTTTGTATATTTTATACAAAGTCAGCTTATTGCCCCCACAAACTGGGTCCTCATTTTACCTACCTTAGAAAGGATGGAAGGCTGAGTCAACCTTGAGCCTTGGAGAGATTCGAACCTGCAGTAATTGCAGGCAGCTGTGTTAATAACAGGGTGCTTAGACCACTGTACTATCAAGGCTCTTAATAAAAAGAAATTTTGCCTTAATAAAAGAAACACATTGGTATGTTACCATAGACGTTTTGAGAAAGTGTATTGAGAACCGAGCACTTCAAGGTTGCTCAGTAATCCATACCTTGCTAACACATTCCCACTCCACAAAAGCAACACACACACACACACACACACACACACACACACACTCACTCACACACACACACAAACCCTGATTGATATTAGGGGAAGGGTCAAGTGCTCTAGTGGGTCAGGTTTTGGTTTACAGCAAGGAAACAGGCACGGTCTTTTAAAAAACAAAATGAATCCCCCTTTATTGAAATAATACACACTACAGATACAGATTTTATTGGTTCAATTTATTTATTGGTTCAATTTATATGCCGCCCTTCTCCGGAGACTCAGGGCGGCTTACAATGCGTTAAGCAATAGCCTTCATACTTTTTTGTATATACCTGCTTAGTAGGGCTTTCGCCTCCCCCCCCAAGCGGCGTTCTTTTTTATACAAAGTCAGCTTATTGCCCCCACAATCCGGGTCCTCATTTTACCTACCTCGGAAGGATGGAAGGTTGAGTCAACCTTGAGCCTGGTGAGATTTGAACTTGCAGTAATTGCAGGCAGCTGTGTTAATAACAGGGTGCTTAGACCACTGTACTATCAAGGCTCTTAATAAAAAGAAATTTTGCCTTAATAAAAGAAACACATTGGTATGTTACCATAGACGTTTTGAGAAAGTGTACTGAGAACCGAGCACTTCAAGGTTGCTCAGTAATCCATACCTTGCTAACACATTCCCACTCCACAAAAGCAACACACACACACACACACACACACACACACACACTCACTCACACACACACACAAACCCTGATTGATATTAGGGGAAGGGTCAAGTGCTCTAGTGGGTCAGGTTTTGGTTTACAGCAAGGAAACAGGCACGGTCTTTTAAAAAACAAAATGAATCCCCCTTTATTGAAATAATACACACTACAGATACAGATTTTATTGGTTCAATTTATTTATTGGTTCAATTTATATGCCGCCCTTCTCCGGAGACTCAGGGCGGCTTACAATGCGTTAAGCAATAACCTTCATACTTTTTTGTATATACCTGCTTAGTAGGGCTTTCGCCTCCCCCCCCAAGCGGCGTTCTTTTTTATACAAAGTCAGTTTATTGCCCCCACAATCCGGGTCCTCATTTTACCTACCTCGGAAGGATGGAAGGTTGAGTCAACCTTGAGCCTGGTGAGATTTGAACTTGCAGTAATTGCAGGCAGCTGGTGTTACTTAACGGTGCTTTAGTCTGCTGCACCACCAAAGCCCAGGATGAAATGTGTCCTTAAGGATGTTTTGAACTTTCTTAAGGAGGCGGGAGCTATAAAGCTCTTCCAAAGTGGGGAGGGGGCAACCAATGACCCTTTGGGCACTCTGTCTCTGGAGAAAGACAGAACAATTTAATCTCAGAGAGAGGAGAAGGTTCCACAAGAAGGTCACAGAGCCACAGGTGCCAATGGAGAAGGATGGTAGCAAACCATCAACCATCGTTGATATCTGGAACATCTCCACTCTTGGTCGTCTTCCAACAGAAAAACGAATGCCTAGAGTAGGGCAGATGCAGAGATCTGAACACTCCCCTGTGGGGAGATCTAATGTCCTCCAAAAAGTGTCTTCTCCTGCGCTTGACCAACAGGCTGGACTAGAAGACCTCCAAGGTCCCTTCCAGTCAATTGGAGGGCTGATTTACCACCAGCTTATCAGGTACTTAGGAGCCGAGGGCTTGGCAACAGCCAATCGCCGGCCATCATCACACCACTCAATAGGAAGGCACCACATCAAAATGAAGCATAGAATTGCCCATATTCCGGTAGGGAGAAGTTACTGAAGATGGATTCCAGCACAGGTCCAAAAACTCAGAAGACGGAACCAGATCGGACCTTGCAACATTATCCTGGGACTCCCAAAGGGGTTTTTTCCAGAGGCAACCGGACTTCCGGTTTTCCTTTGAAGACATTTCGCTTCTCATCCAAGAAGCTTCTTCAGCTCTCTTGGATGAGAAGCAAAACGCCTTCCAAGAAAAACCGAGAGTGTCCAGTTGCCTCTTGAAAAGGCACCTTTGGGACAACCGTGACTTGGATGACTGAGAGTCTCCATAGACATTATCCTGGGACGCATAGATTGGCCTTCATTCAATCAACATTAACCTTTCACTTCCTTCTCTTTGTCTTTCATTAGCACCAACAGAGAAGGAATTAGGGAGAAATTGAAGGCACGCTTCCTATTATGTCTCCTAAACTGATGTCGGAATTCTCCTAGGAGGCACTCCCAACATTCCTCTTCCGAGCAGTTTTTCTGAAATATAATTTGGTTTCCAAGTGGTCTCTTTTTCAGCAGATGGCAGCACCCATCTGCCTTTTTCTGGCCTTCTAAAATCACAGCCTGGTCAGGAAGTCTTCAGGGGCTGAGAGACCAACAACCAGGAAGTAGGGAAAGAGGTCGATTTTAAAAAAGAAAGAAAGAAATCTGGAAGGAGGCGAAGAAAAACCGATCATGCTGAGAAACTGACCGGGACATGTTCAGAAAGTCCAAACAAGGTATGCCGTATATATCGGGAAATTCCAAAATTGCAAAATCAAATTCTGGTTAGTATTTTTTTACAGAACTTGGCTGAGGGAAGACTCGTAAGATTATGCCACCATCTGCTGGAAGAATTTGGAAAGACTTGGCAGAAAGTGGAGAACGAAAAGAAAGGAAACAGAAAGTGGAGAACGAAAAGAAAGGAAAGCCTTGGGGTAGTCCTCGACTTACAACAGTTCATTTAGTGACCATTCAAAGTTACAACGGCACGGAAAAAAGTGACTTATGACCGTTTTCCACAGCATTTCCCACGGTCACGCGATCCAGATCTAGACACTTGGCCACTGATTCACATTTACGACGGTCGCAGTTCCTGGATAGCAGCATTCAGGGTGATGATTGATGACGTTGCCGGGCCTCTCCGATTCTGCTGTCCTCGCTGCTCTGGTGCTCGCAGCTGTTACTGTTAAGGGAGTGGGGGGGGGTGCTTGATTGATAATCACCGGATGTATGTTTAAGGGGCTGAGTTTTTGTTAAATAGCGCTGTGGTGTGATTACACCCAGCGCTGACTTTGAACCAAAACACCGACTTGTACTTTACTTTTGACTGCAAGCTTATCATTGCCAAAGTAAACCCTGATTCTCTGTGCGTTACTGGTGATTATTTCCTATCGCAGTTCTGAACGAATGACAAGCCAAGAGAAAGTCAGCGCTTGGTTCCTTTTCGCAAGAGGTGAGGAGTCCCTGTGGCTTTGCAGCAAAGGGGGATATGGCAGAAGGGACGGCCTTGGAAGAGCAGGAGTGTGGTGGAGATGTGGAGGGGGAGGAACCACTGATAGAGGAGGTGAAGGAGAGTGTGGAACAGTTGGCAGTGAAACCAAAAGTCAAGCAAACCAAGAGCGCCCTGCCCCGACCGGAGGAGGAGAGTTTTCCAGGACAACGGGCTCGGACGGGGGATTGGTGGCACAGCTCTGTTCTCCTCGGGCCGCGGATGCCAACGCCCCCTCGCTTGGGAGCGTCTTTCCAGGACTGGAGGGAAAGACGATGGACTGAGGAGGATGAAGGGGATTGGGGGTATCCTGCCTCATCCGGTCCCAGCACCATGGATATGCTACGTGAGCGTTTTGGGGAATCTGGATTTCGTGACGCCCCATCCTGGCAGCCCTGGGTTGCAGGGCTGGAGCCTCCAGGTTCTTCTTGGCAGGATACAGGGGTGACCGCTTCGGAGACCCAATTCCGGCTCACAAGCCCTAAATTGAGGATGGAGCGGACCTCTAGACGATCCATGGACCAACCCCCTCCAGAACAAGACCAAGGTGCCTCGTCGGGAGACCTTGGAGCCGGTCCTGAGCCCCAACCAACGCAATTGGCAGGGGGCTTACCTGTTGGGGGTCGCGGGGTGACGAGGGACTGACCTAGGCAGGACAGGAGAGCGACTAGAGCAGCGAGGACCCCAGGCCCCATGCCTTGGCCTCCGGGGGCCCCGCCGGGGCTGTGGGTCCCGCAGGCCGTTTGGGGACCGCCTGCCCTGCAGACTTCCTTTGACGGAAGCCCTGAACGAGTGGCTCTTTTCTTAAGCCAGGTGATAAGCCATATGGACCAATATGGACAGTGGTATCCCTCCCAGTGGGCTATGGTGGTTGCTGTTACGGGGGTCCTGACGGGAGAAGCGGCTGAGTGGGTGGCAGGCCTCCATGCTAAACATGCAAGGGAACTCATGGACATGGGACGATTTCTGGAGGCTCTTCGTGCCAGATTTGAAGACGAAACAAGCGCCCAGGTTGCAGAGGGGGATTTGTTTGCACTTAAGCAAAGGGGCGTACCAGCAAAGGAATATGTACAGGAGTTCCGAAAGATTGCGGCTCGGTTGGTGGGGTGGCCAGAACGTCTTCTGGTGCACCAATTCCATAAAGGACTAGACCGTGATTTACGGCAAGCCTGTGTGTACCGGGGCTTGCCCCCCAAGTTGAGTGTGTGGTACAAGGCAGCCATCGAATTGGACATCGGTCTCCGAGAATTCCGTATTCGGGGTGAAGGGGTTGCAAGTCAAGGAAAACGACCAGCAGAACGCACACAAACACCCAAGGAGACTAAACCGAATGCTGGCTCCGGCTTGGGGGAAAGGATCCAGCGGCCTGCGTTTCGTTGCTTCAGATGTAATCGCCTTGGTCATCGAGCAGCCGACTGTCCTCATCCCATACCCCGCAACTCGGACCAAAACCCCCCTCCTAGAGCTGTGTTGAGAGGCAGAGGCCGACCAACATCCGAACGGTCCCAAATGACTCGAACATCCTGTATGGAGAGGGATCCCCTGGCTACAGATACTAAGAAAGTGGTGGCGGAAAAATTCCCGATTGTGGCTGGGGATAGTGATGACGACGATGAGGGCCCACACGACCCAATGGTGAGCGACCCCATCCGACCTTTTGTGGTACCAGTCATACTCCGAAACCCACGGGCAACCACTGGACGCCGATATGAGGCATTGATTGACTCAGGGTGTACTCGTTGTTTAATTCGTAGGGCAATAGTTGACGAACTTGGGCTGCGGGTTGTGCGGTTGAGAACCCCTATTACCTTTGAACAAATGGATGGTTCATTGCTGGGAGGGGCACCAGTGACTCATATAACAGAAAAGGTGCACCTCGATATTGGGGAGCACACCGAAACTATTCAGTTTATTATAGTGGAAAAAATGTTAGAACCAGTGATTTTAGGATTAGCATGGTTGGACAAGTGGGCTCCTACGATATGGTGGGAAGGGGTTTTTCGCAAACTTCGATTACCGTTGGGACCTCCCCCTACCAAGGAGGAAAAGGAGCCAGCAGGGGGAATAGAAGCAGAGAGCCCACCAGCAGACACGACGTATCCTAATGTGTATAGGGATCTCGCTAGAGTCTTTAGTGAGGAGGAATGTGAGACCCTGCCCCCTCACCGGCCTACGGATTGCAGTATTGAGCTAATACCTGGGGCGAAGCTACCCAAGCCCCGGATGTATTCAATGACACAACCCGAACTAAAAGAATTACGAAAATATATAGACAAGAACTTGGCCCGGGGTTTTATCACACCTAGTCGATCAAAGATGGCTGCCCCTGTCCTGTTTCGTGGGAAGAAAGATGGGGGTTTACGCTTATGCGTTGACTTCAGAGATCTCAATGCAGTGTGTGTGGAGCCCCTCTATCCACTTCCCTTAATGAAGGACCTGTTAGCTGCCCTAGCCACCGGTCGTATCTTTACAAAACTCGACCTACGCGAAGCGTATTATAGGATACGAATCAAACCAGGGGATGAGTGGAAAACAACATTCAATTGTCCCTTGGGAAGCTATCAGTTCCAGGTCATGCCGTTCGGACTACAGGGCGCCCCTGCGGTGTTCATGCAGTTCATCAATGAAGTGCTGCATGAACATCTGTACAGGGGTGTCCTTGTATATTTGGATGACATCTTAATTTACACGCAAACTGAAGAGGAACATATATCTCTGGTCCGACAGGTCTTAGACAAATTATTAGCTGCTAAGCTGTACGTGAAACTATCCAAATGTGAGTTTCACAAAAAGAGGATAGATTATCTAGGCTATAGACTATCAGAGAGCGGGGTAGAGATGGATCCCAGAAAAGTCCAGGCAGTGCTTGAATGGCAGGCCCCTAGAACCAGAAAGCAATTACAGAGCTTTCTAGGCTTTGCAAACTTCTATCGGCAGTTCATTCCCAGATTTGCTGAAATAGCCCTACCACTAACGGATCTGTTACGGACCAAACCGGCCACGGCTAAAGCAAAGCCGGGACAAGCGTTGACGTGGTCGTCAGCGTGTCAAATGGCTTTCGAGCAGTTAAAAACACTCTTTGCTCAAGAACCAGTACTCAAGCATCCAGACCCAATGCAGGCATTCGTAGTCCAGGCAGATGCTAGCGACGTGGCTGTAGGAGCAGTACTCCTACAAAGAACACAGCAGGGAGGGTTACAACCTTGTGCCTATATGTCTAAAAAGTTAACCACGACAGAGCGGGCATGGGCGATCTGGGAAAAAGAGGCCTTCGCGGTCCGTTGGGCGTTGATGACATGGCGACATCTCTTGGAGAGGTCGTCTCATCCTTTTGAGGTATGGACGGACCATAAAAACTTAGAAGCCTTACAAACGCCCAGGCGACTATCTCCCAAAGAGATAAGGTGGGCACAATATTTTCAGCGTTTCTCTTTCCGGTTGCGGTATGTTCCTGCTGGGAAAAACTTCCTGGCTGATGCGCTGTCCCGGATGCCACAGTATAATAGCAAGCGAGAGGAAGTGATAGAACCTCTAATTGCACCTTCCCAAACCCTATTAAGACTTACAGAAGTAGATGTCACTTACGTACCGAGTTTAAAACAGCTTTACAACAGGATCAATGGGTAATCCAAAACCCCTCTATGGTTAGCTATAATGATGGAATAGCGGGGAGGGAGAATAGAATATATGTTCCAGAACGTTTACGGAACGTAGTGTTATGCAGGTGGCCACGAATGCGTAAGGACATAGAAACATACGTAAAAGGTTGCACAACCTGTGCAACCGCCAAACCCTGGTCTGGACGACCGTTAGGACTATTACAGACAGTCGCGAATCCTAGCAGGCCTTGGGAAGAGATCGCTATGGATTTCATAGTCGATCTCCCCCCTAGCCATGGCCACACTGTAATTTGGACGGTGGTAGATCTGTTTTCGAAACAGGCCCACTTTGTGCCATGTAAAAGCATACCATCCGCGCGACAATTAACCGACCTCTTTTTGCAACATATCTATCGTCTCCATGGAGCACCTAAGAGGATTATATCCGACCGCGGTGTTCAATTTACCTCTAAGTTTTGGAGACGATTTGTCCGTTTAATTGGGTCCTCTCAAGGGTTAAGTTCAGCATTCCACCCGAGCACTAACGGGGCGGCTGAACGGGCCAATGCCATGGTTGAAAGATATATCAGATGCTACGTTTCGTACCAGCAGACGAATTGGTCAGGACTCCTGCCTTTCGCCGAAGTGGCATATAACAACATACCCCACCGCAGTATTGGGTTCTCCCCTTTCCAAGTAATATATGGCCGAGAGTTTTCAGCCATTCCAGAGTTAGATCCCCCTATGACAGACGGTGACACGCCACGCGGTTGGGCTGATAAAATTAGTCATGTATGGCCAAGTGTAAAAACAGCATTACAAAAGGCAGCAGACGAGTACAAAAAATATGCAGACAAGAAAAGAGCTGATCCCAAACCATTCCGGATAGGAGACAAAGTATACTTATCTACGAAATACCTTAAACTCCGACTGCCCAGTAAAAAATTAGGACCTAAATATATAGGACCATTTCCCATAACACAAGTCATCAATCCCGTAACCGTAGCTCTTAAACTTCCCCCTCTGTTCAGTAGGATACATCCCGTATTCCATAGCAGTTTGGTGAAACCGGTGACGATAGAAAGGCCAGGTACCTCGACTACTCCACCGGGTCCCGTGCACACCAACCAATATGAGATAGACCGAATATTGGATTCCAGGGTTCGTAGGGGGATGTTACAATATCTTGTGTGGTGGAAAGGATACCCGGTAACACAGGCCTCGTGGGTGGCAGCACCCGATGTTCACGCTGCCCGATTGATACAACAGTTCCATCGGAAACACCCAGACAAACCTAATGCAGGATCGTAACAGTGACTAACATTTGTATGCTTTCTATTTATAGGTGAGCTCCTGGTAGGGGGGGCCGCCTGTCGAGTCCTACCGGAGCTCGCCATCGATGGGGGTGTGTGGGAGACGAAGGAGTGGAGATAAGCAGCCGCAGCAAACACACAAACAGTTCCTGGATAGCAGCATTCAGGGTGATGATTGATGACGTTGCCGGGCCTCTCCGATTCTGCTGTCCTCGCTGCTCTGGTGCTCGCAGCTGTTACTGTTAAGGGAGTGGGGGGGTGCTTGATTGATAATCACCGGATGTATGTTTAAGGGGCTGAGTTTTTGTTAAATAGCGCTGTGGTGTGATTACACCCAGCGCTGACTTTGAACCAAAACACCGACTTGTACTTTACTTTTGACTGCAAGCTTATCATTGCCAAAGTAAACCCTGATTCTCTGTGCGTTACTGGTGATTATTTCCTATCGCAGTTCTGAATGAACGACAAGCCGAGAACCGGTTAGTCAGAGAAGGAAGGATTAACAGAGAGCAAAGAAAATGATTTTTGTTGGTTATGAGGCTAACCATAGGTCCTATAGGTTCTGGGAAAAAGGAACAACAAAAGTTTTGTGTAGCGCTAGTGCTAAATTCCTAGAACATGAAGGCTGGGACAGGTTAGAAAAAGCAGACTATGGTATTACAGATCTAGATGTTAAGATGGACCATATTCCTGATGATAGTTCATCTGAGATGGATGATAAACCATCTATTAAGGTTGAAGAACAGGAACAGGAATCAGGGTTAGGGGAGGATGAACCCAATATACCTGATGTTAGTCCTGTTATGCCTAGACGATCTTCCAGGGACCGGCATCCACCAGATCGCTATAAAGCCACAGTGGTTTGCCAAGTAGATATCGAACCATCCAGTTATCATGATATAAAATTATATCCAGAAAAGGAGGAAAAAGCCTGGCAAGAGGCAATGGATAGAGAAATTGATTCATTGAAGAGGCTTGGTGTCTATGAAGTTGTAAGAATACCACCAAATGAGAAATTTATAGGCTGTAGGTGGGTCTACAAGATAAAGAAAAGTGTAGATGGGGTAGTAACCCATAAAGCTCGGCTTGTTGCACAAGGGTTCTCACAGACAGATAGAGACTATGATGAGGTTTTTGCTCCAAGTTTACGAGCGAGCACTTTGAGAACGATGCTGGTTTGGGCAGCTAGAAATAAATGCTCTATTACTCATATAGATGTCGAGACAGCTTACTTGAACGCTCCGTTGAGGCATACAATATATATGAAGAAACCTCCTGGTTATGATACACAGGATAGCATTGAGTGTTGGAGGCTACAAAAAAGCCTATATGGTTTAAGGCAATCAGGTTACGAGTGGAACCAATGTATAGTGCAGGAATTACATAACATTGGGTTCTATGAGGGCGTAGCAGATAAATGTCTGTTTAAAAAAGAACAGGATGGATGTGTTTCATTCTTGTTACTCTTTACAGACGACATTGCCATAATTACCAGAACTGACGCTGAGGCTAGAGAGATTATTGGTCAGTTGCAAACAAAATTTAAACTTAGAAATCTAGGACATATACGGCATTATCTAGGACTGGATATCCTGAAAACATCTAGAGGATTTAAAATTTCACAATCTATTAAAATCTGAAAATTGTTGAAAAAATATGGGATGGAATTATGTAAACCTGCCAAGACTCCTATGACACAAGAATTCCAACAGGATAGTTTGCAGAGTCTACAGTTCAGTAAAGAACTGTATCAATCATTAATAGGCAGTTTGTCGTATTTGAGCAACTGGACATAGCCTGATATAGCTTTTAGTGTTAATCAACTAGCACAATATAGTTCAGAGCCTACTGATAGGCATTGGCAAGCTGCAAAACGTATTCTTAGATATCTTAAAAGAACATTACATTTTGCTATGTATTTAGAACCAAATGCCAATATGGTGTTAAAGGCATATGCTGATGCCAGTTTTGCCAGAAAATCTACGTCTGGAATAGCAATCATGTTGGATAACTGCCTAATTGGATGGAGATCAATTCGCCAGAAACACATCAGTTTGTCTACCATGGAAGCGGAGTTTTCTTGTCTATCACTTACATGTACTGAACTGATTTATTATAAACAGTTGATGGAAGATATTGGATTCAAAATGGACTATCCTATTACGGTTTATGAAGATAACCAGGCAGCCATTACAATGGCAACGAATCTTGCTGTAAAGACAAGGACTAAATACACTGATATACGTTATCTGAATGTTCGGCAATGTGTTAAGGATAACATGATTACATTGGAATATTGCGCATCAGAGGACAATATTGCCGATAATTTTACCAAAGCGCAAGGTGCCATTAAACACACCAATTGTTGTGAAAGATTTGGATTAAGAATCTGAAATGTAACTGATACCACTGTACAATGTATGTTTGGACGTGTATTTTTGTTTCTGTATCTATTGTGTATATTGTCCTGCCCAATGGGGAGAATGTTAGGTTCAGCTTGTAGCTTACTCCTAACTTGTTGGTCAGGCAATATATCTGTTTCTTTAAGAAACAACTGAGCCACGTAATCAGGGTTTGCTGAACCCTGTAATTAGGCTACAGTGCATAAATAAGCAGCGCAGAGAAGCGTTCCTTGTTCCTGATTGATCCTGTTCCTGTTGCTTCCTGCGTCTTTCTGCTGATTGGTGTTAGACTGGATTGTTATATGGTACTATATACCGAGAGTTACTAAAGTCTGCTTGCTTTGGTAAGAGACGATACTTACTGGACTGATATTACTGTTTATGACCTTGGACTGTTTTACTTACACCGTGACTGCTTATTATCTTGTATATAAAGTATTTTTCTCACACGAGCTGCACGTTTATCTCCTTCCCTGTGTGTTTCTGCTCTGCTCGTTGCACAAGCAACAAATACTTTTTACGCGCACCTTAACAGAGTCAATGGGGAAGCTGGATTCGCTTAACGACGGTGTGACTAATTTAACAAGTGCAGTGATTCAGTGGCCGGAAAGGTCGTAAAATGAGGCAAAACTCACATAACAAATATCTCACTTAGCCACAGAAATGTTTGGCTCCATTGTGGTCGTAAGTTGAGGACCACCTGGCCGTACTTGACTTACAACCATTCATTTAGTGATGCTTTGAAGTGAAGACAGTAAAAACAGTGGGGATGACCATTTTGAAATATCCCCACGGTCAGAGGATCAAAACTCAAGATGCTTGGCAACTGGCATGTACCTATGAGGATTGAAGTCACCACATCGGGTTGCATGTATTGCATGCAGCAGCCTAGGCACGTAAAAAGAAAACGTTGGTGGGGTTAACAGAGATGGCTAAATCGACTGATTCAGGGAAAAAACGCGCAATTCATTGGTTTCCACTTGGAAGAGTCGCTTTGGGACTTTACGGGATGGTTCCAGGGATTGGGTCTGTCTAATAATAAGAAGGACTAGGGGTAGCCGTTCTTCCTATGTTTTTGTCTCCAGGTCTCACTGGAGGCTTTCAAGAAGAGATTAACAAAGAGATTGGACAGCCACTGGTCTGAAATGGAATCGGGTCTCCTGCTTTAGCAGGGGGTTGGACTAGAAGACCTCTAAGGTCCCTTCCAACTCTATTACTTTATGTTCTAGGACTGTGCAAACAACCATCATCTTGGAAAAAAATCTAAGCAGCCTTGAATCCAGTTAAAACTAGAACGGGAGGCCAGCTGGAAATATTTCCAGAGAAAAAACCATGGCTGTGGGTTTGCCTATACAAGAGAGAGGGATACAGGCCAGGTAGTCCTCAACTTCTAACAGTTCATTTAGTGACCATTCAAAGTTACAATGGCACTGAAAAAAGGAACTTACGACTGCTTTTCACACTTAGAAGCGTTGCCACATCAAGATCAAAATCCGGATGCTTGGCAAACCGACTCGTATTTATGACGCTTACAGTGTCTTGGGGGTCAAAGATCACTTTTTGCGATCTTCGGATGAGCAAAATCCGAACTAACTTAAGTGACTAACTTAACAACGGCAGCCATACCCTTAAGAAAGAGGGCCGGAACTGCCGGAAAAACTGTTGTGCATGGAACCTCTGCTGGTACTGAGAGAGCAAAAACCCAAGAAGACTCCCCCTTGTCAGTTTAGTCTAGTAGTTAAGGCAACAGGCAACAAACCAGGAGCTGGTGAGTTCTAGTCCCGCCTCAGGCATGAAGGCCAGCTGGGTGACTTTGGGAGTTCTAGTTCCTCCTTAGTCACGATGGCCAGCTGGGTGACTTTGGTGCAGTCCCTCTCTCTCAGGGCAACCCACCTCACAGGGCTGAACTATAGAGCTTCCTTTTTTAATTTTTTTTTTTTTTTACCAAGGGGCTGCTTTCTTGGTTAGGTTTCTAGTCCTCATGTCCTCAACAACTTACTGTACTGTACTAAACTGTGACATTATTATACTATGCTATACTTTACTATACTAATTGATATTTATGTTATTAGAGACAGTTTTATCCAAATTAAAAGCATAAAGGAAAATAAAGAAAAATAGCAGATAGTGTCAGATCCCTAAAAGTGATACTGCCATTCAAGTGAAGGAAGGGGGGATGTGGATTCGATTTACTAGCATGGCCTGTGTCATCAGATATTTTACAACCTATATCCTGGCGCCAAGCAAGCCTGAGATTCCTTTTACCTGCAGGAATTTATATGATAGCCATGTGGGTTGTCTCACTTTAAAGGGAAGTGGTGGGAATGCATGTGTGTTCGGGTTCTCAAAGGAAATAGTAAAGAAAACATCTTCACACTTGTGTATTGGCTGAAATCTGCATTCTGACCTAAAGGGAGGGGTCTCTACCACTTTAATCCTACTGCTTTGCCTAAAGGCATTCAGATTGTGCTTTAGCTGGATGGTTTTCACTTCTGCTTAATAAAAGAATCCTTTTGAACAACTACGTTTCAAGAGTTCGTACTTTCTTAAGTTGGAAGGAGAGGCGATCCTTACAGAAAGCACAATCTGCAAAACGGTCAACCCAGAGAAGCAATCTTTGCTCTACTGAGGGGACCTTGCAAACCATGTCTGAACAAAGCAGAGAGCTGGGAGAAACCGGTTGCTGGGGAGAGACAGCAACCGCCACCCAGTCGGATGCCTGCCTCGTGTGACCCATCGGAGAGGATGAGGTAACCCTGGAGAATCCTGAAAAGCCCCGCTGGTCAATTGGCATTGGGAAGAAAGATGGCTGGGATGAGAGAACTAGAGGAGTCACCCTCAACCGTGGCAACCGAAAACCGGGGTGGAAACTGGAACTAGAAGCCCTTACTGGCCAGGGGGGGTTGACCGAAGCACCCCTGAGGGAGGACTATCTAAAGAGGCATATAACCCAATTGGTGATGGAGACTTTGGAAAATCTTAACATCTTAACATCTTAAGTTGGAAGGAGAGGCGATCCTTACAGATAGTGAAAAAAGAAAATAGAAAAAGAAAAGGGAAAGAAAAATGATAAGGAAATGGCTTCTAAACTTATAAATGCATTTATATTTTGCCCCCCTCTACGTCCTAATTTCCTTTTCCCACAAACTGCCATTTCCAATCCTCAAACCCACAAACCAGCAAGGTTTCTAGTCCTCATGGTCAGGGCCGGATTTAGATGAAAAGAGGCCCTAGGCTATTCCACTTATGAGGCCCTTTCACCTATAGCGAAAGTGTAATTTTAATTTTGCTAACAATTTGAATGTAGGCCCCTCTTGATCTTGAGGCCCTAGGCTGAAGCCTAGTTAGCCTATAGGAAAATCCGGCCCTGCTCATGGTTGCATGGAACCTCTGCTGTTCCCGAGAGAGCAAAAACCCAAGAAGAATCCCACTAGTCAGTTGAGTCTAGTGCTTAACGCCTCAGGCAAGAAACCAGGAACCGGTGAGTTCTAGTCCCGCCTTCATCATGATAGTGAGCTGGGTGACTTTGAGAGTTCTAGTCCCGCCTTTGGCATGAAAGCTGGATGGGTGATTTTGGCTAATTACCAGGAGACGGTGAGTTCTAGTCCCCCCTTGGACAAGCAAGCGGACTGGGTGACTTTGGGCCAATGAGCAGGGAATGGTGAGTTTTGGTCCTGCCTTAGGCATGAAAGCCAGCTGGGTGACTTTGGGAGTTCTAGTCCCTCCTTAGTCACGATGGCCAGCTGGGTGACTTTGGTGCAGTCCCTCTCTCTCAGGGCAACCCACCTCACAGGGTTGTTGTGAAGAAAAGAAGAAGTATTAGGGATGCCCACCATCTTGAACTATTTATAAAAATAAGAAATGCAGGGCAAAATAAAGAAATAAACGGTTAGTATACTCTAATCTGGAAGAAAACAGGCCAGCTTGGCTCCTACTTACAACCACGTAGCAGATGTTGGAGTACATGCTATGAAGACTGGTGTACATTTCATAGTCAAACAAGTTGCTGGGAAAGCCCCCCCAGTTCATAAAGGACACGCAGGAGTCGAGGGTCTTCCTGGAGACCTGGCCGAGGGAGGAAAGAGGGAGATCCTGTCACCTAGTTGGGTCAGGAAAGGTCTTCAAGGCAACAACCAAGTTCAGGGAGCACCAAGGACCCCACAACTTCAGGATTGTCCAGAATCTCTTTGCATTCTCCAGAGTGTCCACGTGGTACAACCACGTTGCTCTGAGTGAAGATGGGGGTACAGAGTGGTCTCTGTGAAGGTAGCATGATCAGAGCAGGAGCTCAGGTTAGCCAGACCTTCAACTCACCTCTTTTGTCCGATCATTTGACAGTTGTATGAGGAGGGGAATAAGGCTGTTCAGGATGTTTTCGGCCATATTACTGTTCCGTAACTCCTTCAGTCCTTTCAGGAGCATGCCAAAAATGGTGATGGAGGTATTCCTCAGTTCGATGTCGTCCTACGAAGGAAGAGAGACAGGTTAGTCCCTCCAATAGCAGAATAGCCATGCAGAAGTTTCTTGAAGTTTGCAGGAGAACACACAAGTTCAGAGCACACCTATTCCCAGTTCAATGTCCATGGAGATGGTCAATCATCCAGGTCATGGTTGCCCCAAAGATGGGGAGCCCAACTCCAGTATGCTGCCTGGAGAGTTCTGGGAGTTGAAGTCCTCACCTCTTAAAGTTGCCAAGGTTGAGAAATCCTGATCTAGACCAGTGTTGTTCAATCTTAGCAGCTCCTTCTGGTGTTCTCAGGCCAGCAGAGTTGAAGTCCACACATCTTAAAGTGTCTGAGATCAAGCAACACCAATCTAGATGACCAATCTAGGGCATTTTGCTAGATAGGCTGTGTGGTGTTGTAGATTTTCTAGGCGGACACCTGGTTTGGTGAAGCTGAAGAGAGGGGCAACCTTCCTTCTCTTCCACCTCCTCTGGCAATTCTCCAGCTCTCTAGAAGGGCTCAAGGATCATCTGCAAGCTTACACACTGTTTCAGATCAGCACAACACAGTTGTTGCTGAACTTTCTATGCATTTTTGATAAAATTAGAATTCTGCAGATGGTACCTAGGCCATCTTTATGGGAGAGAGAGAGAGAGAGAAGGTGTGTGTGAGAGAGAGGTGAGAGAGAGAGGAGAGGGAGGGGAGAGGGAGAGAAAGAAGGAGGTAGGGAGACACAGAAGGTGAAAGTGAGGGAGAGGAAAGGTTAGAGGGGAAGAAAGGGAGGGAAGAGTGAAGAGAGGGAGGGTGAGAGAGAGTGGGAGGTGAGAGGGAGGTTGAGGAATTCTCTAAATGGAGTAATTCATTGAGTAATTGAATTCACATCATGATTTCTCTAGCTTGTTTTTTTCTCCCTAACCAGCAGATCTCGTCTGAGCTCTCCATATTTGCTCTTTTGGGAATTTAGTCAGCTTCTCTAAACGTGAGCTCAAGGTGATGTTCAGAGAGGCCAACACCTACCTGACCCGTCCCGATCTAAGAGAGAAGACCATCGGGAAGGTTTTCTTCTCGGAGGTGAGGAGACCTTGGGATGCACCCCAATATTCTGGACAGCCATTTGTCTGATGTTGTAGAGCAGGGGTCCTCCAACATTTTAAACAGGGGGCCGATTCATTTTTTTTGCCTTTCTCCTTCCTAAGCCCCCGTTTAAATTGTTTTAAAGACTTTTAATTTAAAGGAGTACTTTACAAGCCCAGAGCTGCTTTTCCAGGCTGCACTGGCGAGATCACCCCTCAGCTGGCCCTCAGCTGGCCTTACAGCTGGCTCGCAGGGAGATAAGGCAGTTAGGGGTGTGGCAAGGGGCGGGGCTTAATCACACCACTCCGCGGGCTGTATTCTTTGTCTGTGAGCCGTAGTTTGAGGGTGCCTGTTGTAGAGGGTCTGCTGCTTGAGCAGGGGGTTGGACTGGAAGACCTCCAAGGTCTTCTGCTAGTCTGTTAATCGGTGGAATGGCTTCCCTCCAGAAGTTGTTGATGGGGAGGGAGGGAGGGAGGGAGGGAGGAAGGAAGGAAGGAAGGAAGGAAGGAAGCAAGCAAGCAGAGGGAGGGAGGGAGGAAGGAAGGAAGTATGGAAGGATGGAAGGAAGCAGAGGGAGGGAGGGAGGAAGGGAGGAAGAAAGGAAGGAAGCAGAGGGAGGGAGTGTCAAGTATTTGCAAGCCATTGGCACATATATCATACAGACACTAGTGGAGGCAGAAAGTGCCCCCACCCCTATGTGGAGAGGAGGGGCTTACACTGAGTATAAAACCCCCTCTAACCTTTCCACCTTGCTCTCTTTTACGTTTGTTCTCCACGAGACATGATCTTTGATAGGGGTGGTCACACACGCTGTGTGCCCCCTATCCAAATGGATATCAAGACAGCCTTTGTATATAGTTAATATGTTTTGTTATATGAATAAATACATTTATCACATTTATTCATGCATCTGCCTTTGGACTCTTCTATGCTCCTGGGTGTTTCTACGATCCCAATTTCCACAGAATGGTAGCAGAGGGAATGGTAGCAGAACTCCACTCCAGGAGCTGTTGAAAAGGCGAGATGCCCTCCAAAATAACCTGTGAGAGAAGCTCCCCTGTTGTGACCAGAGGCCTTCAACGGAGGAGAACTTCACAGCAGCCCCAGTCTGAATCAACGATGGAAAACATTGAAGGGGGTTTCCATCCTGCTACACCCTGGCAGCCAGAGGCCACCCAGATGCAGCAAGAGATCCCAGGGGCCGAGCCAGGTTGGAGAAGGCTTCTTCAGCACTGACGAAGAGGGGGCAGAAGGACCGGATGAAAGCCTGGACAGGCAAGTGGCTGAGATGTCAGAAGAGGAGTGCCGAGCAGCGCTGGCCTCCCTCCTGAAGACAAGGGCAGCAGCCAGAAAGAGGCCTGAGGAGGCAGCACCAGAGATGCCTGCCATCCCGGTAAGGACTCCCCTGCCTGATCTCTCCAAGATGGCGCCTGCTGCCAGAGAGACTGCCCCCCCACCCAGTTTCCCGCCAAACAAAATGGCTGCCAGGCCACTTCCGGAGGCAACTTCCTCCAAGATGGCTGCTCCCCTGGGCACTTTGCCAGCACCACAGCCCAGGCCTACAACGCCAGCCAGTCAGTTCAGCCTTCCAGCGGCCCAGAGGACCACTCCGAACCCACAAGCCCCTTGCCAGGCCCCGCCTGCCACGGCAAACATCAAAGAGGCCATAGAGGCCCTGGTCGCTGCCCTGGAACTTATGGAGCAACCACCCACCGGCCACCACGAGGCCCCAGACCCAGCTGCCCACTCAAGGAGGGCCCCAAATCCAACCTCCCATCCCCGGAGGAACCCAGATGGACCTGCAGCCTCCCACCCCCCACTGCAGAGGCGCTCACCACTCACTGAATGCTCCACGGAGGCCCAGGCTGAGGCCTCCGCACCTTTCCGGCCCTGCTGGAATGATCCGGAGCTGCAATCCTGCTCCTCTGATGGAGAAGAGGAGATCCAGAGACATTTCCAGGCCTACCCAGCCCATGGACCTCATCTGATGGGCCTCCAGTCTCCAGAAAGATCTCCAGGCCTTCTTCCCACTCCTCCAAGGCTTCCCCGCCACATCGCTGATGTCCGGGCCTACACTGAAGCTCCAGCCAGACCTGACTTCAGAGCTCAGAGAGGGAGATCGGAGCTCCAACAAGAAAAGGCTTTGGAGCATGCTCCATTTCCTGCACGTGCCCAGTTGCTTCAAACTACAGAAGGACTACAAAAAGGAGCCAGACCTAAGCAATCGATCCCAGGCTTAGGGATCCCAATGCCATTCACAACAGGCTTTTTTCAACCATTTGAACAACTCCCCATGCAGTTTAATGGCAATAATTTTGTAACTTTGCCAAATAATTTTGAAAAATTACATTTAAGTGGTCAGAATTTTAAAAAATGGTGTAAAGAGATTCAGATAATTCTCTTAAGAGAAAATACTCTGGACATGATCAAAAGACCACCCCCTTTACCTTGGAGCCCTGAAATTGAGTTCCTGCATAAAAGAGCTTACACAACCCTGTTAAGTTCTATAGACACAGCTCTGTATGCCAGTCTTTCAGATGGCCTCACAGCTCAGGAAGTTTGGACTGCCCTATATAATTTGTTCCATAGTGACAATATGGCTGCAACCAGCAGATTGTCAAGAATTTTCCACAACTATAAACTCAGACCTGGTGTCAAAATGGGGGAACATTTGGCAACGCTTAAAGCCATGAGGGATGAGCTTATACAGAGGGGGGAGCCTGTTTCTGAATCCACTTTAATTAGTGTGATGTTGAACTCCCTAGACAAATCCTGGAGTCCCTTTATTATTTCTCTAGAAGGGGTTTCTAGGGAACAAAGAAATATAGAATACTTTTCTGGCCGCTTTATTGAGGAAGATTTAAGGCGCAGAGATGAGGAACAACAAGAAATGAAGGAGGCATATCACAGGCCTAGGCCTCAGAGGAGGCACCAGGACACAAATGAACGGATTAATACCCTTCCCACCTGCTTTGACTGTGGCATACAAGATCACTTTAAAAGGGAGTGCCCTCGCTCTAGGGCCAACACGGCTGGACTTAAGCACAATAAAAATAAAAGAGGCCGTGGAAGAGGGGGAGGTGGTCATAAAGGATACCAATTCTGTAGTGTCACTAGTGACAATCACACCTCCCAGGTAAAGGATGCTGAGGGGCTGTGGCTTCTTGATTCAGGTGCATCAACGCATATAGCCAACACGAAGCCACGATTTAAGGTTTTACACCCACTCAAGTCCTCAGTAAAAGTTGCCACTGGGGACAAGGCAGAAGTAACTGGGGAAGGCGTGATCAATGTGCCTGGTATAGGAGATGTCACAGGGGCACTGTATGTTCCCTCAATCAAGAACAACCTTTTAAGCATCTTAAAATTGACTGAGGATAAAAATGTAAAACTGGTTTTTGAGAAGGGTGGAAGTTATGTTTTCGAAAATGGGGGTGTTGTTGGCGATATTGTAAAAATCAACAATTTGCCTTATTTTTCCCCAAAAGCAAAGGTCAAAAGGCACAAGAAACCTAACAAGAGGGCTCAGGGAGCTAACACCCAGATAGATCAGAAAGCTTCTATGCCAGCCCCCAGGTTGTCCAAACTCAAGGACCCTGGACCTAAAACCAATGAAGCTTTTAAACCAGCTCCTAGGACATCCAAAGCCATTAAGGCTGAGCCCATTAAGGTCACAACTCCTCAGCCAACCCTGAGGAACTCTAAGGTGACCATTAATCCAGTGCCTACTCTCATTACTGAACAGACCAAGGCTTGTAATGGTAAGATACATAAGGTTGACAAAGTATGCATGGGTAAACCTTTACATTTGGATTGTGCTCATATATTACACTGCAGGCTCGGCCATGCCAGCTTCCCGGTTATTAAGAAAATGCAAGATTTTTCTGATGGGCTTAAGATAAAGAATTGTAATACCTATTTGGAATGTGCCATCTGTAAGGCAGCAAAATCTAAAACTGCTGCTATACCTAAGGTCTCTTCCCGTCGTGCAAGGTACCCTTATCAGCTGGTACACATGGATTTGGTTGGTCCTTTTAGACCCTCCCTTGGTAGGGGGCGTTATTTTTTAACGGTAGTAGATGATTACTCTCGTTATGGCCATGTATTTATTTTAAAGGACAAAACTGAAGTCAACACCTACCTGCCCCATCCTGATCTAAGAGAGAAGACCATCGGGAAGGTTTTCTTCTCAGAGGTGAGGAGACCTTGGGATGCACCCCAATATTCTGGACAGCCATTTGTCTGACGTTGTAGAGCAGGGGTCCTCCAACGTTTTAAACAGGGGGCCGATTCATTTTTTTTTGCCTTTCTCCTTCCTAAGCCCCCGTTTAAATTGTTTTTAAAGACTTTTAATTTAAAGGAGTACTTTACAAGCCCAGAGCTGCTTTTCCAGGCTGCACCGGCGAGATCACCCCTCAGCTGGCCCTCAGCTGGCCTTGCAGCTGGCTCGCTGGGAGATAAGGCAGTTAGGGGCGGGGCAAGGGGCGGGGCTTAATCACACCACCCCGCGGGCCGTATTCTTTGCCCGTGGGCCGTAGTTTGAGGGTGCCTGTTGTAGAGGGTCTGCTGCTTGAGCAGGGGGTCTCCAAGGTCTTCTGCTAGTCTGTTAATCGGTGGAAGGGCTTCCCTCCAGAAGTTGTTGATGGGGAAGGTGGGAGGGAGGGAAAAGAAGGGAGGGAGGGAGGGAGGGAGGAAGGAAGGAAGACTCAATGACCACAATTTCCTTTTACTTTTTGCATTATAGGCAGTTTTGTATTCTTACAACTATCATTTACATTATCTTTTGCCATACTGTAGTCCTCGACATATGACTGTCATAGAACCTCCAGTGGTCACTAAGTGATTTCAGCAGTCCTTAAGCCAATGCCGTGGTCGAATACTTAGGATAAACCAGATCTTTCAGTGATTTCAGCCTAAAAGTTGTCCTCGATATACGACCACAACTGAGCCCCAAATTTCTGTTGCTAAGCGAAAGTTCTTAAGCAAGTTTTGCCTCATTGTTTGACCTTCCTTGCCACAGTTGTTAAGTGAATCACTGCAGTGCAGTTCTTACGGTGGTCAATCTGATGAATTAGTGAATCTGGTTTCCCCATTGACTTGGCCTATCAGACGGTCACAAAAGGGATCACGTAACCTCGAAACACTGCGACCGTCATAAATATGGACCGGCAAGTACCCAAATTTTGATCACATGACCATGAGGATGCTACAATGGTCTGAAAGTCTGAAAAATGGGCATGTCCCTTTTGTCAGTGCCGTTGTGACTTTCAGTGGTCACTAACCGAGGACTGTATTTTCTTTTTCTCTCCCCGTAATGGCTGAAAGTGGCATCTTTAGTCGAGGCTCTCGGGGCAGTTCCCTTCCTTGGCTTGGCTAATGCTCCGTATCTCCACTCTTCTTCCTCAGCTGCTGTATCACCCGGAGGTTGGAGACTTCTTTATGACGCCAGACATTCTCGAGGTTCTCCTGGAATGGATGATTCAGCCGTATCCTCTTATCCAGATCTTTAGCGTGAGAGGACTGGGATATGTTCTTCAGCACCCCCTTCGAGGTAAGAGATGGGGGGCAGGAAGGGAGTGGCTTCCAAGGTAGTAGCAGGTGTGGCCTCACTCTCTGGGAAGTCTTCAAGGCTGGGGAGGACAGAAGAAGGAGAAGAAGACAATCATCAGGAACAGGATGGACTCAGCTAGAGTGGTGTCTCTTCTACAAAGATGGGTGCACCCCTGGAAGATCTGAAGGATCAAGTAGATCCTCTTGGAGAAGATCTCAAAGCAGAACAAGAGGAAACAGATGGGAACTGATGAAGGAGAGAAACAACCTGGAACTAAGGAGAAATTTCCTGACTGTGAGAACAATTCATCCTTGGAACGACTTGCCTCCAGAAGTTGTGGCTGCTCCATCACTGGAGCTTTTCAAGAAGAGACCAGGCAGCCATTTGTCCAGCATAGTCTAGGGTCTTCTGCTTGAGCAGGGGGTTGGACTGGAAGACCTCCAAATTCCTTTTCAACCCTCTTCTTCTATGCTCTGTGGGCTTCTCTTGTGTTTGTCATGATCGCTGCGAGACTCAGAGAACTCCAGTGACCGTGTTTGATTGCTCGTTCCTTTCCCTGCTTCCTCCAGAAGAACATCTCAGGGCCAGTTTTCATGCCGGTCATCAACTGCGCTTGTCACCCAGAGAAGAGTGTAGCGAAGGAAACTCTCCGGACCCTTCATTTCCTCCTTAGGCACCTTGCTGCGGACATCCATGCATTGAGGCGGTCCATCTAATTCCTCTCCTGTTGAAATATTTTCCTGACGAAAGTCAACCAAATCACGACAAACTGGTTTCCCCTCCTCTTTTTTAATTATTTCTGTAAGAAATAAGAAATGAATGAAGGAATCAATAAATACATGAGTGAATGGATGAATAAAGGAACGAATAAACAAAGGAATAGATCGATAAATGAATAAATAAATGACTGGATTAATGAATAGATGAACCGATGGATGGATGAATGATTGGATGGATAGATGGAAGGATGGAAGGATGGATGGATGAATATCAAAGCTGTTCTGGCGAGGAAGCCCACAGATGCCTCTACTTTCAGTGGTGCATTTTGGGGGGTGGGGGCTTATGCCAAATTTTGCTCCAATTTTTTTTTTTTTTTAAATTTCTATACTGCCCTTCTCCCGAAGGACTCAGAGCGGTGAACAGCCACAAGATAAAACACATAAATACAAAAAATTTAAAATGAATTAAAAACGAATTAAATAATTTCAGCCCCCACCAGTTTGCCCACTGCCTCCCACCAACCAGGGCATGCCTGCTCTTGATGAGGAGACCCCCCGAGGCTGACTCTTCCGCTCAGCCCCTTCCCCATTCCCTCAGGCCTGGCCCACCTCTAGATTTAAGGAAAGCAGAGCCGCGGGCTGAGGGCTTACTGCAATGGGCATGGTAGACTTGCTGTTTCTTCTCCCAATGGCTTTGGTGCTGGGGTCTTGATCCTTGATCCCCCTTGAGGAGGGGCTTCATGATCTTCAGGTTAGCATAGGGGTCTGCGGCCAGCGCCTTCCATAACTCTCTGGTGCTTCTGTGCAGGTGGAAAAATGGATTGGGGGAAAAATCAGATTCTTTCCCCATTTTCGAAGAGACGGCCAATCCAGATAGATTAAATCCCCCCCACCAACAGAAGAAAGGATTAGAAAACAGATGGCCAAATGAACCATTTTAATACAAACAGGGTGTGTCTAACTGATGAGGACTTATAAGTCCAAAATAGATCTATCTTAGTCTCCTTAGTCTCCCAATGGGCAGCAGAGTGTTTGCTGGCTGCCAGAAAAAAAAAGCCCAGCATCAGACGCTTGGCCACTGCTTCAGATTTATGACCGTTGCTGTGTCCCAAAGTCAAGCGATCACAGTTTGCGACCTTCTGACAAGGAAAGTCAGTGGGGAAACCAGATTCACTTAACAACCATGTTTCTAACTTGAGAGCTGCAGTGATTCACTTAACAGATGTGACAAGAAAAGTCCTAAAATATCTTTAAAAGGTCATTCCAATATCCTCTTCCCCCTCCCTCTCCCCTCCTTCCCTTCTTCCCTCTTTCCCTCCTCCCTCCCTTAATTCCTTCCTTCCTTCCTTCCTTCCTTCCTTCCTTCCTTCCTTCCTTCCTTCCTTCCTTCCTTCTTTCCTCAACAACTGTTTCTAACTCAACAACTGCAGTGGTTCACTTAACAACCATGGCAAGAAAGTTCGTAAAATGGGGGGAAATCCACTTAACAACTGTCTTGCTTCAGAACAGCAATGTTGGGCTCACTTGTGTCGTAAGTCGAGGACCGCCCATATATTCCTCTGGGTTGGTATCTCCCTGTGAAGGAGCCAGGGTTGCCAACTGATCTGATGGCAGGAAGCTTACGTTGCTCCTGGGCCTTTGCTGCTTCTTCTCTGCAGCAATGAAAGCCTTCCGAAGCACGGAAACCCTGGTCCACTCCCGAAGTTTGCTTTCCAAGGAAGCCCAGGCAGGTAAAACGTTGGCCGTTCCCCTGCCACATCTGCTGAGGAGTTGGCAAGCCACACCGCACCCTCCGTGGCTGAGAGTTCAGTGGGCCGTCCCTCACGGAGGGCCTCTGCGCCACCGGAAGTGCCAGGGACCCCAAAACTGGTCAAGGGGGGGGAGGTTTCCAGGAGCAGCGTGTCTCCAAAATTAACCCAAAGGTGCTTTTCCCAGAATGACCCAGTTGGAAGTTGGAGCAGTGGTGAAATTCAAAAATTTTCCCTACCGGTTCTGTGGGCGTGGCTTGGTGGGCAGTTGACCGGGTGGGCGTGGCTTGGTGGTTATGTGACTGGGTGGGCGTGGCTGCACAACTGACTCACACACAATGCAAAAGCTGCTTGACTTCACACAAAATGGCCCCTGCAACAAACAGGAACCTCACAGAATCACAGAGCTCAAAAAGAAATTATTACACTTTGCACAAAAATAACACAAAAGCTGCACAACTGACTCACACGCAATGCAAAAGTGGCTGAACTTCACACAAAATGGCCCCTGCAACAAGCAGGAACCTCATAGACAATCAGGCACAGCTGATTTCTCACAGCTGATTGGTAGTAAAAAAATGCTAAAAAAAAGTTTTAAAAAAGCCTGGTTCAGCTGATTGTCGTACTTTTTAAAGCATTTTTAAACTATCGGTTTGGGCAAAAGGTAGCAATTATTACTATCGGTTCGGGCTCACCTGCCCAAACTGGTAGCATTTCACCCCTGCCTTGGAGGCCTTCTACTCCAAACCACTTCTTTTTTTTTATTAAAAAGTTTTTTTTAATTTTACACATATTTTCCCTTCCCTCCTCCCCCCTCCTGCCCAACCCTCCCACCCCACCCCCCGACTTCCCAGAGCAAATACAGGCTATAGCATTTAACAAACATATAAAAAAAACATAAGCTAACTATCTATAGATTTATCTCCCTTTTACACTTTAACTCCCCTTGTTCGTATCTGAATATAACTATTTAAACCGATTATTGTTTGAAAATAATGAATCCAACTTCATTCTTGTCCGTTCTTCAATAATACGCAAGTCTTCTTTCTTCCAGCATTGCACAATCAGCACCCAATTACAATTAACCATCACATCTCCAACCCTTACATATATTAACCATTGACAAAATATTTTAACCAATCTTAAATAAACTATATTGTAAAAACCTTATTTCTACTTTTTACCCCATAAACTCATATTAATTCTTCCTGGGAACATGCCTTACTTAATAACTTTGCATAAACTTATTCATCTTATTCTCTACAAATACACTGCTTATAATCAAATAACATCTTCACTATTTGATATCTATAAAAAATATTGTAAAAGACCTTCCCTCAACCCTTGCACCACTTATATTTTCCTTATACCCCACAAGTTTATATTTATTCTTCAACAAAACATTCTTTATAAGCTTATATAAATTTTCAGCAAAGCATTCGGTAAAATTAACTTTAGTGTTAATATACTTCAGGACAAAAGTGACAGTTTGGTCAGTAGCCCATAACAATTCAAACGTAAGATTACTTAATATAACTTTTCAAAACAAATCATGTCCCTAAATAAAAGTCTAGTCATTCATTTTCACTACTACTATCCTCCCCAGGCAAAAAGATTGTAATTTTTCCATCTCGATTTTTTCCTGACTTTTTTGCGAACCTTCTTCTTCAGTCTTATTCCGCCATCTCATCATGTTGAGAAACTGACCGGGACATGTTCAGAAAGTTCAAACAAGGTATGCCGTATATATCGGGAAATTCCAACATTCCAAAATCAAATTCTGATTATTATTTTTTTACAGAACTTGGCTGAGGAAAGACTCGTAAGATTATGCCACCATCTGCTGGAAGAATTTGGAAAGACTTGGCAGAAAATGGAGAACGATAAGAAAGGAAACGGAAAGTGGAGAACGAAAAGAAAGGAAACAGAAAGTGGAGAACGAAAAGAAAGGAAAGCCTTGGGGTAAGGTAGTCCTTGACTTACAACAGTTCATTTAGTGACCATTCAAAGTTACAACGGCACGGAAAAAGTGACTTAGGGCTGTTTTCCACAGCATTTCCCAGGGTCACACAATCCAGATCCAGACACTAGGCCACTGATTCACATTTACGACGGTTGCAGTGTCCCAGGGTGACGTGATCCCCTTTTGCAACCATCTGACCAGCAAAGCCAATTCACTTAACAACCTTGTTGCTGATTTAACAACTGCAGAGATTCACCTAACAATGGTGGCAAGAATGGTTCGTAAAATGGGACAAAACTCACTTAAAAATGTCTCACTTAGCAACAGAAACGCTGGGCTCAATTGTGGTCGTAAGTTGAGGACCAACCATGTTTCAACGGTCATCAGTGTGAAAAAGGGACGTGAAACACTTTATTCAGTGCTATTGTAGCTTTGAACGGACACTAAATGACCGGTTATAAGTTGAGAACTACCTGTCCTGATATTTCTATGCCTTTTTGGTCTGCCTTTCTCCACTTTGGGGCATCTACCATAATTAGACGCTATTCTTTTCTAAAGAAAAGAAGAATTAGGGGCGACATGATAGCAGTTTCCCAGTATTTGAGGGGCTACCCCAAAGAAGACGGGGTCCAATTATTCTCCAAAGCACCAGAAGGCAGGAGAAGAAACCACGGAAACTCATCAAGGAGAGAAGCAACCTGGAATTAAGGAGAAACTTCTTAACAAAGAAGACAATTAACCAGTGGAACAGCCTGCCACCAGAAGTTGTGGGTGCTTTATCAGTGGAGGCTTTTAAGAAGACAAAGTTATCTTAGATTGTGTAAATTCTCCTGCTTGAGCAGGGGTTCGGTTAGAAGACCTCCAAGGTCAGGGGTGAATCTCCTGGTTCGGACCAGATTGCCCGATCCGGTAGCGATGGCGGCGGGTGGTTCGGAGAACCGGTAGCAAAAATCCCTGCATTCCCCCCCCCCACACACCATGCCCAGCTGACCCGCACCATCATCAGAGGCTTTTTTTTTACTTTTAAAAGCATTTTTTCTACAAACTCTTCCGCCGAAAAAATGCTTCCGCCGATCCCAGCTGAGTTGCCCAATTGGCAGAGAGGCTTTTTTTAAAAAAATGCTTTAAAAGCCTCTGACAATCCCAGCTGTGTTGCCTGATCGGCAGAGGCTTTTCAAAGCATTTTTTTGCATTTGCAGAAAAAATGCTTTGAAAAGTTAAAAAAACAAAGTTGGCCATGCCCACCCAGTCACATTACCCCCCCCAAGCCACGCCCAAAGAACCGGTAGTAACAAATTTTACATTTCACCCCTGTCCAAGGTCCCTTCCAGCTCTATTCTATTCTTCTTCTTCTATTTTCAAAACAATTTCCCCTAGGAGACGCACATGAATATATGATTATTGACAATGTCTGTACTGAACAACTCCCTTAATCCATTTAAAAGTCATTAAATCGATCACGGATGCAGGATGACCTGGTTTATGACCGGTCCAACTTACAACCTATGAGGCTGGGCTCATTCAGGGCTGAAAGTTGAAAGGACTGCCAGGAACAGATATGAGGAGGGGACCAGTGCTTGGCCATCTTCTGGCTTAACAAACTAAGTTGAGAAACGTCGCATGCTTTCCAAAGGAGATCAGGGCCCATGGGAAGACGCCTTTGGGATCCAGAGGTTTTCCTGAAGGCTTTTATTCAATGCTCCATCTATGTGGATAATAATGAGCATCTTTTTGGAGGACATTAGATCTCCCCCCACGGAGTGTTCAGCTCTCTGCATCTGCCCTACTCTAGGCGTTCCTATTTCTGTTGGAAGATGACCAAGAGGGAGATGTTCCAGATATCATCGATGGTTGATGGTTGCTACCACCCTTCTCCAATAGCACCTGTGGCTCTGTGACCTTCTCGTGGAACCTTCTCCTCTCTCTGACATTAAATTGTTCTGTCTATCTCCAGGGCCTGTTTCTACAATCTCCCTGCCAGGTCTTCTTTCTGCGACGTTCCTTCGTGGTCCTTCGCGATGTAAGAATTATCTTCACGCTTCCTCGCTTTCCCCAAAGACCAGCTGGAAGGCAGGTGCCCAGAGGGTCATGGGTTGCCCCTTCCCCACTTTGGAAGAGCTTTATAGCTCCCGCTGGCTTTAGAAAGTTCAAAGCATCCTTAAGGATCCATTTCACCCTGGGGCCCCCTCTTTTTGAACTATTACCATCTGGCAGACGGTACAGGACAATAAAAACAAGGACAAATAGGCTGAAAAACAGCTTCTATCCCAGAGCAGTAACTATACAATTCTACGTACAGTGCAATATGAATACAATACGAGGGTTTTTTAATTCAATTGCATACAATGTGAAGGAAGTGTGTTTTTGTTTTATTTTTATAGGGTTTTTAAAAAGTATAATATACAGTGAGGATGGCACTTAATTTCATTCTATGAGGTGCCATGACAATAATGAAAACTATGAAACTGTGAAACTATTATTGCTTGGTCTCGGAGATCCTCCTGATGCCTTTGGAGGGGAGTTGACTACTAACAAGACCCGGCTTGATCAGATGGCCACACTGCCGAAAGATTTCTTGCATTGAGTCAGCTGCAGCCTGAGCCACTGAGGCTTCGGAATCGCCTTGCAGATCCTGGAGACCTGAAACGAATCCAGAAAACAAAGGATTTCCGGGATCAACCGTGAGAACCAGCCCTGATCAGCGACAGAGCTTCTGGAGAAAAACTCCTTGTTTCAAGCGAGGGAACTTTGAAACTCACCCAGGAAAACTTCTTTCATTTGTTTTGAAGTCATCACTTCCCGTTGCATGTATTGCGCGCAGCAGCCTGGGCACGTAAAAAGAAAACGTTGGTGGGGTTAACAGAGACGGCTAAATCGACTGATTCAGGAAAAAAATGCGCAATTCATTGGTTTCCACTTGGAAGAGTCGCTTTGGGACTTTACGGGATGGTTCCAGGGATTGGGTCTGTCTAATAATAAGAAGGACGAGGGGTAGCCGTTCTTCCTCTGTTTTTGTCTCCAGGCCTCACTGGAGGCTTTCAAGAAGAGATTAACGAAGAGATTGGACAGCCACTGGTCTGAAATGGAATCGGGTCTCCTGCTTTAGCAGGGGGTTGGACTAGAAGACCTCTAAGGTCCCTTCCAACTCTATTACTTTATGTTCTAGGACTGTGCAAACAACCATCATCTTGGAAAAAAATCTAAGCAGCCTTGAATCCAGTTAATACTAGAATGGGAGGCCAGCTGGAAATATTTCCAGAGAAAAAGCCACGGCTGTGGGTTTGCCTATACAAGAGAGAGGGATACAGGCCAGGTAGTCCTCGACTTCTAACAGTTCATTTAGTGACCATTCAAAGTTACAATGGCACTGAAAAAAGGAACTTATGACTGCTTTTCACACTTAGAAGCGTTGCCACATCAAGATCAAAATCCGGATGCTTGGCAAACCGACTCGTATTTATGACGCTTACAGTGTTTTGGGGGTCAAAGATCACTTTTTGCGATCTTCGGATGAGCCAAATCCGGGAGGAAGCCAGATTCACTTAACAACCATGTGACTAACTTAACAACGGCAGCGATACCCTTAAGAAAGAGGGCAGGAACTGCCTGAGAAACTGTTGCGCGATCGTAGCCGTTCCGGAGAAGCCACACGGTATAAGAGCAGCTTCCAGTCTGATTAAGCGACATGGCTTAATTCTGCATAGATTCTTTTGGTGACAAGGCCGCCCGCCTGTCTTGGGTTTTCCTGCCCTCCTTCCAGAGTTGGCATTGGTGATTACCAATTAAGAGGGCAGCTGCCTCGCGATGGGAAGAGTTCCGGCTCCTCAGGAATCCCAGCATCTGATCCAACATCGCAGGAAGGTTTTGCTTGCATTTATTCATCTGGGGAAAACAAGGCAACAAAGAAGCCAATGAACTATAGAGCTTTTTTTTTTTTTTAACCAAGGGGCTGCTTTCTTGGTCAAAGCCAGCTGGGTGACTTTGGGAGTTCTAGTCCCTCCTTAGTCACGATGGCCAGCTGGGTGACTTTGGTGCAGTCCCTCTCGCTCAGGGCAACCCACCTCACAGGGTTGTTGTGAAGAAAAGAAGAAGTATTAGGGATGCCCACCGTCTTGAACTGTTTATCAAAATAAGAAAGGCAGGACAAAATAAAGAAATAAATGGTTAGTTTACTCTAATCTGGAAGAAAACAGGCCAGCTTGGCTCCTACTTACAACCACGTAGCAGATGTTGGAGTACATGCTATGAAGACTGGTGTACATTTCATAGTCAAACAAGTTGCTGGGAAAGCCCCCCCAGTTCATAAAGGACACGCAGGAGTCGAGGGTCTTCCTGGAGACCTGGCCGAGGGAGGAAAGAGGGAGATCCTGTCACCTAGTTGGGTCATGAAAGGTCTTCAAGGAAACAACCAAGTTCAGGGAGCACCAAGGACCCCACAACTTCAGGATTGTCTACAATGTCTTTGCATTCTCCAGAGTGTCCACGTGGTACAACCACGTTGCTCTGAGTGAAGATGGGGGTACAGAGTGGTCTCTGTGAAGGTAGCATGATCAGAGCAGGAGCTCAGCTTAGCCAGCCCTTCAACTCACCTCTTTTGTCCGATCATTTGACAGTTGTATGAGGAGGGGAATAAGGCTGTTCAGGATGTTTTCGGCCATATTACTGTTCCGTAACTCCTTCAGTCCTTTCAGGAGCATGCCAAAAATGGTGATGGAGGTATTCCTCAGTTCGATGTCGTCCTACGAAGGAAGAGAGACAGGTTAGTCCCTCCAATAGCAGAATAGCCATGCAGAAGTTTCTTGAAGTTTGCAGGAGAACACACAAGTTCAGAGCACACCTATTCCCAGTTCAATGTCCATGGAGATGGTCAATCATCCAGGTCATGGTTGCCCCAAAGATGGGGACCCCAACTCCAGTATGCTGCCTGGAGAGTTCTGGGAGTTGAAGTCCTCACCTCTTAAAGTTGCCAAGGTTGAGAAATCCTGATCTAGACCACAGTTGTTCAACCTTAGCAGCTCCTTCTGGACTTTCTCCCATCTTTATGGGAGAAAGAGAGAGATAGAGGGAGAGGAAGAATGAAAGGGAGTGCAGGAGGGAGGGAGGGAAGGAGGGAGGGAGGAGGGAGAGAGAGAGAGAGAAAGAGAGAGAGAGAGAGAGAGAGAGAGGGAGGAAGGGAGTGAGGAGGGGGAGAAAGAGAGGGAGAGGGGGGGAAGAGGGGGAGATGAGGGAGGGAGGGAGGGAGGGAGAGAGAGGTGGAAAACCAGTTTGTTATGATTTGGTTGACTTACATCATGAAAATGTTTCAGAAGGAGCGGAATGAGGTTGACTGCCTTCACCGCATGGGTTTTGATATCGAGGTTCCTGAGGAGGAAATGCAGGGTCCTTATAGCTTCTTTTGCCACGGTCTTCTCTTCGTGACAAGCGCAGTTTAGCACTGGCATCAAGAGGGGTTCCAAGATGTTCTTCTGGAGGAAGCAGGGAAAGAAACGAGCAATTAAACGGTCACTGGAGTTCTCTGAGTCTCACAGCGATCATGCCAAACGCAAGAGAAGGCCACAGAGCATAGAAGAAGAGGGTTGAAAAGGAACTTGGAGGTCTTCCAGTCCAACCCCCTGCTCAAGCAGGAGACCCTAGACTCTGCTGGACAAATGGTTATCTAAACTCTTCTTGAAAAGCTCCAGTGATGGAGCACCCATAACTTCTGGAGGGAAGTCGTTCCAAGGATGAATTGTTCTCAGGGTCAGGAAATTTCTCCTTAGTTCCAGGTTGTTTCTCTCCTTCATTAGTTCCCGTCCGCTGCTTCTCGTTCTGCTTTCAGGGGCTTTGGAGAATGGGTTGACCCCCTCTTCTTTGGGGCAGCCCTTCAAATACTGGAAGACTGCTCTCAGGTCTCCCCTGGTCCTTAACAGGATACCAGAGATGGAAGGGACCTTGGAGGTCTTCTAGTCCAACCCCTGCTCAAGCCAGAACCCCTATACCATTTCAGACAAATGTCCTCCAAGAGGATCTGGCCTCTACTTGCACCTTCAGATCTTCCAGGGTTGCAGCCATCTTTGTAGAAGAGACACCACTCTAGCTGTCCTCTTTCTGCTGGTTGCCTTCTTCTTCTCCTTCTTCTCTCCTTCCCAGCCTTGTAGACTTCCCAGAGAGCGAGGTCACACCTGCTACTACCTTGGAAGCCACTCCCTTCCTGCCCCCCATCTCTTACCTCAAACGGGTGTTGGATGAGGTTCCCCAGTCCTCTAACGCTGAAAGTCTGTATCAGCGGATATGGCTGGGTCATCCATTCCTTCAGCACCTGGAGGATGTCTTGGATGACAAAGAATTGGCAAATTTCCGGGTGAAACAGCAGCTGAAGAAGAAGAGTGGAGATATGGAGCGTTAGCCAAGCCAAGGAAGAGAACTTCCCTGAGAGCCTCGACTAAAGATGCCACTTTCAGCCATTACGGGGAGAGAAAAAGAAAATAAACACAGTCCTCGGTTAGTGACCGCTGAAAGTCACAACGGCATTGACAAAAGAGATACGTCCATTTTTCAGAATTATGACCATGGTAGCATCCTCATGGTCATGTGATCAAAATTTGGGTACTTGCCGGTCCATATTTGAGTTGAAGATGTGGCTCTTTCGTCAACTTAACTGATCCGTTATGGGTGTACATTGTTATAATTTTAAATTGTTTTAATTGGGTTGTTGATTTTAATTTATTGTGATTTGTATTGGATATTGTTTTTGTAAGCCGCCCTGAGTCCCTCGGGAGAATGGCGGCATATAAATATATATATATATATGACGGTCGCAGTGTTTCGAGCTTACGTCATCCCTTTTGTGACTGTCTGATAGGTAGTATAAATGATAGTTGCAAGAATACAAAAAATAATGCAAAAAGTAAAAGGAATTTGGGGTCATTGAGTCTTCCTTCCTCCCTTCCTCCCATCCTCCCTCCCTCAATCTCCTTCCTTCCTTCCTTCCTTCCTCCCTCCCTCCCTCCCTCCCTCCCACAACTTCTGGAGGCAAGCCATTCCACTGATTAACAGAATACCAGGAGACCTTGGAGGTCTTCTAGCCCAACCACCTGGTGAAGCAGGAGACCCTCTACCATGTCAGACAAATGGCTGTCTAGTTTCTTCTTCAAGACCTCCAGTGATGGAGAACCCACAACTTCTAGTTTCTAACCATAAAGTTCTGTTGAACCCTGGGCAACTTTCCTTGAGCTCCAGAAGGTTGGGGTGCATCTCAAGGTCTCCTCACCTCCGAAAAGAAAACCATCCCAATGGTTTTGTGTCTTAAATCGGGGTGGCGCACGTAGGTCTCAGCCTGTCGGAGCATGACCTTCAGCTCATGTTTCGAATAGTTGAACAAGATCCTAAGAGAATAAATAAAGAGAGATCAGACAAGATCTGCTGGTTAGGGAGAAGAAAATCACCAAGCTAGAGAAATCATGAGCTGAATGATCGATAAATGAATTACTCAATGAATTACTCCATTTAGAGAATTTCTCACCCTCCCTCTCTCCCTCTCCCCTTCCTCTCTCTCTCTCACCCTCCCTCTCTCTTTCACCCTCCCTCTCTCTTTCTCCCTCTCCCCTCCCTCTCCTCCCCTCTAATCTTTCCTCTCTCTCACTTTTGCCTTCTGTGTGTCTCTCTCCCTCTTTCTCTCCCTCTTTCTCTCCCTCTCCCCTCTCCGTCTCCCCTTCCCTCTCTCTCCCCTTCCCCCTATCTCTCTGCCTCCTCTTCTTCCTCCTCTCCCTCTGCCTCCCCTCCCTCTCTCACCCACTGCCCCTCGTAGCCAAGCTCTTTTGACTTTTAATTTCTTACCGGACCAGGTGGAAAATGCCTTCAAACACACTTTCAGGACTCATCAGCATCGCCCAACATTGAACCATATCTAAGTCCTTGAACTCCTCCTGATAGCCGGTGCGCAAGATGAGGTGTTTGACGGCTTTGACTGTGTTGCTAAATGAAACAAAGGCAGAAGAGTTGGTGCCAATCATTCAGCTGATCCCCCTGCACTTCCGACCGTTACAGTATCCCTATGGTCATGTGGTCAGAATTCAGACTCTCGGCAACTGACCCATATTTATGACGGTCAATGTGTCTCAGAGTCACGCGATCCCCTTTTGGGACCTTCTGACAAGCAAAGTCAACGGGGAAGCCAGATTCACTTAACGACCATGGGACTTAACCAGTGCAATGATTCACTTAACCACTCTGGCAAGAAAGGTTGCAAAATGGGACAAAGTTCACTTAACGACTGTTTCCTGAGCTTTGCAGAAATGGAGAAAGGATCCAGATTGGGCCCAGGAGATTCCTTACCCCAGATGGTAGGTCTGTTCTGACCCGCTCTTGCCTGCTCCCAGCAGAAAATAGATGTGCGTCACGAGCGCCAGGAGCAGGCTGGAGAACTTATGCTGGACAATGGTTGCTGCCTCAGGAAGCGAGAGGAGGAAGGAGAGCGCATTGGTGGCCTAGAAACAGGAGGAGAGGAGAGTCAGCTCGGGCTCATCAGGTTACTTAGATTCCTCATCATCATCTATTTCTTCTTTTAACGACCCCCTAATCCCTTGCGGGGTGGAGTCTGGGCAACTGAATGGAGCTGAGGCTTTACTGGCTGGATGCCCTTCTTGTCGCCAATGCAGAGTTTTGTTCGGCAGATACATTCTCATTGTGCCCAGAGAAAGAAAAAAATCCTCATGTCCATGAAAGCTGAGCCAGGAATGTCCATGTCTGAGACACGGAGCAAAAGGTTGCTAGAAGTGGGACTTCTGAAACTCCCATTCTACACCCCCTCCAGACTTTGAGAGGCCAGTGGGGTGTAGATACAGGACAAAAGGGAGACAACGAGTAGCACAAGTGAGACAGAACTGGGGACAAAGAGATCGGTAACCTCACGTTTCTCTGTTTGTCTTCATTCCTAAGTGGGCTCTTGACTCTCCACCTCTTAGGGGTCCTTGGAGGGGCCCTGGGTGCTGTCTGAGCGTGTGTTTTTTTGTGGCAGATGTTTCATGACCCAGCTAGGTAACATCATCAGTGCTGGAAGAGTTAGGCTTAGAGGTAGGGTTAGACTGGTTGGGTCGGGAAACATCTGCAAGAAAACCACCAAGCTCAGTAAGCACCAAGGACCCCACAGTTCAAACCTGGACTACAAATCTATTGGTCTTAATTAATTAAATTTCTCCACCGGCCATCTGAGCAATCTGACACTGGGAAGTTTACAACAATGTAATAAAACAATATAACACATAATAAAAATACAGATTAAGAATATTTAAAATAAGATATGACACAAAGTACTCCGTTGGGTGTTTGCCTTTGTTGGTTCCTATCATGTATTTTCTTAAATCAAACTCTTTTTTAGTTATTTCTGTAAGAAATAACGTAAGAAATGAATAAAGGAATCAATTGAATTATGAATGATTGGATGAGTAAAGGAATGAATAAATGAAGGAATGTATGAATAAACGAATAAATCAATGAACGGATACATGAATGAATGGATTAATGAATAGATGAACCGATGGATGGATGGGTGGATAGATGATAGAGCTGGCTGGCTGGCTGGCTGGATGAATGGGTGGATGAATGGATGGATGGATGAATATCAAAGCTGTTCTGGTGAGGAAGCCCACAGATGCCTCTACTTTCAATGGGGCACTTTGGGGGGAAGGGGGGCTTACGTCAAATTTTGCTCCGATTTCAGCCCCCACCAGTTTGCCCTCTGCCTCCCTCCAGCCAGGGCGTGCCTGCTCCTGATGAGGAGACCCCCGAGGGTGACTCTTCTGCTCAGCCCCTTCCCCCTTTCCTCAGGCCTGGCCCACCTGCAGATCTCAGGAAAGGAGAGCCACCGGTTGAGGGCTTACCGCAATGGGCATGATGGATTTGCTTGTTCCCCTCCCAATAGCTTCGGTGCTGGGATCGTGGTCATCAAGCCTTTTGAGGAGGGGCTTCATGATCTTCAGGTTAGCATAGGGGTCTGCAGCCAGCGCCCTCCACAGTTCCCTGGCACTTCTGTGCAGGTGGAAAAATGGATTGGGGAAAAAAATCAGATTCTTTCCCCATTTTCAAAGAGACGGCCATTCCAGATAGATTAACCCCCCCAACGGAAGAAAGGGTTAGAGAACCGATGGCCAAATGAACTGCTTTAAGGCATAGAAAAAAATATAGCTACAGGTAGTTCTCGACTTGCAACCGTTTGTCTGTTAGCCATTCAAAGGAGGGCCTCTGCGCCACCGGAAGTGCCAGAGAACCCAGAACTGGTCAAGGGGGGGGAGGTTTCTAGGAGCAGTGTGTCTACAGAATTAACCCAAAGGTGCTTTTCACAGAAGGACCGAGTTGGAAGGGACCTTGGAGCAGTGGTGAAATTCAAAAATGTTCCCAACCGGTTCTGTGGGCGTTGGTTGGTGGGCATGTGACCGGGTGGCCGTTTCTTGGTGGTCATATGACCAGGCGGCCGTGGCTTGGTGGTTATGTGTCCGGGTGGGCGTGGCTGCACAACTGATTCACACACAATGCAGAACCTCACTGAATCACAGAGAGCTCAAAAGCAAACGATCACACTTTACACAAAAGTAACCCAAAAGCTACACAACTGACTCACATACAATGCAGAAGCAGCTGGACTTTACACAAAATGGCCCCTGCAACAAACAGGAACCTCACAGACAATCAGGCACAGCTGATTTTCTCACAGCTGACTGGTAGTAAAAAAATGCTGAAATTAGAAATTACAAAAAGGTTCCGACATTGCCCGGCACAGCTGATTGTCGTACGTTTTAAAGCGTTTTTTCTTACTACCGGTTCGGGCAAACAGTAGCAATTATTACTATCGGTTCGGGCGAACCAGACCAAACCAGAGGATTTCACCCCTGCCTTGGAGGTCTTGTACTCCAAACCGCTTCTCAGGCAGGAAATCTTATCCCATTTCAGACAAATGGCTGTCCAATCTCTTCTTGAAAACCTCCAGTGATGGTGCACCCGCAACTTCTGGAGGCAAGTTGTTCCACTGGTTAATTGTTTGCACTGCTAGGAAAGTTCTGCACATTGTAGGTTGCTTCTCTCTTTGATTCGTCTCCACCCTTTGCTTCTTGTCCTGCCCTTAGGTGGTTTGGAAAATAGGTTGACCCCCTCCTCTTTGTGGCAGCCCCTCAGATATCAGAACACTGCTATCCTGTCCCCCCTCAATCCTTCCTTTCATCGAACTAGAGAGACCCAATTCCTGCAACTCTTCTTCATATGTTTTAGGCTCCGGTTCACTAATCATCTTCGTTGCTCTTCTCTGCACTCTTTCAGAGTCTCTGCATTGTTTCTACAGTGTGGCGACCAAGAAAGTTAAAAAACCAAGGAGGTCCAGCTGCCTTTTGGAAAAGCACCTTTGGGACAATCATGACCTGGATGGTGGAGACAACCAGCCTAGGAAGCTCTCAGAATTCAGATCGACTGCACAGCCAACCAGCGACTGCACTGGCCCTCAACCAACCCAATGCAACCTCCCCCCCAATCAGCACATGACCTGCCCACCCCAAGCTACAGATATTCACCCCTATCGCAAATGGTTGAGAATCTCTGTAGAGTACAAGAAAACAGGAGGCACATCTCCTTGAGGTTCTTCTTACCCATCGCACGCCACCGAGCACTCGAGGAGAATATCCACGACTTTGTTCACCCGTTTGGACGCCAGGTGACACACTGCCTTTAGCGTTTGTTGTTTGGTGGCAGGGTCCAAGATCTTCGGGAGACGTCGGTAGATCTCCTTGAGGATCATGGGCAGCTATGGCAAAAGAGAAATCCAAGGGATGACCAACTTTCTCAACAGCCCTAAGATTACCTGGTGGTCTCCATCCAACCCTAGCCTTCTTAAATCCAGCTGAAGTGTTGTCACCAAGTCAACAAGGTCTCACCCATTCTCATCTTTCTTTTCTACAAAATCTCCTCTATCCCTTTTGCTCCAAACCCTGCCATTTTCTTACCTCCTCCATGTCCATCCCACATTCTTCCAAGAACGAATTGAGCAGGAGTCCCGCAGTGTGTGAAATGTTTTTGTCCAGGTGTGTCAGAGCTGCCAGGGCTTTTAAGATCAGGTCGTTTATTTGTGACGGGCTCAGATGCTCGCCAAAGGCCTATCGGAAAGAAGAAAAGGAGACCATGAAGAGATGCATCAGGGTTTTGACAAGCCAGAGACTTTGACCCGTATCTGGGGACAGCACCCCATGTAGAGAGGCAGGCCGTATTCCATGACATCCACCACGTGATATTAGGATGTGGGTGAAAGAAGCCAACATAGCAGCCGAGATTGCCTGCTCCTAGACATTGTGGGGGATGGATATCCACCCTCCGGCCTTTGGAGCCTGCCGTCCCCACTGTGATATTGACTTTTTTGAGTATCTCCAGGTCAAGAGGAGGAGAAAAAGGAAGGTCAATAAGAAGCCAGGCAAAATGCTGAACGAAAACGTACCGTAGCCATTTTGGAGACGTTATTATAAAATATTGTTGGGCCCGAAAAGGAGAAGTCTTCCCTCAGCCAAGTGACGACCTTCCCCTTCTTGTTTCTAGGTTTGTCATCCATTTCTTTGGCTTTGGAGGGAGGAAAACAAGAGAAGGTCAGATTTTGGCATTCGGAACTTCTGAACATCCTTCGTCTGACGGCCGGTTTAGTCGTTCCAACAGAAGAGAAGATCTGTAGCTCAGGGCTGACCTGAGGGGTCCCTGGTGCTCTCTGGGCTCGGTGGTTTTCTCGTTACCTAGTTGGGTCATGAAACCTTCACAAGAAAACAACAAAGCTCAGAGACACCAGTCCTCCTCCTCCCCCCTCGCTCCCTCTTTCTCTGCCCCCCCCTTTCTCTTATCTCACTGATCAGGAACGAAACAGGTACAATGACCTCTTTAGTGGTCCAATTACAGGCAGTCCTCGACTTATTACGGCCACAATTGAGTCCTAAGCAAGACAGTTATGAAGCGAGTTTTGCCTCAGGTTGCGATTTTTTTTCTTGCCAACGTGGTTAAGTGAATTGCCGCAGCAGTTAAGTTAGCAACCCGGTTGTTAAGTGAATCCGTCTTCCCCATTGACTTTGTTTGGCAGAAGGTCACAAAAGGGATCACATGACCCTGGGACACTGCGACCGTCATAAATCGGAGTCAGTGGCCAAGTGTCCAGATTTTGATCCCGTGAGCATGGGGATGCGGCAACGGTCGTAAATGTGAAAGACAATCACAAGTCACTTTTTTTCAGTGCCGGTTAAACTTTGAATGGTCACTAAATGAATTGTTGTAAGTCAAGGACTACCTGTAACCCCTTTTCTAGGTTAACACAATAGATGGGACTGTAAATGGAGGGGAAATATAGGGCTACATAAGAGACAAATTACATAAATGAAGGAATGAAGGAATGAACCAACAAACGAATGAACAAACGAATGAATGAATCTAACCGGATTTAACCCAGACTACCTTGGTCTGATGTGCAAATGAAGCATTAGGTTGTGAATTGATTGTGTGCTGCCTGGGGAATTCTGGGCATTGAAATCCACATGGCTTAAAGTTGCCACTGGGTTAAGCTTTTAACTAGCCAAATTTAACCGATCCTTTTCTTTAGGTAAACCATTGATATAAGTGCCTGTCTTTCAACCGATTGTGGACGGCTCCCAATTAAAAATTAGAAGACACGTAAAATGGGGTTGAAACTATAAAATTAACAAATAATGTATTGCAATTATAAACCCTCTTTAGCTCTTTCCTTAACAATGCCCACTCAACCCGTAACTTGGTTAACCCGTTTTCTGGCTTCCTGCAATACATGCAGCCATCCAATGACTAAAAGGTGGCTTTGCAAAACACGCTAAGACCCAATCCATGTGCCAAGACTCACAAGCCCAGGCTGGCTGATGGCAGATGCCTAGCCTAACTCTGTGGTCGGCAAACTGCAGCTCGCGAGCCACATGCGGCTCTTTGGCCCCTTGAGTGTGGCTCTTCCACAAAATACCACCTGCGGGCGCGCACGCACAGTGCGATTGGAACTTCGTGGCCCATGCGCAGAAGTCGGTTTTCGGCCTGGGCGAGTCTATTCTGAAGAAGTGGCATTAGAAGAAGTGGGGGTGTCTTGCGGGCGAGAGACGGGAGACGGGAGACGCGGCGCAGGTGGGCCATGGGATACGCAGCGTGGGAGAGGCGCACGCGATTCATGCACGAGTTGAGTCAGCCAGTCAGTCAGCAATCTCCTTGTGCAGTGGTTAGTGCTAGTCGCATCCGCCAATCACGCGCGGGTGACAAAAGTAACTACTCGGAGCATAAAGTTACCTGTATTTTTCCAACCAGCTGCAAATCCTACAGGTATTTTTGTCATCAATTTAAGAATTGTAATTATTTTGTGTTGGTGGCTTTATTATTATAAAATGAAACATTTTTTTAGGTGCCCTGTTTGACATGGCTACAAAGAAGAAGCAAAGAAAAACGGAAGACGAAAACCATGAATTTAAAGTTGAATGGACCGAGACTTTCGCGTTTGTTCAAAACTTAAATGGCCTTCCGACCTGTCTCATTTGTCAGGAAAAATTGGTGCATAACAAGAAATCAAATTTGGAGAGACACTTTAAAACTAAACACGTGCCATTTAGTAGTAAATATCCTGTCGGTGATGCAAGGAAGAAAGCAGTTGAGGAACTTCAGAAGAGTCAAGAAAAATCAAGTTCTGTATTTGATTACTGGATTCAATCTTCCAACAATGTTAATATTGCAAGTTTTGTGGTTAGTCAAAAGATTGCTAAGAGAGGAAAACCATATACAGACGGCGAATACATAAAAAGTTGTTTTATAAATGCATCCGAAGAGCTATTTCGGGATTTTAAGAACAAAGCCGATATTCTAAAAAAAATTAAAGAGTTACCATTGTCTGCTAAAACAGTGAAAGACAGAACAGTCAAAATGTCTTCGAATATAACCAACCAGCAAGTCGAAGTTCTTAAATTGGTTTCAGCTTTATCAATAGCAGTTGACAAGTCTTGTGACATAAATGATACAGCTCAAGTTTCACTTTTTGTACGATTTATTTCATCTACAGGTCCTAAAGAAGAAATTTTAGGATTATTGCCACTCAAAGGTCAAACACGTGGAGAGGACATGGCAATGCTGTAATTGAGTACATTGAAAAACATCATATTCCACTCGATAAAATTGTCTCAATTTCAACAGACGGGGCGAAAAGTATGACCGGCGTAAGAAACGGGTTTGTTGCTATTTTGAAAGAAAAAATTAATCACGAGGTACTTACTTACCATTGCATCATTCATCAAGAAGCGCTTTGTGCTCAGACATTTCCAGAAGAAATTTGCAAAGTTATGGAATTGGTGATTAAGATTATCAACTCCATTATAACTAAACCTCTTAATCATCGCCAATTTAAAGGATTTTTAGTTGAAATGGAGAGCGAGTACGCCGATCTTCTGCTGCATAACAAGGTACGTTGGTTATCAAGAGGAAACGTTTTGAAACGTTTCGCTTCCTTATTAACAGAAATTAAAGCATTTCTCCATGAGAAGGGGATTCGCTATCCAGAACTAACGAACGATCAGTGGATCCAAAAATTTTATTTCATGGTAGACATTACGTCTCATCTAAATCAGCTTAATCATAAACTACAGGGGAAAGGAAACACCATTTTTTCGATGTTAGAAGAAGTTATTTCATTCGAAAACCAATGATCTCTTTTTGCTCAAGATTTTGAAAGAGAAACTTCGATTCACTTTCCAAGCCTGTTGAAACATCGCCAAGAAAATAATTCTGATATTGACATTTGCTATTTCAAAACAACACTTTTAAATATGAGGGAAGCTTTTCTCAACAGGTTTCAGGAATTCAGAAACAGCAAAGCGACGTTAGCCTTTGTTAAAAAGCCTCTTAATGCTACTGTAACAGAATTAAATGTTTCTCCCTTTAATATTGACATTGGCAACTTTGAAATGCAATTGCTGGATTTCAAAAACAAAGAATTGTGGAGCTCGAAATTTGAACGTCTTTGTGCTGATACAGAAATATTGGAGAAAAATAAATGTGAACTTAGTTCACAGCACAAGTGGTCTGCTTTGAAAGACCCGGAGAAGGAAGATATGATGATTTTTAACACCCGGAATAGTATTCCTGACTCATATCATCAACTGAAAAAAATAGCGTTTGCTGTTTTTTCCTTATTCGGGTCTACATAGTTATGCGAACAATCATTTTCAAGCATGAACCTTATCAAGAGTAAATTGAGAAGTTGTCTTATTGATGAGAACCTGGAATCGTGCCTAAAATTAAAAACAACATACAAACCTGACTTACTCAAACTTTCCAAGGAGATGCAAGGCCATTGTTCACATTAGTGTTTGTCAGTCATTGTCATGATTTAATTTTATGGATATTGTAAGGTCAATTGTAAGAAATTTAATTTTATCAATAAATAATATCATTATTAAGTATGAGATCAAGTTTTATTCAACGTACCTATAGTTTAACTAAGACTTAAAACTTTATGTAAAGTTTATTAAGTTAATTTTAGGGAACGTTGTGGAGTGAAAGAAGATGTAGTGTCGAGGAGATGGTTTGGACATATAAAGAGGATGAACGAAAGGAGATAGACGAAAGAAGTATACATGACGAGTGTGGATGGGAGAGATGGAAGGGGTCGACCTCAGCGAACGTACCTCCATCAGATTGAGGACGTTCTTAGCAAAGGCCAGTTTAGGAGTACCCTAATTAAGTTAATAACAATGTACCTACCTATCTAGTTTAAGTTTAACCGATTTGGCTCTCCAAAGAAATTTCAATCGTTGTACTGTTGATATTTGGCTCTGTTGACTAATGAGTTTGCCGACCACTGGCCTAACGGATCCACTTAACGTGAGAAACTCAGTCTTCAAATGACCCCTGGCCCTGAGAGGTGCCAATACCAACGGCCAATTCCAGGCATCTCTGCCCAGGCAAACGACCGGGGTCTTGGTCACGCCACAAGCTGTGCCACCCAGTGCTCTCCTGGGCAGTGCGCATCCCTGGGCTCCTGGCAGCCCTTGGAGTCCAACTTTCTCACCCATTTTGCTCATGATGAGGCGGTGGAGGTGGTAGGCGGCCTCTGCGGACGTCTGGCCAACTTCTTTGCTGGTGTCGCCAACGTGCAGGCCCAGCAAAGCCACCAGCTGTCCCAGCAAAGAAAAGTCACCTGTGGGCTAATGAAAGGAAGCAAAAAGGAGGGGAAAGATGAGAAGGGGGGCTCATGAAGGTTTCAGCCAACTGAAATCAGAGCATAGGAACCATAGCACCATAGAATCCTAGAATCCTACCTTTTAGAATTCTAGAATCACAGAATCTTAGAAACATAAAATCTTAGAATTTTAGAATTATCCAATATTTGAATCTTAGAAGACTAGAATCATAGTCATAGATTCATAAAATCAGTGAATCCTAGAATCTTTGAATAATAGAATCTTAGAATCATAGAATCATAGAATCTTTGAATTTCTAAATCATACAATCTTTGAATCTTTGAATCTCTGAATCTTAGAATCTTTGAATCACAGAATCATAGAACCTTAGAATCCCAGAACCTCAATTGCTGGAAGGGACTGTGGAGGTTTTCTCCTCCAACCCCTTCATCAAGCGGGACTCCTTATATCCTCCTGGTCACATCCCAAAGATGCTTTTTCCAAAAGGCAGCAGGACTTTCTTCTTTTTCTTCCTTTCTTTGAAAACATCTCACTGCGCATCCCAAACGGTGACTTACGTCGAAATTGACGTTTTCAGAAACGAACTTCAGGAGGTGTCTGATGCTCTTGATGGCCCTCTCTCTCTCGTGTCTCTTGGGAGATTCAATCCAGGGATTAATGTGCTGCCAGGAAAAACAAAGGAGGAGGAGGAAAGGAAGAATTTGTGATTCACAGTTGGAAGAGCCACAGAAGTTGCCAGGACTGGGGAGAAAATCTAAGGAGCTCAACAAATTTGAGACATTGGTCAATTGAGGTCTATTTTAGACTGAAAACTAGAGTAGCAATTGAAGATTTCTGGAATACAACTAGTCTTACAACAGTTCATTTAGAGCCGTGGTGGCACAGTGGTTAGAACGCAGTATTGCAGGCTAATTCTGCCAACTGCCAGAAGTTCAGCAGTTCCATCCTGATCGGCTCCAGGTTGACTCAGCTTTCCGTCCTTACCAGGTCGGTAAAATGAGGACCCAGATAGGAGAAGAACCTGGGTCCTCATTTAGAGAGGGCTGTAAACCACGGTGAAGCGGTATGTAAGTCTAAGTGCTATTAGTATTTAGTCACTGTTCAAAGTTACAATGGCACTGAAAAAGGGACTTACGACTATTCTTCACACTTATGACCATTGCAGCATCCCTATGGTCACGTGATCAAAATTTGAACACTTGGCCAATGACTCATCTTTATGACGGTTGCAGCATCCCAGCTCGGTCACTAAATGAATGGCTGTATGTCGAGGACTTCCTGTATAAGTAGTCCTTGACTTACGACCAGAATTTGGGGTGCTTACCAAAGTGGATGTTAGGCGACTTGTGACTGGCTTTACGACCTTTTTTTGCCAGGGTTGAACGAATCCCTGTGGTCCTTAAGTGAATAATGCAGTCATTAGCCGAATCTCGCTTTCCCCGTAGACTTTGGCTTGTCGGAAGCCAGTTGGGCAGTTCGCCAATGGTGTTCAGGTGACACCCCTCCCCAGGATGCTGCAACCATCACAAATACAGGTAGTCCTCGACTTATGACCACAATGAGTCCAAAATTTCTGTTGCTAAAATGAATCCCATCGGCATCGACATAATCTGCATCGGTCAATTGCAGAAGGCAGCTTTACTCGGAACAGCTGCGAGGCTCTATGACAGGGGTGTCAAACTCGATTTCATGGAGGGCCGAATCAAGGTTGTGTTTGACCTCGAGGGGGGCGTGGCCAAGGTGGGAGTGGCCAGCTCAATGTCTCTCGTGTCAGGGGCACCTGTGGACTTCCCTGAGACCCTCCCTCACTCTTATTATCATCTCCTCCCTCCCTCCCTCCCTTCCTCCTTGCCGTGGGACAAGAGAGACACGAATATCAGAGAAATAGTGGAATAGAATCATTAGTGAAAAGATGCCAGAGGAGGGACAAAACAAATGTAAATGACAAAAATGAACATCATTTTTTAACTATTGAAATGAGTTAAATTGAATGGTTGAATTGTCCCATGGGACGAGTTGTCCACCCAACAGCCACATTTGCCTATCCCGGGTCCTTGGGAGGGGCTCGACAGCTGGACAGAATCGCCAAATGCAGCCTAAACATCTGGCTGACCAACCCCGAGAAAGAATCACTCTTTACCGTCAAGACATCCTGCAGGGAATCCAAATTGGGAGCCTCGGACAGCAAGGCGGTGAGCATGGTGTTGCAGGTGGTCACCATCTGGTCATAAAAATCCTAGAAGGAGAAAAAGAATATCTAAAGGAAGAAGTGGTGTAAAGGAAGAAAGAGGAAGAAATCCAGGGCTGGGGAACTTATGGCCCTTTCAGGACGACTGGTGGACTGCAACGCCCAACAATCCTGAGCCAGCCACGGACTTCTGGGAGTTGAAGTCCACCCTTCTGCAATCAACGGAGTGGCCCGTCTTGCAGGGCTGGTTTTTCTTCCAGAGTTGGAGGAAATGCTTTCTCGGCTGAACACGAGGAACAAAAGGACATTGGGCTCCATGGATGGATCCAGAGTTTTGGAGGAGATTTTGAATCATGCTTATTTCCAGGTGGATCTCAGATGGCTTGGCTCCATCTGGACTGCTCACCTGAGTTTGAGCTGGTTGTCCTGGGCCGTTCACGTTCAGTTTTGTCACCAGGTAAGCCGGCAAGGAAAACACCTTCTGGATGCTTTTTCTCACCACTTTAGACCTCATCTCGGAGTTCAAGGGGGGCTTCATACGGCTGATGAAAGACGAGAAAAGAGGAGGAGGGTGAGAAGATCATAGACTCATTAGGCTAAAAGGGACCTCGGAGGTCTTCTACTCCAACCCTTGCTTGATGGTCCTTAAACCATCCCAGTCATATGGTTGTCCCCTCTTTTCTTGAAAACCTCGAGGGATGGAGCACCCCCAACTTCTGGAGGCAAACTGTTCCACTGATGGATTGTTCTCGGTGTCAGGAAATTTCTCCTGGATCTCTCTTTGATAAGCTTCCCTACATCGCTTCTCATTATGCTCTCAGCTACTTTGGAGGGGAAGTTGACCCCCTCCTCTCTCTGAGAGCCCCTCAAATATCAGAACTCCCCTCATCATCCTGGTTGCTCTTCCCTGCACTCTTTCTAGAGTCTCAACATCTTTTTTATATTGTGGTGACCAAAACAGGATGCAGGATTTCTCTCTCTCTCCCTCCCTCCTTCCTCTGTCTCTCTCTCTCTCTCTGTCTCTCTCTCTCTCTCTCTGTCTCTTGGCAGGTACATACCTCATGCAGGTGATGGTGATGATCGCTTGATGGAGATTTTCGATGGACAAGGGTCTCGCGGGCTCATCTTCAATGACTTCCTGAAAAGAGAAGGAAACCCATCTAAGAAAGAACCTGAGATATGGCCACCCTCCAGCTGGCCCTCTTCCCAGCCCTACGCTTTTTCTGGTTGACACAGGAAGTCCCCAGCTTACAACTGGTCACTTAGCCACCATTTAAAGTTTTGAGGGATCTCTTCAGGACTACTTATGACCCAGATGCCAAGTTCCGAGAGGCGCCCCTTCCTCAGCGATCCTGTGACCCCATTTTGGTCACTTGGCCACCAGCTTGCATTGATGGCAGTTTGCAGTGTCCCGTGACCATGATTTAAGTCAGGGGTGGGCAACTGTGGCCTCTTGATGACCTATATAAAATTGGGAAGCCAGATTCCCTTAACAGCCGTGCGATTAACTGAACGAAAATGATTCGGCTAACAACGGTGGCAAGACAGGTCGTACAATGGGCAGAATTCCCTTAACAAATGTCCCACTTAGCAACAAAACCTTTCAGGCTCCATTGATTGGCATTCAATTCGGTTCAAATTCACTTCCAAAAAGAAAGACGCCCAGGAGCACCTGCCTCCCCCCCTCTCCCCACTTACAACGATGTTTGTGACCAGTTCCTGTTTCTGGGGCAAATCGAGGTCTTGCCTCCTGCTGTTGGCAACAGCTTTGGTGATCATGATGATGGACCTCATGAAGGCTTTCTTCAGCCCTTCGTCCTGGAAAACCCCAGTGGGAATGAAAAGAAACCAGAAGGAAGAGGATGTATTTATTTACTGAAACCTTTACGTAGCCGATTGTCTTTGGTTGAACTCTGGGGGCCCCCAATGAAAACATCACTGGACACTCTGGGTTCTAGTCCCACTATAGGATGAAAGGCAGCTGAGAGACTTTGCGCCAATCACCAGGAGATGGTGAGTTCTAGTTCCTCCTTAGGGAAAAAGGCCAACTGCCTTTGGGCCAATCACCAGGAGACTGTGAGTTCAAGTCCCGCCCTAGGCACGAGAGCCAGCTAGGTGAGTTGGGGCCAGTCTCAATCCAAAACACGTCACAGAGTTGTTGTGTGGAAAGGAAGAAAGAGTGTAATGCAGGAGTGCTGCCTTGAGGATAATAAATGCAACAAGACCATAGATTCTCCTCCTCCTCCTCGTCCTCGTCCTCGTCCTCCTCCTCTCCCACAACATGCTAGTTGGGTCATGAAATGTCTTTAAGAAATCAAACAAGCTAAGGACTCCGGATTATAATTGTTCTTGTGATTAAACTCAGCATTAAGAGAAGTAGAGGGTGGAAACCTGCCTACCTTTTTCATGCTGGAATACTGATAGAGTATTTCTGAGACAATGTTGTCCAGGAAAGGCATCATGTCCTCTACTTGCGCTCCCAGGACTGCCTGGCCATAGCAGAGTATTAATGTGGTCCGAATCCATCTCTCGGAGAGAGTCTGTGAGTCCTGTCAGTCCAAAGACGAGGGGGTCAAACTCTTTCCCAAAGCACCAGAAGACAAGACAAGAAGCAATGGATGGAAACTGATGGAGCTTCTTAGTCATCCAGGTCACGGTTGTCCCAAAGGGGCTTTTTCAAAGGCAACTGGACTTTGTTTTTCCTTGAAGAGGTTTCGCTTCTCATCCCAGAAGCTTCTTCAGGTCTGACTTGGGTCAAAAGAGAAGAAGCTTTTTGGATGAGAAGCGAAATGTCTTCAGGAAGAAACCAAGCCCAAGCCTTTGGAAAAAGCACCTTTGGGTCTACTCGAGGTGTTTGTTGGGGCAGCTCCTAATCTTCTCTAGCCTTATAAAATAGTTCTCCAGGAGATGGAGATGGAGAATTTCAGCACCACCTACATCTACGAGATCTATGACCAATCTGAGGAGACCAGACAGCCTGGAGCCTAAGTCCTTCTAAGCACATTGGACTTTCCTTCCCAGAATCCCCCCAGCCTCCTTCTGTACTGAGTTTCAGACCTTGCAACCCCATCCCTGGTCTTACCTCAATGGGGGCTTCTACTGCAAACGGTCCTTTTGTCTGCCTGAACTGGCCAGCCTCCTCCAGGGCCACCAGAATCTCAGGCAGGTGGCAAAAGGATGCCATTCGAATGGATTCCGAGATTCCCTAGGCAAAGCGATGTTTGTGAATTAGGACATTTATTGATTTATTGGTTCGATTTATATGCCGCCCTTCTCCGGAGACTCAGGGCGGCTTACAATGCGTTAAGCAATAGCCTTCATACTTTTGTATAGACCTGCTCAGTAGGGCTTTCCCCCCCCCAAAGCGGTGTTTTTTTTAATACAAAGTCAGCTTATTGCCCCCACAATCCGGGTCCTCATTTTACCTACCTCGGAAGGATGGAAGGTTGAGTCAACCTTGAGCCTGGTGAGATTTGAACTCACAGTAATTGCCGGCAGCTGGCAGCTAAGTGCTACTTAACAGCATTTTAGTCCGCTGCACCACCAAGGCTCTTATTTGCACCTAACCCTTTGTCTTTACCTTCCGCTTTCTCCTCCCCTTCTCCACCTCCTGCTCCTCCTCCTCTCTGCAAACCCCAGGCCCTTCTAGCACTGATGAAATTACCTAGCTGGGTAATGAAATGTCTGCAACAAAACAACCAAGCACAGAGAGCACCAAGGACCCCACAGTCCTCCTCCTCCTCCTCCTCTCTGTAACCCCCATTCTCTTCTAGCACTGATGATGTTACCTAGCTGGGTCATGAAACATCTACAGGAAAACAACCAAGTTAAGAGAGCACCAAGGACCCCACAATTCTCCTCCTCCTCCTCCCTTCACCTCTATTCTGCAAAACCTGTTCTCTTCTGGCACTGATGAGGTGACCTAGTTGGGTCACTAAACGTCTGCAAGAAAACATCCAAGCTCAGAGAGCCCCAAGGACCCCACAAAGATGGAGGTCTCAGCCCCCGCAGGCATCCCACTGCCACTCACCTCTCGGTCTGTTTCTTCCTGGAGTGAAAAACTTAGAAGGCTTTGGAGCTGTTCCGTCACCAGGTCCTTCTGTGTTGAGTTTCGCAGTTTAACGCCATAATATTTGTAGAGGCTAATCTGAAGGTGGGAAAAAGAGTCCGTGAGTCCTAGGGAGCTCCACCAAACGGCCAGGAAAAGGAAATATAGGAGAAATTAGGATCAGAAAAGGACTCCGTGTGGTCAAGCACACGGAAACTGGTCCTGGGTGACCTGATCGGGGAGATGGGCAGCATACGAATCTAATAAGTCAATAATTGCCATTTTGACTTTCTTCTTCTTCTTGAAAAGCTACTTTAACCCCCCTCCCCCATCCCCATAGGTGCCCTTTGCTGATTCTCTGTTTGGCCGTCCTGAGATCCTTTATGGTTTCTGTGGAGATCTGGCAGCTTCATCTTTTTACATGCATTAGCTCTCCGTGGTGGATTGGGACAACTTGCCATGGCCCTCTTGGCTTGGCCAACTAACCATGGCCAACTAGCCATGGCCTACTTGCCGTGGCCAACTCACCAGGGAACAAGAGTTACACTAATAGCAGGGTTCCAATACCTCAAGGGTTGCCAAAAAGAGGAGGGGGTCAGCCTATTCTCCAAAGCACCCGAAGGCAAGACAAGAAACAATGGATGGAAACTTATCAAGGAGAGAACCAATCTAGAACCAAGGAGAAACTTCCAAACAGTCAGAACAATTAACCAGTGGAACAGTTTGCCTCCAGAAGTTGTGGGTGTTGCATCACTGGAAGCTTTTAAGAAGAGATTGGACAACCGTTTGCCTGAAATGGGAAAGGGTTTCCTCCTTCAGTAGGGGGTTGGACTAGAAGACCTCCAAGGCCCCCTTCCAAGTCTGTAGTTCTATTATTCATTGTCTGTCTAATATCGAGGAAATGGTGGAACAGAAGCGTCAAAGAAAGGAGGCCTCAAAGGAGGGACAAATGAAACATAAACGACAAATGTTAAAATGATTTTTAACATTATTGGAGAGAACGGAATGGTTGAATTAACCCGCGGTGAGTCTGCTGTGGCTCGTGGGCAGCCACGGTGAGTTGGCCATGGCAAGCTGTCCTCTTCTGATGTTGCATCTAAGATAACTGCGGCCCTAAAAGTGTAAAACCTCCGCATATTTACCTTGTCTTTAGACAAGACCTGGGACGTGCTTTGCTTCTGGTCGATGGGCGGCAATGCGCTTGTTTTCCTCCTGGGCAGTTTGTGGTCTGAAGGAATCTGCTTTGCCAACAACAACAAGAACAACAAAAAAGAAGTTGTGAGAAAGTGAAGGAGCAGAGGAAGGAACAGCTTTCTGTGTGTTTCCAAGGGGAGGATTGGTTTCCCTTCTGCGTCCGGATGCATATTATAAGTAATTTGACTTTTCTAGCTGGGACAGACACGAAGCACGTAACAAGGACCATCCGGATTGTATCAGCTGGAGCAGAGGCAGCTTTTGAGATGAACGGTTGGAAAATCTCTGCCACAAATTGTGAGAACTTGATTTATCACCATTTATTGTTGTGGCCCTCCAGCAGCCGAATCAGAGGAGGAGGAGGAGGAGGAGGAGGAGGAGGAGGAGGAGGAGGAGGAGGCGGCGTGGGAGTCAGGGCCAGCATCAAGGCAACCTGAGAGCTCCGAGGGGGAAGAGGGAATGGGGCTGGCAGAGAGAGAGACAGAGGAGGAGCCTGGGCCATCCGTCAGCCCTCAGATGGTGAGTCAACAGACCGCAGGTCTGGAGGTGGATGAGGAAGAGGAGGAACATCTGGGTCCAGTGCCTGACGCACGGATGCACAGAAGGCAGAGGAGAGGAGAGCAGTGGAAATCTATGGGCCGGTCCTTGGGACAGACGAGCCACCACTGCTAGCGAAGCCCCTCCCTAGCTCTGGGGATAAAAGGCAGGGGGCGGAGATGAATAGATGTGGCAGACAACGATTCTTCTCCCTGCCGGATGGACTTGTTAGCCTGTGGTGAGAGAGAAACTTTTTGTCGGGGCTGCTGGCTCTCCTCATAAAGGAATCTTTGAGTTCACTTCAGAGGGTTTGTCGTGTTTGGGTCAGAACATTTATTTACTGACTGTTCGAAGTTATAAAGGATAGTTTACAACTGAAAAAAATGGACTGTTTCTCACACTCAGGACCATTTCGCATTTCCGTGGCATGCAGAGAGCTTCCGGTCCCTGTTGCTGCTGCCCAGCATTCAGTGCCAGACAGTGCAACAGGGCGGATGGTTGTCTTGTAGGTCTTAGATTTAAGATGGGTGGCCATTCGTCTGTCCAGTAACACACTGGTGAGTTCTCGCCAACGTATCCAGGCTGCATTCTCCTTTGCTCTCACCTCGCCATTGATGTCACCATTGACATTGGAGGTGGGATCCCAGATACCAAAAAATGTCCACCTTCTTTAGGTTTTCTCCATTGATTTGAAGCATTCCAGGGGTGGTGACAGTCCCTAAGTATCCTGTCTTGATGTTGAGGTGGAGTCCAAAATGGTTGAGGCAATCATTCCATGGTCGTTCCATGATCCTTCCAGCAAGGACCCCCTAGTTCAGCAAATTCTCCATAACTACATTTGTCTACTTTTGGGATAAATGATCTCCACCGAGGCAGCCCTGGCTTCTGGACCCTCTCCACGATGGACCTCAGGGCCCACCGCGACACAAACCCAGCTGCTTACCTGGAAAGGACGAAGATGGTCCAAGATGGTCTCTAATATTTCTCTCTCGTCCATGAGATCCAAGATTTCTTTGACGGGTCTGCCTTTTAATGGCTTCCTGCTCTCCCATAAATTTTTGAAAGACTCGTCAGAGAGTTCTGAGAAGAAGAGACAGACAGAGATTGATGGGCAATTCGACAGGACAAGCCTTCTCAAAGCAGAGAGAGACAAGGAGTGCGTAGTGGATCACCAGGCTGAGCCTGAGGGAGGGGTCAAACGTGTCATAAGTCTCGAGGCCCTGATCTTCCTGTCCTTAGACAACCATCTTATATATGGAATTGGAATTTTTTATTGCTTTGAAATTTCATGATGTTCTAATCTTATAATTTAGATCTAGCCTTTGAAAAAGGCTAAGAGGGAGGGGTCTTTCCTCACCTCTGAGGGTAAGATGTTCCCTAATACAGTGGCAGCAGTAGAGAAGACCCTCTTCCTAGGCCCCACAGTCGAAACTCTTTGACTGATGGAGTCTGCACTATAACGTCCCTACCTGATGAAGGACGATTGCAGGATTTGGATTTGGGTAGTTAGGAAAAGGAAGGAAGGGTGTACTAGTGACATGAGAGCAGTCTTCCAGTATTTGAGGGGCTGGCACACAGAGGAGGGGGTCAACTTATTTTCCAAAGCACTAGAAGGTAGGAAGAGAAACTTATTGCTTAATGCAATTGGTCTCTGGAGAAGGAAGACCTCTAAGGTCCCTTCTGGCTCTGTCCTGATGGATTGATTGATGGAGGGATGGATGGATTGATTGTGTGGGGTGGGCTGATGTGATAGGACAAGGCTGGTTCCATAGGTAGCCCAGCCCTGTAGCATCTATACCTGGATATGAGGGAAGGATGGTGTCTTGAGAGCTTTTTCTCCCCGGAGCCCTTTCCCTCTCGGGCCTCCTTGGCAAGGAAGGGGGCTCTTTGAGGCCAGGCTTCATTTCCCCCTGAGAAGCCCTCAGAGGGGTCCTGCGCACCAATTCTGGCAGCACCAGTGCTGGAGGCTGCACCTTCTTGCTCATGTCCACTGGAGCTGGGGAACCCTTTACAAGAAGGGGCAAGACCTGCGTGGTTCTTTGAGTGGCCGAAGAAGTGGACGGGTGGGAGCCAGAGAAGTGACTGTTCCACTGCCATGGGTCATTATTCGTAATTTGTGGATGGGACTCCTTGCTGTCCTCCTTCTTCAAGAAGGGCAACTTTTTTAGCATGTGGTCCATCCTCTCGTGAAGAGGGAGTTCTTGAACTGGATGGAGATCCTGTCAATAAAGGAGAAGTTTTGTAACTCCAGGTTGAAAGGAGGGGTCCTTGGTGCTCCTATCTATCTATCTATCTATCTATCTATCTATCTATCTATCTATCATCTATCTATCTATCTATCTATCTATCTATCTATCTATCTATCATCTATCATCTATCATCTATCATCTATCTATCTATCTATCTATCTATCTATCTATCTATCTATCTATCTATCTATCTATCTATCTAACTATCTATCTATCTATCTATCTATCTATCTATCTATCTATCTATCTATCTATCTAGTTGTCTATCTATCTATCTCTATTTATCACATGTTCTTCCTGGGTCAAGAAGCTCAGACTGCCCAAGGAGCTGCTGATCTACAGAGGAATTTGGGAGTCTCTCCTTTGTACCTCTACAACTGTCTGGTTTGGCACAGCAACCAAACTAAAAGTCCCCTAAAGAGAGAAGACGGCAAGGAAATTACAGGCAGCAGAGAGAAAGCAGAGTTGCTTAACTCGTTCTTTGCATGCAAAAAGAAACTATAGCCCAACCTACCAACAACGTAACTGTGAAAGACAGACTAGAAATAAAAGTTGAAAGGCTTCAGCGAGGTATTTGACAAAGTAGAACACTCCCCTCCGCTCTGCTCTGCTCTACTCTGCTCAACACAACTCAACTGAACTCAACTATCCTCTACTCTCCTCAACTCTCCACAGCTCCCCTCTCATCCCTTCTGCCTTTATATCTCTGCCCCAGGGGCTGTGACATCACCGCATTATGTTCTCATGGGGGACAGCTGGTGTCATGACCCAAGGGGCCTCTTACTCCCCAAGATAATAGGGATGGGATATGGAGGGTCCCCTGGATAACCCCCTTGATAACATTAGCGACATTATGGGGAGCAAAGCTAGGGGTCACTATGGAATGACCCACTGTGATGGTGTCCCTCAATGTGCTAGATCTCAAAAGAACCTAACCAAGATTAAGGCTGATCAACTTTGTTCTTTGATTGGCTAAGTCTGCCACTGAGCATAGGACTAAAACATTCCAAATTAGTAAGGGAGTAAGGCAAGGTTGCCCCCTATCCCCATTATTGTTTATTTTGGCCTTAGAAGTTCTTTTACGGAAAATTAGAATTAATGAGGAAATAAAAGGACTGAAGATCAGGAAGGAAATTTACAAGACGCAAGCATTTGCAGACGATGTAGCCTTAATCCTTGAAGACCCCATAGAATCAGGACCAAAAGTGCTAGAGGAATTAAGTAAATATGGAGAGGTGGCAGGCTTCACATTGAACAAAACCAAAACCAAAGTATTGATTAAGAATACAACTGAGAGCCAGAAAAACAAGTATTAGGACTACAGGTTGCCAAAAAAATTAAATACCTAGGAATTTGGATTACATCAAGATGTTCGACCTTAAAAGACGACAATTATACTCCCCTAATTAGGAAGATGAAACAAGACCTTGACAGATGGAAGAAAATAAGATGATCACTTTTGGGCAAGATAGCCACAATTAAGATGAATATTCTCCCCAGAATACTATTTTTATTCCAAAACATACCGGTAAATTTAGAGAAAAAGTTTTTTTTAGAATTAGACAAAATCATCAGAGAATTTATATGGGAGGGGAAAAAACCGAGGTTTTCTATTAAAATTTTAAGGGGCAAAAGAGATATAGGTGGATTTGGACTCCCCGATTGGGAAATATATTACAGGGCAGCTAAGCTAGTCTGGATAAGAGATTGGATCACCCTGGAAAATGAGAGGATTCTTACCCTAGAAGGCCACGATTTGCAAAAAGGGTGGCATGCCCACATTTGGGATGTAGAGAAGAAAAGGAAGACATATTTCCATAGACATAAAATTAGAGACTCATTGATACAAACATGGACCCCGATTAGGCAAAGATATTACAAAAAAATTCCAAGTTGGCTCTCAACGATGGAGGCCCTGATCCACCCCAATAGATGGGGGATGGAGAAAATGGGCTGGTACAAAGATATCTTAGACGAAGGAGGGAATCTTAAATCAAATGATACTTTACGAGAGCAAGGAATAACTTTAGATTGGTGGACCTATTCACAAATAAAATCTAGATATCAGAAAGACAAAGAACAATACGGTTTAGAACTTGGATCAAATGGATTGGATAAAGTCCTGATGGGAACAAATAAAAAGATTCTGGCCAAACTATACAACTATTTATTAGGTGATGACAAGTCCGAAGATATCACAAAGAATCAAATAAATGCATGGGAGAAAAATATAGGGCGTGATATAAATTTTGGGGAATGGGAGGAGGCATGGAATAGGAATCTTAAATTGACTACAGCGGCGACATACAAGGAAAACCATTATAAAATGCTACATAGATGGTATTTAGTCCCGGCCAGACTAGCAAAGATATACCCTAATATACATCCTAATTGTTGGAAATGTGGCCACGGTCAAGGCACCTTCTTTCACATGTGGTGGACATGCCCGGAAGCGAAAGGATATTGGAACAAGATCAGGAGATGGTTATATGAAATAATTGGCGAAGATATTGAATTAACACCAGAGATATTTCTCCTGGGAATAGTAAAGAAGCCATATGGAAAGGAAAAGATACATTTAATGATCCACATAATTACAGCCGCCAGATTGGCATACGCACAGTACTGGAAAGAGA